>NC_058134.1:161655091-161769394 GCF_016433145.1 Gracilinanus agilis | reverse complement strand
GAGAGAGAGAGAGAGAGAGAGAGAGAGAGAGAGAGAGAGAGAGAGAGAGCGAGCGCACCACAAAACTCCATGGCCCTAGGCCTACAGTTAAGGATTGAAGCTCTAAGAGAAGAGACACAGTTGCTGCCATCTACCTCAGCAGCATTACTTTTACTATTCCTGAATGTGCTTTCCTGGTATTTAGTAACATAAACTAAAAAGCAATTGTGGCCAGCCAACCATATGGACAAGTAAAAATATGAACATATAATTGTTTAAAAAATGAGTTAATCTGTATGAAATATTTTTTCAAACAGATTATATTTTTATTAGCAATTTTAATGATACAATCTTCTATACTTATTTTCCCTTAATGTCTTATTGTATTGACCAATAAACCAAGTATAGCTATGACTTTATAAAAAGCATCACTGATAGCAATTTAATAGTCAACGAAAAGTAGATGAGTAAGACATTTTTTAAGCATTGCAGTAAATTTTTATTTTGCTATATTAAATTACTTTACAGGAACAACCTTATCAGTGGGTGTAGAATTCTCACACAACTTATTTATTATTAAAGTTAATTTATTGACCTATGAAAATGTCTCTATAATTGCCATATCAGATATTTATGATTTAGAATGAATGACTTACAGAATGCCTCAATTCCCAGAACCAGTATAAAAATGATATTATTTATGTGAAATGAGTAGGACAAGAAAAATTCCAATAAATAACAATGCTAACAATCTCTGTGCATGTGGGTGAGAGTTAGCAACTACAGTGGTCACATTTAGTATCAGTGAATAGAAAACTATAGGCCTGTAGAAAAATTAGAACACAAGATAAATTTTTAAATTGCTGTGAATTTTATTTGCATTATGAATAATATTAATGATTTTCCAAATAGAGTCTTTCCTAAAGTGAAAAAACTTACTTGAGTGACAGAAGAGTTGACTAATATAGGGTTACAATTAGTCCTCTGGAGAAAAACTCTATGTCTAAGACACCTTTATAAAAACCAACAAAAAAAATTTTTTTTAAAGTTTGACTTTTAGTAGTTGGGTTGAGATTAATTTCTCCACTGGAGGAAAAAAAAAAACAAAAAACAAAGAGGAGATGATCAAAAAAATTCCAAGGGATCCCAGCTCTTTGTCTAGGAATGAGTACAAATGAAGATTCAACCTATGAATTGATTTATACCTCAGCCATGAACCACATGAGGAATTGATCAAATTATTAAGTCACTGGCTTTGCACTTGCTACCCAATCAGCTTTGTACTCATATAAGTGGTTCTTTAGTTCTGGGCTACAGTAAACCTAAATTCTAATTTTGCCTCAGACCATTACTAGCTGGGTGACCCTGGACAAGTTACTTAATCTTTCTAGGCCTATTACCTCATCTATAATATGAGAATATTAGAGTCAAGTCTGTTCTAACTTTAAATCTTTTGATCCCTTGCCCATATCAGAAGCATTAAATTTCTATAGAATAAATCATTTGACCCAGGGAAAAGAACTACTTTTTACGGCTTACATACACCTGAATAAAAGGGATAAGAAAGGATTTGTAGCAAACTATTCCCCTCTCTCCCACCCTTTACTTTCTCAATATGACATATTAGGGGTGCCATAGTGAGTTTCAGTATTTGGTTCTTTCAATTGTTTCTGCTTTTTTCCCCCTCTATATATTCTACCTTAAGCAAACAGAAATAGCCGAAACTAAAGTGAACATTAGTATATAGGTCAAAAATCCTTAATCTATATCAGTGATTCCCAAAGTGGGTGCTACCACCCCCTGGTGGGTGCTGCAATGATCCAGGGAAGCAGTGATGGCCACAGGTACATTTATCTTTCCTATTAATTGCTATTAAAATTTAAAAAATTAATTTCCAAGGGGCTAATTAATATTTTTTCTGAAAAGGGGGCAGTAGGCCAGAAAAGTTTGGGAACCACTGATCTATATGAAATTTAATTCTGTAGTGGGAAACAAAAAAAAAGGAAAAAAGGAGGAAGAAAAATTTTATATGAAATTTTACTGGGAATATAATCAGATGATGAAGAGTTCTTAATATAATTTGTCTTAATTTTTTTTTGCCCATTGTCCATGTCTTTGACATAACTATCTATTGATTTTAAAGATTTTCAGAAAGTATTTGAGAGAATAGTTAGGTGATTCAGTTGATAGAGAGCCAAGTCTAGAGATGGGAAATCCTAGGTTCAAATTTAGACACTTAGCTGTGTGACTCTGGGCAAATTACTTAACCCCAATTGCTAGTCCTCACTGCTCTTCTGCCTTGGAACCAATATTTAGAATTGATTCCAAAACAGAAATTAAGGGTTTAAAAAAGAAAGAAAAGCAGCATTTGGTTAAAAAGATAATAAAGAAATCACAGATATTTTAACTCTTAAATTTCTTTATTACCTCTCTACCTAGTTATAAAATGTATAAAGTTGCTACTTTAAATTGTATTTTACCTGAATTTGTTTACACTGTGTTTTTTTAATTTCACTCTTTTATAATATCATTGTCAATTTTTTTTATAAATTAGAGTATCAATTCAATTAATCTGCCTTATATTATGGAACTGCAAATGATGAAGTAGTGTTTATAGAACATAAACAAGAGCATTATTTACTTTTTTTTAATTGCCTTTCTGTAGATAATACACAATAGTGAAATAATTCATATAATTTAAAGCAAATAATATAAAATAAAAATAGCAATGTTTGTAAAACTATATAAAATTATCCATAAATTTGTGGCACTCAATATTATGGGAGAAAATGTGTGATATTTCAAAAGTAGCCTAATTCAAAATCAAGTTATCTTAGATGAGTTATACATATTCTTTGTTAGGTAATGTGGATATGATCAATAGAGTATTGCTGGATGCTGGTTTTACGAATGAGCTGGTCCAAAATCATTGGAGTAAGCAGAAAAACCTGTAAGTATTTTTTCCTTTTTATTTGAAATTTCATTCTTCACATTCGTGTGGACTTATAAAATTCTTGGCAGTAAGGCCTTATAAATTTTAGTGCTGGACTTTTAAATTGCTCTATGTCCAAAAAAACCCCAAAGTAACAATAGAGATTTATTCAACATTTGTGGAAGCTTAAACAGGCCCATTTTCTGTGTTACATAAAATGAGTGCATGCATACTCACAATATGCCTTACAGAATTCTAGTAAATATATAATTTCTCTCAAATCTCTTTTTTTTCCCTCTCTGTCTTTTGTTGTAGCAAGGGAGTAAAAGCTCGTTTTGTTGTGACTGATGGTGGAATTACCAGAGTATACCCCAAAGAGTAAGTCAGTGTCTTATCTTTCATAATGAAATGATGAGGAAAGCGCTAAGTATGTGAACAAATTTATAAAGAAGTACATCATATTTCAATAGATAGTGGACTACTTTAACTTTCCTAAAACTTCACATGCACGCATTATCAAATTAACTTCTCTTTCTGAGAATATACAGTGACGAGACCTTTCCCTAGGAATGTTTGTTTCCTGAGTGGAATTTATTCTTGTGTAGAAACAGTCTAAAACTAGTTCTACATAAAGATTCTGCATGTCCACATTATATCACTTACCACAGTTGAATGGAAATTAGGACATTAGTTACTATCAACTTCCTCAGAGGTTTCTGAAATATAATCACACACACACACACACACACACACACACACACACACACACACACACACACATATTTGTACAGACAGATTGAAAATTTTATAAAGTATTTTAAATAGTCAAAGTGATTAAGCATGATGACTTGCACCTTTCATCTTGCTGCCAAGGAGTGTAAGGCCAGTGGATCTCTATGAGTTCCAAGCTTCAGTGGGCTAAACCAATTAGGTGTTCCACTAATTTGGGCATTACCATGAGCCCCAAAGGAATGGGATTATCTAAGGATGTATAAATAAGCCCAGGATGGAAATGGGGCAGGTCAAAGCTTCCTCATTAGAGTTGGACTGGGACAATGAGTAGCCCCAACACAGGGGCAATGAGTAGCCCCAACACTGAAATCATTAAGATAATCTTTTTCTTTAATATTTAGGGCTGGAGAAGATTGGCAAGAAAATCCAGAAACATATGAAGATAGTTTCTATAAACGGAGTCTGGACAATGACAACTATATTTTCACTGCTCCCTACTTTAACAGTAAGTTATAGAGACATAGGCCATGGAAGCAGGAAAAATTTTAGAGATTATGTGGTGCCACATATCTACAGATAGTAAGTATCAGAGCTAGGATTAAAACCTAGTTTTCTTGAGTCCAGAAGTAGCCCTCTTTCCACTACCTGTGCTCCACATACCTATGTACTATATGGACTGATGGGTCACAAAATATTCCAACTGAATAATCTCTGAAGAGTTAAATGTAGTGGATAGTTAAGTGGCACTGGAGTTAAAGGACAGTTAAGTATCAGTGCAAGCAACTAATAAGCAAGATAATCCAGATGTCAGGGTGAACTAAAATAAGTATATGCTCACTGAAGCCCTAGCATAGTGATCTCTCTATATTCTTTCCAAGACTGTAGGAAGAGAAGCATTATCTAGCAAATGGTATTGAAAGATTTAAACATGTTAACCAGTCACATATTGGTCAGGTTAACAAACTTTTTTTTTCCTCTATCATCATTTTTTGACTTTTAGAAAGTGGATCAAGTTCCTATGAATCAGGGATTATGGTAAGCAAGGCTGTGGAGATATACATTGATGGAAAACTCCTTAAACCTGCAGGTAAGGCTAAATATATTTTAATTTTGTATCATATCACTAAAATAAAGTTGAAAATAAAATTATCATTGGTAATTCCTTGTCCAGTGTAAATGGGCAGGTCATCATAAAGCCCACATGTATTAAATGGAATTTCCTAAACTGGAGAGTATTATGAGATCATTGCTCTTTGGGTCACATTGTCATCAAAGTACATCAATGGTAAAACTTAGAAAGTAAAATTTGTGTTTTCTCTCAGGTTCCTGTTTCTATACCCTATGAAACATCCACACTCACCACTTTGGGTACCTAGTAGAGTACCCTAATGGTTTTTTCCATCCTTCTTCTCTTCCTCCTATCAAACTCGATTCTCAGGGAATGACCTAAAAAACTTTCACAATTAATGTGTTACTTCTATTTAAGATAATCACCTAATCCCCAATGTGGTCTAGCCAGTGGAAAAGACAAGACCCCTAATGTCATATTAGTCTGGTGGTTATCAAGTTATCTACTCAAGACTGGTCCTAACCATAAATAAATTTCATTATTTATAATACTAGTTAATACATGTAACAAATATGTAGCATTTTCCCTTGGTATAAATTAGAATTCATTTCTAATGAGCAATGAAGTAATTCAATCAAAAACTGTCTTCAAACTTTGTTTTTTCAAGTGATAACCCTATGTATAGATCGGGAGAAGGGCGGGGTATGTAGGAATGGACCTATGAATGCATTGCTACACTGAATTGGAACTCTTCTGTGTGAACATCCAGATCTATAACTGCCCAGAAGTTTAGCCTTAAAAAGTAACCTAAGGCACTGAAAAGCTCAATGACTTACGTAGGGTCCCAAAGACTGATGTATCAAAGACAAGATTTAAACCCAGTTCTTTTGACTCTTAAAACCAATTCTTTATCCAATACAACTTGCAACTTTTTTTTGCTCATCTATTCGTTCAGTTGAAATGCATGAGTCTGAGCTTACATTAAAGGGTAAATTTGAAACCAAAGGTTTCTGGCTGCAAGACCCATTAAACTTTTTAATTTAGAGAAAAATGAAAATTCCAGGGTATATATGAATATAATCAAATTCTTATTTGCTTATCTGTCAGATAATTTCAGAGATGTAATGGATAGGAAAAAGCAACAGAAGCTTAATTAGGATAAAACTAGGGAAAAAAGGATATAGGGAAGAACTTAGCATCTACAAATTAATGAATGGACATATGTTTATTTTCAGTTGTTGGAATAAAAATAGATGTTAACACCTGGATAGAGAATTTCACCAAGGCCTCAATAAGGGATCCGGTAAGAAACAGATTTGTTTAATGTTATAATGGAATGCTTATCAACCTTTAAAAAATAACATAGGAAATTAGTTTAAAATCAATGGCTAATTTTTTTTCTTTCTACCCGTTAGAATTTTTAATTAGGCAAATGATTCATAAGGTTAAAAAAAAGATTAAAGATTCCCTTCCCTTCTAGATTCCTTGACCATGTCTACTAATATTTATTAAATCTCAATGTCTATCTACTAGGTGGATTAAAGTATAAAAAGCATGTTGTAGACCATAAAAAAATCTAATTGCTTTTATTACTAAAATATATAAATATAGTATTCTACTACCCATTAGACAGGAATAGCATAAGCCCTTCTGTTTTCATAATCTTTCTTAGTTTTGTCATAAAGAATTCAGATTCATTTGGACTCTAACATGGTTGTTTATAGGGATATTAAGGAAAAAGGGACTTCAGGTTTGGTTTGGTTTTGAAACCACTGTGATATGATGATGATGTTCTTTTTTTTTTTTTACAGTGTGCTGGTCAAGTTTGTGATTGCAAAAGAAACAGTGATGTAAGAATACTTTTGAAAATAACCATCTTTCAAGCCATGTAACCTGCTAACCATATATAAAATTTCTTTAAGATAGACTTATCACCAATAGGACCAAGTCATTATATTAAAGACTTATTTTTTGGATGTATAAACTTTTATGGATTCTCTTCCCTCCCTTGTCTCCTAGTCACCTCCTGGTTCAATTTCTTTCCTCTTTGAGTGCTCTTTATTAGTTCATTCCTTTTGCTATTCCATCACCTTCTTGACCTCCCCAAAGTAGAAGTGTTCCTAAAGACTCTGGCTCTTTTCTTTCTCTACTTTTCTGTCTTTGTAAAACCATCCATTCCCATGAGTTCAATGATTCCAAACGACTCCCCAAACTGTAATGCTCAGCCTTCTCTATCACCTAAGGTGCAGTTTAACATCAATACTTGGAAGGCCCATAAGCTCCTCACATGTAATAAGTGCAAAATAAAACTCATTATCTTTCCTACCCAACCCAGGTAACCCTTCTTCAACTCATTTATTTCTATTGAGATGATCACCATCTAATATATCATTCTTTCAGTTTGGTTAACCAATATAACTTAAGACAGGCATGATCTCCATGTAAAAATAAAAATTACCTAGGTTTGCTCATCTGCAAAATATGTAGGGGTAGGTTTTGAGGGGAGTGGAGGGGAACTAAGAGCATGTGAGATACAAGAGGTCAAGTACACTGTTCACAATTTAGGATTGACTGTTGGATTTCTAGGAGAAGCAGGAGATAATGGTGACTCAGAAGCCAAAAGTTTGGAGTGAAGAACACTGAAAAACAACTTTATTAAGTAGAATGAAAACTGAGAAAAAGCTAATGGATTTAGTCATTCAAAAGGAGCTGACAATCTTGGCAAAAACAGTTTGTCAATTTATGGGATATGAAGTCATATTTCAAGAGATTAAGAAATGAATTTTCTATTAATAAAAATTTTTAAATATTTATATCTAATGATTTAATTATTAGGATTTTACCCCAAGTAGGTTAGAGACCTAAAATCAAATCATGATACAAAAATACTCCAAAACGCATTCTTTGCATTATCAAAACAATGCAAACAAAACTATTGACTTAAAGATTGGGAAATGAATTAAATATACTAAATAAATATATTAGAATATTGCAGCATAAGAAATTATGAATATGAAAAATTCAGGGAAATTTGGGAAGAACTAAATAATGCCAAGAAATAAAAGTATATCTAAATGAACAAAACAACACCACTGATAATGGTAATAAAGAAAACAAAATCCAGCAAGAAAAGTTAATTAAACACATAGAAATTAAGTTCAGAAGGCTTCATAGAAACAAACATGAAAATTTTGGCTTCTACCTTATTAAAGTTGATACATTCACTTCTTGTTTTAGCAATATGCAAATAACTTCATTTATGTTAACTTTTCATTTTTTTCTTTTTTTAATCAAATTTATATTGTCATGTATATGAATGCTTGTCCAGAGAAAAAATATAATTTATTTTGAAAACAAAGC
This sequence comes from Gracilinanus agilis, assembly GCF_016433145.1. Classification (NCBI taxonomy): domain Eukaryota; kingdom Metazoa; phylum Chordata; class Mammalia; order Didelphimorphia; family Didelphidae; genus Gracilinanus; species Gracilinanus agilis. The sequence continues at coordinate 161,761,322 of NC_058134.1, read as the reverse complement.
AAAGCAATAAAAGTCATCTCAAAGCAGGACTGGATATCTTGAGAAATAGTATTATGAGGGGCTTTAAATGAAATTTGGATTACCACTTATTAAAGATATTGCAAAAGGATTTCCTGCTCAAGTACAGACTAAGGATCCTTTCAAAATTTGAGACTATCAGGGGCAGCTGGGTGGCTCAGTGGATTGAGAGCCAGGCCTAGAGACGGGAGGTCCTAGGTTCAAATCTGGCCTCTGACACTTCCTAGCTGTGTGACCCTGGGCAAGTCACTTCATTCCCATTGCCTAGCCTTTACCACTCTTCTGCCTTGGAGCCAATACACAGTTTTGACTCCAAGATGGAAGGTAAGGGTTTTAAAAGGAAAAAAAAAAATTGAGACTATCATTTAAACTCCCATCTATTTCTACAAATAAGCTTACCTTCCATAATGCCAGAAAATGAATTAGATAATGTCTTGAAGTCCCTTGCAGTATTAGGATTCTCTGTGTATCAGCAATTTACATTAATCAGAATCAGTTGAACCAAAAAGAAAAAAATAAGTTTCAGGATTTTCTTCCTATTTTGTTGTCGTTATCTTTGTTATTTACTAAAATAACCCTATCAGGGTTTGAAGCATTTCTAAAATTTCACTTCTGCTTGGATTTTTATAGGTAATGGATTGTGTAATTCTAGATGATGGAGGATTCCTTTTAATGTCAAATCATGATGAAGATACTAACCAGGTACGAATATAATGTAGATGGATAAGCATATTGAGCCACTGCTTAAAATTTAAAATGTTACTTTAATGTATTGGACAATATTCCTATTAGTTAAAATTTTCCATCATAAATGATTAGAAAGTTGGTAACTTAAGAAATAAATACAAAATTCAAAATAAATACAAAATCATAATTACTATTTATTCATTTGAAACTTCCACCCCAGGAACAAGTAGGTTTATAATAGCTTTATGAGTATAAGTGGAGAGAACTTTTTAGATTGATAGAAGACCTAAATATGCTTTCCTATTTATGATTCAATGATTATGTTTATCTAATAAGTGTTGACCTATTATTATTACCAATAATGTCAATAATATGTAAAATTGAAATGTGCAAAGAAATTTTATTGTTATAATAGTAAAAAATAGATTGAACATTTTCACATATTCGAGTTAATCTTGTTTATCTTGCTGCATGCCTGACAATACAAATAGCATGTTTATATTTTCTGTTTATTATTTTTATTTATGTTTAATTTGAAGCTATTTAGCCACCAACAAAAGGGAAAGAAGTAGCTTTCTTTTCATAGTAAAAGGTAATATCAATTTCTCAAAACTACTAACTGCTTTAAAAAGAAAAACTCTCTAGTTTCCTTTGCCTTTTAAATTATTATCAATTTATCTAGTTGTAGTGGGTCAGATGTTATTAATTGGCTAAGTAGTTTGAACCTAATTTCACCCTTCTTCTGTACTAGATTGGGAGATTTTTTGGAGAGATTGATCCAAGCTTGATGAGACACCTCATTAATGTGTCTGTGTATGCCTTTAACAAATCCTATGATTATCAATCCGTTTGTGACCCTGGTAGTGCACCAAAACAGGGAGCAGGAAATCGTTCATCATATGTGGTGAGTGAGTGAGTAACTAACTACCAAAATGTTAATAAATTCTTAAAAGTATATTTATATGTGCAGTCAAAAACAACTAGAGGTGCTTTGGGAAGCAATGTCTTCACTGCTAAGTGCCTTGGAGAGATCCTTGTTTAACCAAATGTCCTTTTTTTTTTTTTCCTTTTTTTTTTTTTAAGCCATCTATAGCAGATATTTTGAACATCGGCTGGTGGGCCACTGCTGCTGCATGGTAAGTAGAAACTCCATTAGTTGAAAACTCCAATGAATAATAAAACAAGAAGAGCATAATGACATCATAATATATTTTAAATATTTTAACATACTGAGCATTAATGAAAAATTATGATGATCCTCTCTGATCATTTGTGGCTTTGTTACCGAGTCATTCCCAAAAACTAGAGTCCTCTGAAAATACTTCCTCTCCCTCCTAAATTGAAGTTTACTCAGTTTGTTCTACTCAGTATTCTTGTGCAGGTATATTCATGCTTCTGATACTTGCCACACTTGAACAGCTCCCATCACAGACGCCCACAAAACTTTCTGTGATAAAGGACAGTTCCAGGATATAACTTCTGTTTGTACCATTTGAACATAGTTTTCCTTAATTGCTCAGGGTACTTGTAACAACATAACTTTTTTATCTCTGCTATCTTATTTCTACATATCTCTTAGGGAATTTTTTTATAGACTTAGGCTATAATAAATAGAGGATTGGATTTGGAGTCAATGTCCTTTATTTTCAATTCTAATGCCATATTTCTGTGAACTCTGGCTAAACTTGATGGGCCTCGGTGTCTTCATCTGTAAGAAAAGGAAGTTTCTTAACTATTATGGTCACTTATAACTCCAAATATTACATATAATCAGTATTTTGCTTATTTCTTTCTAGCTATACAAATTATAATAAACTATAATGTAATAATTATAATAATATACTATAATAAATGTTGTTCAGTAGTTTTACTCATGTCCAGTGGCATGTGACCCCATTTGGAGTTTTCTTTGCAAAAATACTGGAGTGATTTTCCATTTCCTTCTCCAGTTCATTCCTCATCCAGGTGAGGAAACTGAGGCAAAGAGAGTTAAGTGTTTTGCCCAGGATCACAGAGCTATTAAGTCTCTGAAGCCAGATTTGAATTCAAGTCTCCCTGACTCCAATCACAGCACTCTATACTCTGCACTACCTGCCTACCCCACTATCATAAATAATTATTAATAATTAAATACAATAAACTATAATTTTAGCTATACAAAAATAATTCATATAAATTATCATAATGCTTATAAAAACCTTTAAACTATGATGGCATAGTCACACAAATGACTAAAAAGTAGAAAGTTGCTTATTACTGCCTTTTTTCTCAGTTATAAAAAAATATATTTAACACAGCAAAACATGTCTAGGCTTGTTGATTCTCTTCTGACAATGTATCTCGAGAATATGGTAAAATTATACAAAATAAACAACAATCAAAGACAAAAACAATATATACTAACCAAAAGGGTTCGCCATGAACATTCAGGATAAGCAGTCTAAAGTCTAAATAAAAAGATATTCTATAGGTGGTGAAATCTGACAAATGCTCTCATTTGTAGATCACATCCTGCTATCTTTATCCAGCAAACAGAATATTACAGTGGCTCCTAAATGAATCCAATACTTCCAAGAGGAGTTCAGCTTAAGAATCCACAGAGTGGATGAGGAATACTAATGTCCAACTAGTATATCAAATTGGATGTACAACCCATTAAAACTAGCTTATAACTACATATGAAAAATAAACTCAAACAAGAAAATGAATGGCCAGGATTGATATTAGGGAAGTATTCTATACTTTGATAATCTTAAGCTATTCCTTAAAATAAAAACAAGTCCATTTTCTAATCATTCACGGTCTTCCAAAGATGCTACACATAGCCACTAAAATCTTCAAAGAAACAAAATTGCAATGAACCACAATGCTTTGCTAATTGTATCATGCATTTTATCATGAATGACACTGATATAGAGATTTTTCATGAATGTGATTGTCATCTAAATTAGAATGCTATTAAAACATGTAAGTCAATTTCAGTGAACTAAATTGCATTTACTGCATGTATTTTATGAGCTGAATTGTGAATCTGAATTTATACTCTAATTGATCTAGATGCAATGAATACAGAGTTAGATTGTTAACAAAGATTTTCTAAAATTTTAGGAGAATAACTCTTCAGTAAAAATTCCCAAAAGGCATTTTTTGCTTGCCCTCTCAAGAACTGGCAAAAGAACATATCACACCCATAAAACAGCATCTCTATGTCATGAATGTCACTGTGGAATTACGATATTTGTTGAATAATGAAGATCTAAATTAAGATAGTTACAGCTTTACTATATAAAAATTTAAAAAGCATTTATCAAATGTCTACTAAGTTCTAGGCACTGAGCTAAGTGCTTGGATATTCTTCATAATAGTCTATTGCTGCTGTATAACATTGAACATAATACAGTATATCAAAAGCAAGAGAGACGAATAGTGTAAACCTAAATGATGTAAACAAGGAATTGTGGGTGTCAGAAATGAAAATATGATTTAAAAAATTGCGAGCTAGCCACATAGCAACAGTAAAGTATAAAGTTTGAAAAATGTGTTAGCTTTCCTATTAGACTTATGCCTTAAAGAGAAATCAAAGACTGCCTTTAGTTTATTAGCGGAATTCCTTGGAGCAAATTTGAGGAAGGGAATGAACAAGAGCAATACAAGAAAGATAAGAATGAACGGGTTGCTATCTGGAGTGAATGTTCATACCAATAAGATTATAGATCTATCTGAATATATTAGATGGAGTAAAATTTTGTTTCTGTTTAATGATATAGGTCTATCCTACAACAGTTGATTTTGAGTTTGACTTTTCCCCGGCTTCTTGAGGCAGGTATGTCAAAACCTATATCATATCATAAGAAATTATTTCTGTTACAAAGTGCATGAGATCTCCTTCCTATCAATTTAAAGGGTGGGGGAATGGCATTTCAGTGGGCACAATACTGAATTTTTCCTCATCTATACCTAGCTGAAACTTCCTTTACCTACTCTTGTCTCTGTTCTATGGACTACTTAAATGAGTTTATATTGCCCAATTATAAATGTATTTAATATGTCCATGTGAAAGATAGCAGATTTGGGCTGCTAGTTCAATAGGAATCTACAATACAAAATAACCAAAAAAAAAAACATAGCAATGTGAACTTTAGCTTCATTAAGAAGGATATATTTCTGCTATAGTCTCTCTTGGTCAGACAGGAAAATGGCAGCAACAAATAGCATTTGGAAAATGGTAAACAGGATAGTGAGATGCTTGACACTATTCTATATAGAAGGATCTTTTGAAGGACTTAGTATAGTGTTTACTTAGAGAAGGCAAGACTTGTAGGAATATGATCACTAAATTAAAGAATTTAAAAGATTGGTATGTGAAATTGGAAATACATTTATTAGTCTTGATCTCAAAGGAAAATAAGGTATGTACAAGTTGCCGAGGGGCAAATTTTTGTCTCATATAAGAAAAAAAAAACAACTACTAATTAAAGCTATTCAAAAATTGACTAGGTTCCTTCAAAGGAGAAGTGGATTCTCTTTTACTAGAGGTCTATAAGTGAAGGCCAGGTGACCACCTGTTATAAGTCATTATAAAGGGGATTTTCATTCTGATAGTTTTTCATAGGATGGTCTCAAAGGACCACTCCAATTCTGAGATCCTATGATTCTATGAAGAATTCAGACAACTGACCAAAACTTTTCCTCTCATGATTTTTTTTCACAGTGGATATGGATGATGATGATTTTTCTGCTGTGCTATCAAAGCAGAGCTGCATTACTGAACAAACTCAGTATTTCTTTGACAATGATAGTAAATCATTTAGTGGGGTATTGGACTGTGGAAACTGTTCCAGGTATCTTTTTTTCTTTATATACTGCTGGAATAACACTCATTTTCTGAAAACTCTTGTCTATCCATTGGATCACTTTATAGAGCTGTGGAAAATAATGGAAGCAGGAAATTCTATTTTGGAGAATTTACAAAAAAGGAAGTTAAAAGAATTCAGTTCAGAGGATATATTAAAATAATCTTCTATGTACAAAGCACCTTGGGAGGCACAGGATATATACACAAAATTTTACATGATTTAGACCTCACCTTTAGTCATCTTTCTTCCAAAAGGGATGGGAGGTAAGATATTTACACAGATAGGATAATGAAGGGTGAGGAATCACTGAGGCCAAAGAAGAGTCAAACAAAGTTACCTCAGAAGCTTAGAACTAAGAAAACATTTTCAGCTTGGGATAGACAGCAAGAAGTTGAGGGCAATTAAAGAGGTCTATACAGTGGACGTGGCAACTGAACTGAGCCTTGGAAGGAGGAAACAAGCATTTTATAAAATGTCTACTTTAATATAGCTCACTAAATGTAGAGGAAAAAAGAACACCCCACAGAATTTATATTTCCAACAAAATAATAGAAATTAAAAGTAACTTTAGATTGTAGTGCTAAATGTGAAGCAAAAAGAAATGTTTTTCAAATATTTCTCAGAGCCTGCTGTATACATGATACCAATGTCATATAAACATTTTAATCTGGATCCATTCATTTAAGAGATTTGTGGATTCGTATCTATCTTAAATCATAGCATAGAAAAACAAATTAAAGTGTAATCTTTCTAGCCACATAGGCAAAACAGAGAGGAGGTGGATAATGTTTCCTATTTAATGAGCACTGATATTTCATATTGTTTTATGAGATTATTGGGGGGTGGGGTGGGAATGTGCCAAACAAAATAGCAATTAGAGACCTCTAGCCAAATAAATAGTTAGCTATCAAATGTGGTTTCCTAGTATTTATTTCTCTTTTATTTTTTTAATAACAGAGGCAGGTTAACAAATTGATTAGAATGCTCATCATGAAATAAGAAAAACTTCTACCTCTCATGTTCAATAGCTATGTCACTAAGTTTAGTGATTCAGGGCTGTTATTTTTAAAAATGATGAAGGCTGATATTATGAGGGAAAATAATATTTTAATTAAAGCCATGCTGATAAAAATATATCGACCACACGCCTGTTAAAAATCTATTCAAATGCCCTCCAGTCCCTATCTTCTTCCATCTTGTCTGTCTCGTACACCAGCGAGCACACTCAGCTAGCAACGAGGAAGTTCAAAGCCACTTCCCCAATATTTAAAGACTTCCCTCACCTTGAAGACATCATCCAAAAGAGGAAACCCATTGGACCACGGGAAATGTAGTTCCAAGGTCCCCCACATGTCCACAGGAAGTTTGTCAAACACTACATATCTTGAGGCTCAATACTTCCAAATAAAACCCCAGTAATTTTAAATAACACAGGCCTAAGGGTCATCTACTAAATCTTCTTGGGGAGAATTGGAGTTCCACCCCTGGGGAGCTCCCCAAGGGGATTTTTTAAATTCCATGTTTCATTTAAGAGTTTTAATTGTTTCAGAGCTGTTGTAAATAATTATCATAGAGCACAGAAAATTCAATGTATCTTTTTTTTTAATTTTATCTTCTTTCTTAGAATCAATACTGTGTATTGTTTCCAAGGCAGAAGAGTGGTAAAGGGTAGGCAATGGGGGTTAAGTGACTTGCCCAGTTTCACACAGCTAGGAAATATCCAAGGTCAAATTTGAACATAGGACTTCATATCTCTAGGACTAGCTCTCAATCCACTGAGCCAACCATCTGCCCACAAAATTCAATGTATCTTTAATTAAATCAAGAGAAATCAAGAGAGAAAAGTATGTCCCTTGCTCAAAAAGTATAATTTTGGCCTTTCTGGTCATTTGCCTAACCAGATGAGCTCTATTTTTTATCTCTCTCTATAACAACTCAAGATCTCTATTCCTTGACCAAATATCTCCCTATTAAATTATGAAAAACCATGATACATGCATTTCACCTGGGTGCATAGCTTTTTGTAAAATCCATTCCATGGTTTTCTCAATGTGTACTATTCCTAATTGTAAAAATTCCCTTAAAAGATATGGTTCAATTATTTATAATCTTAAAAAGTTAAGGCTACACATAAATAAGTTCACCATTCAAGTTAATCAAATTCACTAAGAATTGATTGTCTATTACTCACTCTTGCTAGGTGTTAGGGATCCAGAAACAAAATGGCATATCTCAAGCTTCCATTCTTCTTGGAGGATTCAACATATACCCAGAAAAGCAAATGCAAAAAGATACAAAATAACAGGGATGGGGCAGGGCTACAACAACTGAGAGAATCCAGGAAGTTCCTAAAGAAGTTAGCTAAGCCTTGGAAAGAATGAGAACTTCCAAGAGGCAAGAGTGAAGAGGGAGAGTAACCCAGGACTGAAAAATAATCTGTTTTCAGGCACTAAGGCCAAGGATAAAATATTGTATACAGGGAACAGTGAGGAGGCCAGCTTTTGGAAAAGTGCAATGTGTGAGTGAAGTATTATTTCATTAGCCCAAAAAGATAAGTTAAAGACAAATTAGGAAGGACTTGCAATTTAAAGTCTAAATTTTTAGGACAAGTTTAAATTTATCCCAGAGGCAATAAGAAGTCAGTCAGTTTAGCTTCTAGAGCAGGGGTTGGCAACCTTTTTGGCCGAGAGAGCCATAAACTCCACATTTTTTAAAATGTAATTTCATGAGAGTCATACAGTGCTCACAGTGCGCACTCCTATAACGGCGCCTGGAAAAAAAATTGACTTTATGGCTCCTGCAGAAAGAGCCATATCTGGCCCTCAAAAGAGCCAAATATGGCTCGAGAGCCATATGTTGCCAACCCCTGTTCTAGAGCAAGAGAGCATCTAATATTCAGGAATATCCATTTGGCTTCTATGCAAAATGGAGATTGCAAATGAGATGTAAGCAATACTGGGAGACCCAATAGAAGGTATAAATCTAGGTGAGAGGTGATCAAGGTCTGAACTGAGGTGGTCTCAATGTGAGTGGAAAGAAGTGGAGTAAAGGAAGGAAGGAGGAAGAGGGAGAGAGGTACAGAAGGGAGAGAGAGATCCTAGGGAGGTAGAATTGACCAGATAAACAATTAAATTAATCATGTTCCCAACTTATTGGTTTGCAGTACCATTACTAATTTTTAAGTCACTGGCATTTGGGTACAATTTGCACAACATATAATCCAGATTTGAATATGAATCTATCCTCTGACACTTTCTAACCATGTAATTCTAGACAAAGCCTTTGAAAGTTCTATATACCAAGCAATTTTTTGGATTTCTAAACTAATTATAGAAGGGTTGTCACAAGGTAGAAAAAATTCCCTCATCACCACCAAAAATTCCCCCCAGGCTGGTTAAATCTCAGATCCTTTTAGTATTTGTATATAAAAAATTTTTAAAGTATTTATTAAAGAAAAAACAAAAACAAGTCTACAAACAAAATCCTGAGATTCCAAAGAAAAGAAAGGATATAGTAAATATGATAAAAAGCAAGATGCTATTAAATACTATATTATGGAGACTATCTTCATAGTAAGTGCATATACAATGTATGCTATTTATTTAAATCTATTAGAAGCAAGTATAATCTAAATTTAAGAAAATCTAGGTGATTCTGAGTGATATCTTAGTATCTTAGATCCCTACTCTATCTAGAAAGCTTAGCTAATGTTGGTATCATGTATAGAGCATTCTGATAAGTCTTTGTTAAGTAATAAATTCACTTGCTTCCAACTCATTTAATTCCTAGTAGTTCAGCTGGGAAATGAAGTTTTTCAGTTTATCCTTTTCCTTCTAGGCAGAGAGAACTGAGCTGACATAACTACTGAAAGAAATAACAAAGAATATTATATAATAAGCCTCGACAGGAAGGACAATTTAATTATTAAATTAACAATGAAATAATAAATGTTGTTTTAGAAGACATTTTCATTAAAACAATTTTTCCATCCTGGTCAACCATAGAGAAGAAGCATAGTGAAGAGGACCCTGAATGACCAGGATTCAAACCTTGGGCAAATAACATAATCTCTTTATGCCTCTGTTTCCTCATCTGAAAATAAAAACGGTTGGACTCTGTGATCTCTAAAGTCTATTTCATTTCTAAAACTATGATCCAATGGTTCAGTTGTATTCAACTTCACAGGATCATAATCTTCCAGGTAGAAGGTACCTCAAGTGCCACAAGTCTTCCCCCATCATTTAAAAGATGAGGAAGCTAAGATAGGATTTCATCTTAGGTCTTTCTGACTCTAAAATTCAGCACTCTAGCCACTAATCCATATTGCTCCTTATGCCTCCGCTTTACTTCAGAAACCCAAGAATTCTCTGCTTAGCTTTAAACATCATTTTACTAACTTGCTAAGAGTTTACAAACATCAAAAATTGAGATTTTGAAGGAAATTGAAAAATTGAAAAAAACTAAGCATATTGATCTTAAAGATGGAAAGAGTTACACTTAATTTTTTTAATATAATCTTGGTCATTCCCCCTCCTCCTTCCCTTATAGAAATGCAGAATGGACCAGTGGAAAGCACGTTTGATTTAGAGTCTAAGGGCCTGGGTTTAAATCCCAGCTCCATAATTGGCCAATTCTGTGGCCTTAGGCTTTTGGTTCACCTTTCTGAGCCCTAATGTCCTTATTTGTAAAGGAAAGGTGTGTTAGGGTGAACAGAATAACCTCTAAGATCTCTCCATAGTTTCCACAAAAGAAAAGGATAAAGGCAGGACCTTTGATTCTCTAATGTTAAAATGCCCTAAATGAACAAACTTCATCAATTAAGCAGGCTGGCAACTTCTCTGCAACTTCAAGTCTTAGAGAAATGTCTAGAACAATAAATGATGTGACTTGCTCAGTCACACAATCAATTTGTTTCCAAGGCATGATTTGAACCCAGATAAGGCTAGTTTTCTATCCACTGCATCAGATTGCCTTCATAAACCCAATGAGTCACTTGAAATTTATAGGAAAGGAGTCTGGGAGATTTTGGATATATTACAGAAATTTCAAAGATCGGAGATTTTTTAAAATAATAAGGTACTAGGTAATGTCTTTTTAGCACTTAAGCTCTCAGTTAATTATACTATTTTAATTTTGATTACAAATGATTTTATCTTAATTAGTTATTTATAAATTGTCCATTGTCAGTGGACACTGAAAAAACTGGTAATTCTGTATGAAGGTCATGGGAAAAAAGAAAATAATTCATTTTTTTAAAGCTAATGAGTAGATAGCATAAGATCTGGTTTAAAGTTTTACAACTGCAGAAAGATACATCTTTTAAATTTTGAAATTGATTATAATTAAGATTCTTCTGTATTGATATTCTATAGCTAACTTACCAGGTCATTATCATATTCAAGTGTTTGTTTGCCTTTTGTTTCCATTTTATATCAGCAAGTTTGAAAAAACAGCATGTAAATGTTAGTGAATTTTAAAAATGTTATTTTTTCTAGTATAAAAATGAGTGTTTTCTGGTTATTATATAATTAACTTTTTATAACTCAGTGGTTTATGGTTATATAAGTAGAAACTCTTGAATGTTATTTAACTTTAAATTATAGTGCTCTTTCCCTATGATGTTTTAATGTTTATTTTCCAGAATATTTCATGTAGAAAAACTCATGAACACCAACTTAATATTCATAATTGTTGACGGCAAAGGGACATGTCCTTGTGATACGCGGCTACTAATCCAAGCAGAACAGACTTGTATCCTTAAGCAGCAGACTTGCTAAAGAACTAAAACTATCTTGTATATAGTCAGTTATCAGAAGGGAAGCACTATTTGTTATTTGTTGGTTTTAGGTATGGTATTAAAAGAGAATTCGATTTGAAGTAAAAAGGACCTGGATTCAAATGCCCTGTTACTCCTTTCAGACTAGATGTTATTCTATTTTTCTCATCTGTAAAATAACAATGGCATTTAGATTCTCTCTCCTAACTCTGAATCCTATTGGGGAAGATAAGGTTATAGGAAGAGGTTGATTCTGATCCTACTCAGGTCCTTAATAGCTATGTGAATCGGAGCAAGTCTTGTTACTTCTCTTGGCCATAGTTCTTCATCTCTAAAATGAGGGGATTGGAAACAATGATTTCTAATGTCCATTACCATTCTAAATGTTGTTATTGTAAAAGTTGCATCCATTCAAAAAATGGAAGGAGCTGCCTTTTAAGGCAATTAGTTTGCCCATCACTGAGCATATTCAAGCATCTCCATCATATTCAGGATGTTAGTGATGGGATTCATCCTTTATACATGGGTTGGTCTAGATCAAAGGCATCAAACACTAAGTCTTCAGGCCAAGTGTGGCCCAAACCAGATTAAAATCAAATTGGGAAATATTTAACAAAATGAAAAAAAATACAATAAAACAGATAATTTTCTATTTTAAATCTAAGTCACTGTGTGACCCACCAGAATCCTTTTGTATAGACTAATTGTCCCTATTTTTATTTGAGTTTGCCATTACTAGTCTAGCTGACTTCTAAGATCTCTTCAAACACTTATGATTCTCTATTTATTATGATCTATCATTAGGAATGGCCAATAAGCATTAAGATTTGAGGTAGCAAGGAAGATATTTGTGAATTCATAAAAATACTCCCTTGCTTCCTCCATCTTTTGCTCTTTTCAAAAATGGTTGCTGGGATGAAAGTCAAATATGGAAAGATATCTTTAGTTTCAGAATCTATCCTACTGACTTAATCCTTCCTAGTTACTAAGATTTAACTGGTTTTGTCACTGATAGAAAATAAATAGTATTTGATTGCTGATGAAAAGTTGTCTGAATGCTCTATGTTTCTAACATAGGCATGACTATTGTATGATTATTTCTGGCCAGAAAGGGAGAATGAGACCATGGACATGAAAGTGAGTATCACAACCATGGTTTCTAATGAAGCTTAGTATGGCTCAACTATTTAAAGTCCTGCAACAGGATTGAGAGGACAAAGAATGAAATGAGTATGACACAGAGTTGAAAAACAAATGGGGGTAAAACAATATTGGGAGAGGGAAGAACAAAGTTAGGAGTCTAAACTATGACTGGAACATTATTGGAACAAGTCTAGCCATTCAGACAGGTTTTTCATTTGGATTTCTTCTTACAGAAAGAAAGAAATTACAGACAGAGTTTATTAATATTAGCAAAATCCTAATCAATTGTGTGCATGGGGTGAGGGGGTAGCATTGATACTGGCTAAGTCTACAACAGAAAAGACACATCTATAAATTAAAAACATACATATTGAGATATAGATGATATATAAATTAAGTCTTACTCTACCTAATATCCTTTGCAGAAAAGATGAACCCTTTGGAAACACAAGCAAAAACAGACCGAAAGTGCTTTTTCCACACTACAACATCTCTGTATTTCATAGCAAAAAGACGACAAACCAGATAAAATAGCAATTAAAAACTAAACCTTAAAAACCACTTTCCAAACCATTGGCCAATACTTTTTATTTACTTGGCCTCCTTTTCCAGATTCACTCCTCTTCTTGGATATTATATAGACTAATCAAATCAGCCTACTTGCTGTTCCTTACATATCCCCTGTCTCCTCTCCATAACTTTTCATAGGCTTTAATGAACTCCTTTCTTCACTTTTACTTCTTAAAATACATAATTTTCTTCTATTCCACTTGAGACTTTTCCTGATTTTTCCTATGGCTGGTGCCTCCACTTTCCTTCAATTACCTTATACATATACTGTGTATATAATTTGGATAAAAGTACACATTGTTCCCTCAGATAGTATAAAGCCTACTTGAAGGCAAGAACTACTTAGGTTTTGGTTTTTTTATTTGATCTTTGAAATTCCAGAACCTAACACACAATGCCTTGAAATTAGGTACTTAATAAATGGTTAATAGCAGGCCCAATTTATCTTTAGCATCTGTACTCACTGTCACATTCTTTGGTGACTCTTTTCCTTAGAAAAATAATTTACATTGTTTCTAATTGACTAAATTTCTATTTCTTTGAAAGAATGCTTTCATTTTCCTTAACAAGATTTTTTTTAGCTGATGGACCTGATCCTTGTGATATGGTTAAACAACCCAGATACCGAAAGGGACCTGATGTATGCTTCGATGACAATAAAATGGTAAGCTTAAGCTTAATACTAAAATACTCCAAGACAATGATCAATAAATATCAAGAAGAATAAATGAGATGTTTCAAAGAAATCACAATGCTTATTTTAGATAAAATGTCTTACCCATAATTTTTTTTTCTCATTAAACATGCTGTACTTGGTGAGAATGTTGATTTTTCATTTCAATGTGTTCCATAGGTAACATAAAATTAACATTTGCTTCTTTTATCTGCATTTTCTATCAAAAAATTGTACTTTTATACTCAAATCCTATAAATTTGGTACTGATGAATCCGGGTTGCAAATCTGATGGTAGCGGAAACTTGTCTTTTACTTATTATAAAGCCTCATAGAAAATAATCATATTTTGGATGGCTGAAAATTTCTAAATTTTATCTCTGCTTTCTTATTTCTATATTTTCTTAGAAAACTTGTATTAAGTTAAACTTACCAATACTTTTATTGGGAATATAGATTTTTTTAAATTTTAAACTAAATCTAACCATTGTTTAGTTATTTTTCTATTATCCTTTAATTTCTCTTTATTATTATGTGAAAAAAGGACAGATAAGTTAAAGAAAGACCGTTATCCTTGTTTTTATTGGTAATCAAATACTATAAACCAGAGATGGCCACTACGATTGAAAAATCCTTTGGCTTTGGAAAAATTAATTTAAATTGCAATACTGATAAGTTCACAAAAATGTAGGCCTAGCCTTGAAACCAGGAAGTACGGGTTCAAATTCTATCTTTAACACATTCTTGGTATACAAACATGTATTCCCCTTATCCAAAGCAGCTCTTTGGAACTATAAGTTAAAGGAGATTTGCTGACCTGAATTTGCAGAAAAAAATTCAAAGTTCAGAACCCAACTCTCCCTGGCTCTCTTTTATTGGATTCCCTCATCTTCATATTATATTTTTTCAAGAAAATTCAATTTTTTGCTCCTAAAAACAGAAACCAAGTCAAGATTTTTTTTTAAAAATTATATTACCTTTCAAAGTTGTTGTTCCCTGTCTTTTTCTATTTTGATGATAGTTTCCCACCAAGGTGAACATTTGACATTATTTTCTAAACTGAAAACATAATCAAGTGAATTGTGGTCACAAATAATATATCCTATAAAGGATATATGATTTCTTAGGAGCTCAAGCCATTTTTTAACATTGCCTATGTAAAGCTATTTTTAAAATTCTGATCTCTCCTTTGAGCCTCACAACAGTTCTGTAAGACATTAAATATATCCACATTTTACAAATGAGGAAACTGAGGCTAAGGGACTTTTAACCTAATTGCCCAAGGTTGCACAGATAGGAACCATCAGTGGCAGTAAAAGAACTCCATCTTAAAAAGTTCAAGTCCCAGACTCAGAATTATAACCGTTTGTCTCTAATTCACATCATTTCTACAAATGATTCATCTGGCATATCCCCCGATATTATGTTTAAAGATACTGTGATTCTTATTTGTTGTTTAGAGGGAGGTATTACTTGTGTGTTGGGCTACATCGGGTCACAGTTATACCTCCAAACTCCATATTTCACTTCACTATACAAAATTTGTTTCCAAAGCATGCTGAATACTGCCTTAGAGATGCTATTCATTAAGGAGTCTTCACTCATCAGTTCAGCAGGCATTTGCTTCCATCTGGATAAGATCTGGGATTAAATTACATTTGAGAATTTCATCAAAATAAAATACACAAGAAAGCACTTTTAAGAAAACCAATTTGAGAAATATTCAAATCCTCTGAAATTCAATAATTTTATAATGAAAATAAGAATCATTATGCCAAGAAAAGTTTTCAAAAAATATATTGCTAAACAATTATGTTCAGGATTGTGTATGAAAGTACAACTCTTGCTCACTAGCTATATGTGTCAGTGTGTTAGTTGTGCATTTCTTTAATAATTAAATATTTTAATTTAGTTTATTTGCAATAGTCACTGAATTTGCTCTCGATGGATGCTCACATTAACTCTGCTAACTGCTGGCAAGTTGCATGGAATTTCATCTTGTATGTCTTTTTTTCTGTGTTTTCTTTCCTTTCCCTGTACTTGCTACTTTGCCCGTTATTAATAGGATCAACTTATATGTACAACGAGTCGTGCCTCTACCATGATGTCAACTCCTATCTTCATTTTACTGCAAGTTTTCATGTGGTGTGGATGGTCAGTTACTTTCTCTAATTTTTTTTTTGTTGTTCTTGGCTTGAGACTTATAATTTATATCCCCAAATTCAAAGTCTGAAACAGATTTAAAGTATCTAAAGAAACACAGTTTTGAAGACAACTTGGTTTCAGCCATGAATGCACCTTAGGGGAAAATAATTATGGTTTTATTTATGGATCCTTTTCAACATGGGGCTGGTATCCATGAACTTTCCATATGAAATTAATATCTAGACCACGCATTATATAGAAGTCTAGATAATCACCTGAGGAATAAATTGTGCAATTCTTATATTACTCTTAATATGGAAAACACTATTAGTGTTCTTTTTTACCAAGCCGTTCTAGAGAACTGGCTAATAACGGTCTAAGTAAAAATTCACATTTTCTATTTGTAGACATCTTACTTAACCACTCTTCAAATTTTGCTAACAAAATAACATTCTTGAGGAAAACTTTTGGTAGAGATACCCCAACCTCGACTCATGTTTTACCACCAACCATAAATGTTACGTAGAATCAAAACTGAAACCTTCTTTATATGCATCTAGTTTACAAAATATAGGGTACACTACTAGCAAGTCTATCGATTTTGCATGTTTTAAGGGTCTGCTTGGGTGTTCAGAACTGTTTACTGGTTTGCCAAATCACTTGTCCAAAATTATGACCCTTGACCAAGTTTGACTATCATTTTTGTTGTTGTTCCTGGCACAACCTTCTTGTGCTATTTTTTCCCATTGCTGCTTATGAAAACTGTTTGTTTAGCATTTCATTTTGGTAAACCACTAGATGGAGATATGACCATTAACATGAAAGCAGTGATCTCATCAGAAAGAAGTGGGATGGAGGGTAAGGGGTGGGATGAGAGAGAAAAGGCTATTCAAAACATAAACAGAAAACGTTTGCATTGATGACATAAAGTTGCAGTTTTCAAACAGTGGTTCGTGCTTCTTTCCTTAATGCAGGATGAAATGAAAGAGAAGTGGGGTTCTTTTTCCCTGGGAACTCTAAACATTTTGTAAACCAGAAGCTTGTTGATGTAATTATGCACACAATTTCACAGATATTTTAAAATGAACCATATGCAAACTAGTTTTTTGCAAAGTCTTATTTCATCATTGATCATATGAGACAAAAAGCAAAGTTGGTACCTATGATTCGAAGGTGTATAATCGACATTTCAATAAGTCTAACCTTTGTACCCTTGTTCAGAAAGCTAATTTCCACCATATTAATAGGATCTTTCTAGGTATAATTTACAGTTTTACTGCTAATTCTCATCTTGCTAAAGTCATTATAAAGGTTTCTTCATGAGTGTTGTTTTTTAATAGCCCTACTAGTTAGATGTCAACAACAATGAAAAAGGAAAAAAAAATGATGTTTGGGAGCCAAACAACATCAAAAGATTGGAAGTACTTATTTTCAGGAAAAAAACACTCATTTTAAAATGCTGGTCTCATGAGTTGGTTGTTATTTTGTTGTTTGTCATAGGGACACAATCATTAAGGTCCCTTACACCATTATATATTATTATATATTATATGTTACACATATTATATACATACCACTTTCTATTCAAAATATCATTCAAATAGGCCATCATCCTCATAGTTTCAAAACCACCTGTTCACAGGATAAGGAAAAGAGACTGTTCTGACTGCTAAGCCCTAGAGAAGACTGTAAAGTGAAAAATGAGGGACACATTTATTTACATTATCAAAATTGTATGCTTTGCTCTACAGGACATTCCTACATATTAAAAAAAATATCATCTAGGTCCAAGTCACACATTTAAAGGATTGTGCTGTTTTTCAGATGAGACCAAAGGAAAATAGCATGAGGCTAAATGCAAACAACCCATTGGTCCTGAAGCAAGTTTGCTTTCTATAAAGAGATGGCAGACAGTTATGCTCGTCGAGGATTAGTCAAAGATGAAAGAGATTTAAGTCCCAGCATAGAATTGGCACTAAGGCAAAACTAACTGCTGATCTAGTTGCTGGACACAGTAATGGATGGCTCAGAAATATTCTCTCAAACCAGAGAGTTCACATCTTAGTCTGAGATAGCTCACTTCCCTCTCTACTGTTATCAATCTGTGCAGTCTGTCTGTAGAGCTGTGTATTCACATGCCATTGTTTAGACTTATCATTTCTTTGGGAGAATGACTTCTTAATGAGGAGACGCCCTCTATTTATGCAAAGTAGCACCAGCTCTGGAATTTATAGTTTGGGAGCCTGAGGCTCTAACAGGTGATGTGGCTTTCTAAAAGGCACACAGACTATTGCGTGTCAAAGGTAAGATTTGAGCCCAAGTTTTCCTGACTGATAACAGCTCTCTATCCACTACAGGGCACTTGCCTAACCATTATTTTTCTAACTTTCACTTTAGGCTATATGCCAAGGTCTTTGGACCAAATCTAAATGAGAAAGAAAAAAAGATGAAAGTAAAGGATTCTATATAAGCAGTTTAAATAAATAAAGCAGAGCAAAAAAAAATGTTATAGAAAATTCTTCATATACTTAGAATGAATAAGTGCATGTAGTTTGCATAATACCCATCAACTATAATTTTAGAGATGTGGAAACAATTGCTTAGGCACATCACTGAATAATCACACTAAAATATGGGAAAACTAGCTCTGAAAACAAAATATTTTCAAATAGAATAAAAAATGTGTGAGATAAACAAAAGAGTAACTTTAAAAACAAATAATTTGAAGCAAAAGTGCACCATATGCATTTAGTAACATGAGCATTTTTGATACAGAACTCCACTGATTCTTGAAAAGATGATTGGAAAGGATTATTGGAAAAAAATGCCATGTTTTCTTGCCTACACAGTATTACATTTTTAAAAATTACAATTGCCTGGGATAATTCAAATATCCTGAAGAATAGGTTTGTCTTAACCAACATCTTAGTACTTTTCAAATCCTATTTAAATCATATCAAGAAGATGTAACATAGAAGAAGAAAAGGGTTTAAGAAAAATAATTTAATCTCAAAATAACCCACTGAACAAGCTTTGGGGAAATCTATTTTCTTTAAAAAATAGTGATCCAGGGGCTGCTGGGTGGCTCAGTAGTTTGAGAGCCAGGCCTAGAGATGGGAGGTCCTGGGTTCAAATGTTGTCTCAAAGACTTCCTGCCTACATGACTCTGGGCAAGTCACTTAACCGCTATTGCCCAACCCTTCCTGCTCTTCTGCCTTGGAACCAATACCCAGTATTGATTCTAAGACAAAAGAAAAGGGGTTTTTTGTTATTTTTTTGTTGTTTTTTTTAAGTTAGTGAACCTTTTTTCAGTCAAGACCAAGAAAAGAGAGATTTAGTCCTATATATGTGCTCATAAAATAGACCTTTGAAAAAAATATGAATACAACTATGAACTACACATTTTCTTTGGGGCATGGAAGAAGGAGTACTGAGGTGTGCTTTATAATAAAGAGTGACATGTAGAATCTTCGGAGGAAATTCCAGAAGTGTTGTTTTTTTTCCCTAGAGAGGAAGGTCTAATAAAATTGTTTTTTTCACCACATTGGCAAGATAAATAGAGAGGTGGTTTGGGGGGCACTTGCTTTTTAAAATTTAAACTGTTGCAATGAAGTCCATTAACATGAGGGGTTGTGGTATTTCCTGCCTTGGTAACCTTTTAAAATAAGAGAGAACTGTTTGGTGAAGGTATAAAGGGTTCTGCATGGATAATACTGAATGACAGACTTTATAACCTCTGAGGTCCCCTTCCAGGTCTACACATCTATGATTTAATATGTTTTGCTCACTCCTCCCTTTAAAACAGAACATGTCAGGTAATAATTGCCAATCTGAGTACATGTTGTCATGTGCAAGACGCAGAGGAAAATACCACCAGGAAACTCAGTAGACAGATGTCTTGGTATGAATCAACATATAAGTCACGGAACCTCAAAGGGGGATTGAACTTAAATATGGCCTCCCAAAGCAAAACAGTAAGACTTCAGAGTATTACAGACCTTAGAGCTAGAAGACAATTTAAAGTTCCATTTACTCCAACCTTCCCATTTTGCAGGCAGGGAAACTGAAACCCAAAGAGGTTAAAGAAACCACCCCAAGGTCACAGAGTTATCTAGTGTAAGGGCTGGCATTTGAACCCTGGTCCTCTAATTTGAAATGTAACCTGCTCTCCATGACACGATCACATAGGCTCACCACACTCATTCACAAAATGTGATGTGAAGAAAGTATGGTAAGATATGATACATGATTTGAAGAAAGAATCCTTCTTGAAGATCAAAATGCACTAACTTGCAGGTTTTACTTTAACACAGATTTTCATTCTTTTATAAAATATGATAATAACACATCATTTAGATGATCTTGACCACATAATTCATCACCTATTGACTAAACTCATTGTGATTATATCCATGCATAGCTAACCCATTTCACATTATAGGAGAGACCGCCTGCTACTAAGAACATACTCAAAGACTTTTCAGCTTAACTAAGCCTAGTCACATCAGTGAGTAATCACAGCAAATTACGGGAAAATTATCTCTGAAAACACTTCATTTAAACCCCCCCAACCCCAAGTCACCTCTAACATGATAATGGTGATTAAGGAGTAGGACATCTGTGCAAGAATAATAATAGCTTGCATTTTGGTAAGCTATATTACAAATTTCAAAGTGCTTTCCAGACATCTTCTTGGTATTGTAAATTAGTCAACATTTGTATGCTAATAACTCGTTGAGTTGAATCTAACAAGGTTACCTCAATCTGAGAGTTATTTTTTTCACTTCCTACAGTCCTAGTAGAAGAGTACTGTAGACCTATAAAATATTGAAAATTTGTTATTTTTCTGATTATTCTTATAGTCAACCAAAACCTTTAGGACCTGGGATTCTAAATGGTCTCATATTTGAAGAAATTGGTGGTGGTGGAAAGGGGAAATAAGCACCAAAAGAGAAATTTTAAAGCCTCTGGGAAAAGTTGTCACCTTAAAATATTTAAAAAAAATTCATTAACATGTTATCAGACAGGGACATGTTGTGGATAATTAAATTTTCTATATGATTCGGGATTCTTGTTAGGTTTCAATATGAAAAGATTCTGAAAACTAAGAAATTATTTTCAGTCTCTCAAATTTAGCATTGTACAGTAAACTAACTGTTGAGTTTTGGACAATATAACAGTTTCCATAAAATTTATTATAGTCAGTCCAATGGAAACAAAAATTCAAAGAAAGAGTTAGAAAGGATTTAATGCCTTAACAGATATTCTGGGTCTGTGGTGAGGTCCTGAAGTTAAAGGAATCATGGAAAGAATCTAGAACAATGTAAGATATTGACATATAAAACACAAGACAACAAATTTAAAGGATAATTCCCTTTTGCCTGTGGTAGGAAAGAGATTACTAATCTTCAAGATAATCAGAAAGCAAATGTTAACTGGTGGTAGACAGTGTTGGAATTTATATGCTAGGAAATTTTCATCTCAAAATTCATGAATCAAGTTTTTTCACATTCGTATTTTATTTTACTATGAAATTCTATGATTATTTTTTAATGAAAAATTCCTACATGGGGCGCATTCATATATAGAGCATATATCTTGATATTTGGTCACTGGTACTGGGTATGCATTTTTGAAATGAATAATTTCTTTGATTATTTTCAATAATTTGTAAATCACACTTGATACTTAATTCTTTGAAAACACCATGTTCAACTATTTTGCATTGGGGCATTACTGTAGGTATTTCTTTACTATTGTTTGCATATTTCTATGTACAAGTTTTCTGTGTTATTCCTGATTCTGAAATTACTATCATTGCTAGTCCTCCAACTACTTTTTCTACCCCAGCTGATGTTTATGAAGAACTACCAGATTGGCGATAATGATTTACATCTCATTAACGTGAATGAAGCTATCGTCCACTAATATTTTAATGTTTCACTGAACAAGACAAACAATGCTGACGTTATCATTTTTACTTGGTTCTCAGAATCATCAATTGACAATTTGGGGGGGGCAGTTAAAGTGTGATACCTTTGTAAAATAATTCCATAATACATTAATGCTCAAGGAATGTAGTTTCAATTCCCTATAAAGCAATTCTTTAATGCGAGTTCAAGAAGTGGGTAATAATTAGCATACAATTTAGACTGTCTTGATAAATATTTTAAAGGAAATTATTTTGTCTTTTGTTTTCCCAACAGGAAGATTTTACAGATTGTGGTGGGGTTTCTGGACTGAACCCATCGCTGTGGTCCATGATAGGAATCCAGTTTGCACTGCTTTGGCTATTATCTGGCAGTAGACATTGCCAGTTATGACCTTATGAAACCAAAATCTGCATAACTGATCTCAAGACCCTGCCAAAACAAAAGCCCTGTTTAATTACAAAAGGGTCAATTACTCAGACAGCAGAAAATCAGCTGTTCTCAAAACAACATGGTATATAACTCTATGTGAAAGACTCATTAGGCACCCACAGTGGCTGCATGTTGGAGTGTCCGACCCTTAAACTTGTGTGAATGCTGCATCATCTATGCTGTCAAAGCAGAATCCTAGATGTTCTTTACTGAGGAATCCGATCTTTTTGTTGTTGCTGGATCATTGATGACTTCATGTAAAAGGGCTCCCCCCCCTTAAAATGGTTTTCTTAATCCAATCATTTCTCTAGCTTTTGATCGATATATCAACTCATTTTTGCTCCTCTTTTTTTTTTTTTAAAATCAGGATTTCCAGAAACCAAATTTATTTTACTTTCAAATTTGACTATTAAAAGCTTCAAATATAAGTTGTGTTGAAAACAAAATCAGAGATGAATTACAAGTGGCCAAATGAAATAAATATGATTACTGGCTAGTCTTTGACTAAACTTCACTGAGTGAAAATGCCTTATAAAGAGTGGCTTATTCTGTCAAAAATATATATTTAAAAGAATGATCAGCTAAGTTTTGGGGGAATCGGTTGGTTTTAAACAGTTGGTTTAAATATAAAAAAAAAAACCTATCAAATTACTAAACTAAAGGTGCTTGAGGGTTAGCTATTTCAGTCATCTACATATTTTCCAGATAAATATCATCCCTTCAAACAAGAACAGTTCAGATTAATGTCCCCTCTTTTCACAGTACAGTTGTCTAATGCTAGCCAAATCTTTCAAAGTCCTCTAAAGAGATGGTGGGGTGGTGGGTGGGATGGGAAGGGAAAAATCTTTTTTGTCATAATTGAATTTTGGCTACCAAGGGTATTTTGCATGATGCTGCTGCTATTTTTTTGTTTGTTTCTTTTCTTCAATTGTAGAGTGTAGTCAATTTTTAAGGTAATTGAGTGGTATTATTGTTAAGAGAAACTGAAATTTGCAGTTATAATGCACTTAAATAATCTTATATGATCTGGTTAAATAATGATATCTGAATATACTGTGAAATGAAAATGTAGAAAGATTGGACTGCAGTGAGGAATATGGAGAAATGGTATTTTATACAGATTAGTGCTTTTGCCTGAAAACCTGTGTACAGATATTTTAAGTATATAAATCAGATTTGACACATTTATTTTTAAAGAGCACATATATGTTCTCAATGAAGATTCATACCAGGTTTCCTCTCTGTTCAATTAAATGTTCACACCTGCAGTTTAAAAAAAGTCCTCTTGCTGGTTTTCATTAAAAATGGCCAGGTCAACTGAGCCAAATTTCCACCCAATTCAATGAGATTTTACAGTAATCTGAACAAACAGGAAACCTTGAATCTATATGTATGCACATTAATACTTGATTGTGAATAATAAAGATTGATTTTTTTATATACAATTTCATTGGTGAAACTGAATGGTGCAGGAAATCATGATATTGCATATTGTAGTATAGGATAGAGGTAGAACAGTGTACTTGTTTCTAGTTTTCAAAACTAAACAGTATTCTGAGAGACAAACCGATGAATGTACAATTCTGCCGATTTATAATTTTGTTAAAAGCTACAATCTGTGACATAAAATGCATTAGTTCAAAAAAGCAGAAAAACACCATGCAAAATATCTGTGTAGACATACATATGTATATACGTATTTTATGTATATGCATATTTAAAGTATATGTTGGAAGAGTATTCCAGTATAATTTTTTTATAATAAATGAAGTTGTCCATCATGTTTGACTATCATATAGAAATCAAAGAGCATAACCAACCCCATGGCATGGCTTACAAAGTGTTTTGTTTTTGTTGTTGTTCTGTCCATTACTGTTTGTCACACTCCTATATACCCTTGGTTCCAATTGTGTCTGTTCCCTTTTTTTTTTTTTTCCAAAAAAGGGCAGTTTCCAATTTTAGTTGTCACAACAAATACTAATATGTGCTACTAATTCATAATTGGATAGTGGTGGGCCCATTTATATTTGGTGTGACATTAAAGTTTTATCTTCCTCACCTTAATAAAAATGATGCTGATTGAATACACACACACACACACACACACACACAATCACTACCACCATCAACAACAACAAAAACAATGAAAGGCAATCCCACAAAAGTGAGAAGTACTTGCAATGTTATGCTTTAGGCAGAATTAATTATTTTCTTTAAATGTTTTCCATTTGCTTTAGGATCAACTCTAAAACCCTCAGGTAAAATTAGTTTCCCTATTTATTTTCTTGTTTGGAGAATGTCAAAGTTCAAAATGTTAAACCAACGTGCTTAAACTATTTTAAGTTATATATTTTAGCTTGCTAAAATATATATATATAAATACTGGTGTTGAATCTTTGCTAAATTCTGTCAAGTCAGTGGTGATTTTGATATTGGAAAATCATAGCAAGGACTCCCCTGGATGATATATTTAAATAATAAATATTTAAATTATGTAATTGTTTCCAACATAGAATACTCTCTTGAAAAACATTTTAAAATACCATTTTCAGTGAGTAATGGGATTCATCCTTATTGAACTAATTACAATTAAACTTGGTATCCTATTCCATTTCTATTGGCATAAAAATACATTTTAGTGCATGAGCAGTTTATTTCTGTTAGGAAAAAAAAGTATATAATCTGTAAACCACATGCATGGTGATAAATTTCATAAGCAAAGTTTCTCTGACTGAAAAATGTCCTTGTGACTGCTGTTAGTTTTTAATCTCCTAGCATACTTTTCTAAGAGAAAAAAAAACCCATTCCTTCAAATTACAATGTGTGAAGTTGATATTTTCCTGTGAGTTTTGACTGTTGGCAATGATTTAATAGATTGTATATTATCAATATTTGTTTCCAAAGTGTTTAAAAATACCAAGAGATGAAGAAAAGCTTTGAATATATTTGATTTCCACCTTAATCATGCAACATCATTATAGATTCTTCACTAACCAAAATTACAGTGATCCTTACACTGCTGTTAAATAATCAGTAAAGGATTTAACATTAATGGCTCCTTTCTAGTTTCTTCATTTGAACAACCAGCATTACTGCCAAAACACCAATCGTGGTCCATATTTGTAACCGGTTTTTAACATGACATAGTTAGCAAGTTTGACTGAAGAGATTTTTAGGTCCTGGACTTATGAGATTTTAGTATGACCTTTTTCATGTTTCTAAATGCTTGAGGCTTTATTGCTTAACTTGGAGATAAAAAAAAATAAAAACAACACCACAGTGTTGCTGCCATTTGTAAGTTTTCCTATAATATTCCTTTTATTAACTCTAAACTGGCCTTACTGGATTCAAATAGGCAGTATCCCTTTTAAGTGACCTTTGCAACCCAAGTGTTACTTGCTGTTTGATGCTTTCAGTATGTTATAAATAACATTCAAACCTTTGTCCCCTTACACCAAAGCTTAACTTTTGTCTTAATATCAAATTCTTACCCATTGATCCTGTGAGTTAAGAAGCTAAACTTGCTAGAATTATAGAGAATTGACATAGTGGGCCACTAGAGAATGTCTGTGATGCTTTTAAAAAGTATACTAGAAGGATTAGCAACCCAAGTTTGCTCCAACCTTCATCTTATCTATTCAGTGCCGAACTAAAGGCCAAGCTTTCTTTTTACCCCAATATCAGAATGTTAATATTGTTAATAGTCAGTGTACGCTACTGTAAACAAACAAAAGAAAGGACAAAAAAGTGTCTGAAAATCAAACCCAGAGTTCCAACAGCATTAACCTTCTCTCAAGAAGGACTTATATTTGCATTGTTTCTTGTTATTTAAATAATCATCTCAAATGGATTTCACTGAGGCTAACGGGATATAACTGTCTTGTTTGGATGCCAACTGAACTTACAATGTGACCTGACTAAGTTGTCCTCTCTGTTGTATTCTATGGAATGTCTGGATCATGCTTTTGGGGATGTTTTTATTGAAATGCTCAGTGTGCATCCATTAAAAAAAGGTCCTGGGTTGCTCTTGCTGGGCAGTAGACCTTTTCTCCCTTTTATTGTGTTCTCTTGACACTTTTGTGGAACTTGACAAGCCTGAAAAAAAATTTTGTAAAAATTTGTATAATACTGTTATAAAAAGTTTATAATCCTAGAAAATGTTGTGTTAATTCTTGTGCAAAAAAACTCAGTATATTCAGAATAAAATTTATCATTTGAAACCACCATACATCATGAATTCATTAATCATGTATGTAATTTCATTGATGAGAAGATGGAGCCTTCATCTAGAGACTTTTGGACCATCGAAAAAGAGTTCCACACTACCAAAGTACACATATACATATAGATAATAGCGACATGCATATGTGTTTACGTAGAAGCATATATATATATATATATATACACACATATATATATACTCACACACATGCACATACATTTGTGCATAGATATATTTACATACCCTTTGACACATACATATTTATCTATATTGGGGAAATCTGTTTTACTTAAATTTCATTGCTCATATGTGTATAGCATACCTCTAAACTTACTTAACATGTTGGGCTATGATAGGGGAAAAAAAAGGAAGAAATCATAGGCCATTGTTTTGTGGACCTCAAAAAATATTACAAATAATATACAATGTTAAAGTTTTAAATTAAATTTTGCAGGATTAGAAATGTATGCACGATCAAAATTCCTCTGTAACAATCTCCTCCTGCAGTTCCATTTTACTTTTTCTAAAAATCTGCATGCATGTCTTTCCAGCATAACAGCTCATATCTGCCCCAAGCATTGTCCTCTAAAATAATACTGAGTTTGACACTTTCAATTCAGGTAATTTAAACTTTCTCTTTTGCTTCCTGGAGATTCCCATGTGAAAGTAATTGTGCCCTACACATAAACATAAATATCATCCTTAAAAGGCAATTTAAAAATGTTTCTTATGTCCATTGTAATTATTATTATTTTCATTGAAGGCCCTCAAGTAGTTGAACATGACTTGGAATTGTGGCACATAATTTCTGATCAAGGGATTTTATTAAGTTTCCCAGGTTAAAACTGTAAAACAGGTCTTCAGCAAACATAGACTCCATGCTTTGTACTCTTCTCTCACTTTAATGGGTTCATTTCAATCTTTTCAGTATCTTCTGTCAAGTTTTGGTCCCACTTCCACTCATTGGTGGGTGGGGGAGCAGTCTTTCTTCTCCAATTACCCCTTCCAATTTAAACATTTCCTTTGCTTCCTCTATACCACTTCCTCCCCCTTGTTTGTAAACATTATCAAATTTCAGTTGAATCCATTTAAAAACAAAATCTCTTCCTTTGATCTTGCTACTTCCCCCATCCCAAGCTAGATAGTATCCATTCTATCTTCTCTCTCTCACAAATCTCTTACACTCATTGTCCCCACCACCACTCACTCAGCCAATTGCTTCAAATCTGGCTCTCCTTCACATCACAGCTGCACATTTACCCTAATATCATAAGTGGCCATCTAGTAGCCAAATTCAGTGGCCTTTTCTTTCTCATTTTTCAAATTGTCCTTAAACTCTCATTTCTCTGTAGAATTTATGCTGACTGCCTTTTCTTTGAAAGTTCTCTCATTCTCTCAAGGAAGAAGTCTGATCTTCCTACTGTTCAAATGCTTCCACTTCCATTCTCTGTTTTATCTTCTTCTTCACCCTATTAAATACAGGCTTTTGTCATTGTAGGCTAGACTTTTCTTCCTATATTTTCTCCCTCATGGTTTCAACTATTACTTCTAATAAAAAGACTCAGAAATTATTATATACTCAACTTCTTTCCGAAGCCCCAGTACTGTATTACCCTGTGATGCCTATTTAGAAATATCCACCTCAACTTCTTGCTGGTACCTGAGATTAAGATGTTTAAAGGCAATTTTGCTCTCTCATGCCAGTATTCCTCCAGCTTTTCCTTAAAACTGGATTTCTTTTTATGTTAGTTTTTTCCTTTCTCCTCGTCACATAAGTTCAAAATTTATGTGTCATATTTTCTCCTACCTTGTATGTGTGAAAGGCAGAGAGAAGAGGAGAAAAGAGATATGCCTCTTGAAAATATCCCCCTCCCACCATAGTCATTATGTCTTTTCCATTCACACCTTTCAATCTTTTATTACTCCACACCTAGCCTAATAGTATGTTCCCTAGATTCATCTTCTTCCTCATCATCCCATATACTCTGTCCTGTTTAAGATTCTTTAAGCATCATTTGTATCAGTTCAGTCATTTCCCAATCAAAAACATAGTGACTCCAGTCTAAATAATGAAATCCAAAATCTTCAAAATGGGATTTCACAGTCTCTATATCTGTATTTTTTCTCACTCTTCCTCAATACAAGCTCCATAGCACTTCTATCTTAGAAAGTAAGGTTTAAAAAAAATACAAGTTCTATACCTCAGCCCGTTTGGGCTAATTGTGGGTTACAATTTTCTCATCTTGCTACCTTTTTTTCTGAAGAAATCTCACTTTAATTGCCCAAGTATGACATAGCGATAGGCCAAGTTCTGGGTGTCTATACTAAAGACTCCCAGAATTCTATTGAGGAAAAGTTGCAATCCTTGTTTTCCTCCAAAATTCAGCTTAGGCAAACACAGAGAGGCACATGCCTAGTAAACTGGTGACAAGGTAGGTCATGCATGAATTGGCTTTGGTAACTCAAACATCAATAATTAGTCAGCGCTTAACAAATTCTTGTTTACTGATTGACACAGAATAACTGTCTAGGTTTTTAAAACTCTTCTATGTGTACTTGAAGACAGAATAGGTGCAGCATTTTCACAGGTCCTTTACAGCTTATTTAATTCCCTCCAGCTGAGAATCAAATCACATTCTCTAGCACTCCTATTGCATTTATTTACTGAACATATAGGTTTTTTTTTATTGTATAGAAATTTTTAGTAAAAAAAATTAGTCATTTACTTATAGAGATAAATATTTGCTCCTATGCCTTCTCTCCCTCGACAGACAAACCTCCCCAAATTCTTCACTAAAAATGTAGAGCTTCTTCTTCTCCCTTATCTCCAAGCAAAATCATTGCAAACATCATTAGTTTTCTACCCTCTCCTGTTCCAGTCTTGAAGTCATTTTCAAACCTTTCTTCTTTTATACAGTTCACATCCAATCAGTTGTTGAGTCTTGTCAATTCCAACTCTACCATATATCTCATATGAGCCCTTTCTCCACTTACAAAGATATGGCCTTATTTCAGGCCTTCATCACTATTTACCTCAACTCTTGCAATAGCTTCCTAAGGGTCTCCCTGCATTATCTCTTCTCATTATCAATGCATCTACTACACCATTACCAAACTGATCTTCCAGTGTTTCCCTAACACATCTCTAGGATCAAACATAAAAACTGCTATTTGGTCTTTAAGGTTCTGCAAAATGGGACCCCTTTCTACCATTCCAGTCTTCTCACACTTTATTTCACTTCATGTACTTTTTTTTAAGTTTTATTTTTATGGTCATGCCAAACACGCTTCCATATTGGTCATCATTGTAACAGCAAAGTCATACATAATCAAACCTCCATAATAAAACCATAAATAAACTGATGTGAAAGACCATGTACTTTAAAGGTCCACTGCCTTTATTGCTGATCTTCAAACACGACATTCAGTACTGAAACACTGTGCCACCTTTTCACTGGCTGGAAATAATGTCCCTCCTCATATCTACCTCCTAACTTCTCTGACTTCCTTCAATATTCAACTCAAATCCAACTTGTACAAATCTTGTCCTCTGTCTAGTATGTACATGTACATACACACACATCATACTAGTGCCCTTCCTCTGAATCTTTTTCTCCTCTTTTCCTCTCTCTTTTATCACCTCTTCCCTCTTCTGCTTAAAATTGGGTCAAGAATAAAACAAAAACCCCTTCACAAGTATAGTCTGGGAGTCTGTAACTGGATAATATGTCACCTGAAAATATATCCAGGGATCTCTAATATACAAGCTCAATATGAGTCAATAGCATAATGATAGCAGACAATGCTAATGAAACTTAGATCACATTAAAAGAGATAGTGTTCCAAATGAGGAAGGCAATATTACTCAGTACTCTGTTTTAGTCAGATTATATGTAGAATTCTGCATTATACAAAAAACCACATGGTAGGAAAGAAACCGACAAGAAGACAGCATTCAGAGAAGGGTGATATGAATGGTCAAGGGCTTCAAGAAAACGCAATATGAATATTGGTGAAGGAAAAAAGATTTTTGGCAAAAGAGAAAATTAAAGTGAAAGTATATTATCTATTTCATGTTCAAAATCATATATTTTTTTAAAATTTGTGTTAATACCTTTTGTTTTAACATTATCTAAATTTTCCACTGTATTATTTCTTCTTCCCCCCCTCAGAGGGCTATTACATGTAAGGAAGAATATTTTTAAGGTAAATAAGGAATCAACAAAATTGATCCATACATTCAAAAAAATCCTTAAAAATACACAATGTCCCACATTCATGGAATTCCCACAACTGCATATCACTGGGCATAGATGTCTTCTCATATCTCTTTCTTAGAACTATAATTATTCTTTTAATTTTGCAAAATTGTTTTATAGTTGTTCCTTCCATTTATTAATATTGTTGTAGTCATTGTGTATTTTTGTAGGGTAAAGAGTAAAAAGTGATAGAGAATAAAATGTTCCCTCTAAATCAGTTTATGTCTTCCCATGCTCTTCTGTATTCATATTCATCATTTCTTACAACAGATTAATACACCATTACATTGATAATTTGTTTAACTATTACTCAAGTGACAGGCATCTCCTTGTTTTTCCAGCCCTTTGCAACACCAAACTGTGTTGCTACAGATCTTTTGGTAGAAGTAGAAACTTTTATCTATGACCTTTTTAGGGTACCTAGTAGTAGAATCTCTGTATAAAAGAGTAGGGGCTTTTTAGCAACTTTATTTGCATGACTCTAAATTTTTTTCTGGCATTCTATCTCATATCTGAAGAGATGTCACATGGAAAAAGAAATAGACTTGTTCTGTTATGCACTAAAATTCCTTAATAGAAACACTGGATGAAATTAAATGAGATGGTTAGACTTAGATGATCTTTGTGTCCCTTTTACTTCTAAATCTATAATTCTGAGTTACTATAACTGTATAAAGACTCTAACAGACAAATTTAGGTGTAAATCAGATAAAAATATTCTTAATAATCAGAGCTCCCCACAATTAGGATGGACTGTCTTCGGAGTTGAGTTGCCCCACCCCCCACCCCAACATCTGGCAATGTAAGATATCAAACATTGAGGTCCTTTTCTGAGCTGATCTACCAAGTATCCAAACTCTTCCATAAAGAGTGCAACTCCAATGATCTGGCCACATTGTTTGAATACCAAACACACCCTTTCCTAAAGAACTTTACAGAGTACTCACACAAGGAAAGCACTCACACAGAGGTTAGAAAATGTCAAAAGGACACTCTCAAGGTCTCTGTGAAGAACTTTGTTGTCAATTCTGAGACATGATTGTGAGACATGGAAGGCAATGGCACAGGACTTTCTAGAATGATAAGCACTCATCAAAGAAGGCACTGGACTCTGAGGAAAGCTGAATTGCAGTAGCTTAAAAAACATGATATACACAAACTTAGAAACATCTACATCTCAAATGTTCAAATGGAATATGTATGCCCAACTTGTGGTAGAGCCTTCCATTGTATTGGTCTGATCTGTCACAGGGACACAATGTACTTTGACTCCAACATAGTGATGTTATTTTGACACCATTTAATTATGCAGCACAAAAAAAATGACCAATAGGGCTCCATGAACAAATTGAGAATTACTTACTAGTTACTAGTAGAGCGGATGCTATAGTTAGCACTAGCTAATCTTTGAAGTCATTTTCACCTGAGAGTCTATGACTGCAATGAAGTCCAAGAGAAAGTAGAATGGAATGGAATCAAGGGCAAAGGGGAAATAATTTTACCTTACTGAAGTATAAGGATATCTCCTGTTATCAAGAGTAAGAGAATCTAGGTGTCAAACCATTCCTTCTAATTCTAATGCATATATGATGTCAAACCATTCCTTCTAATTCTAATGCATATATGACCCTACTTAAGTCATTTAACCTCTCAAGACCTTAGTTTCCTCTTTTGTAAAATGAGAGTGTTGGTCTAAATGGGTTCTTAAGTCCTTTCTATGTCTAGATCTAGGATACTAAGTTAGAAGTAAAATCATTTATTGTAAAAATTCACCATTCTAAAGACTTCAAAGACTACAAAGTTCTTTTATCAAAACAACCCGTGAGGTTGGTAGTACAAGTATTATTATTCCCATCTTACAGACAACAAAGCTCAGAAAGGTACAGAAAGTTTCCCAGGTTCGGAGAGTTATGAAGAGTCAGAAACAGAATATGAATTCAGGACTCTTTATTCCCAATTCATCCATCTTTCTAGATCATGCTAATATAAGTGGGACTAGGGCAGCATTGGCAAAGGTTTTCAAGTTCGTGTGCCCAGACTGCAATTTCAAGCTGCCTGTGAGCCCACCCCAAAGAGTAGAGGGAGGAAGCTGGCTTCAGGAGGCTGGATAATGGGGTAGGACATGCAAAAAATGTCCTGGGGTGCTGGGAGGATGGGGAATACTTCAACAACACTGGACTAGGGGAAATAAGAAGGATATAGCATGGAATTTAAGAGAAAGAACTCTAGGGACATTTATGTGAAATGAGACATAGCATTTGCCTCTTCCTGTATCTACAATATTTCACATAGTAGGTGCTTATTGCATAGTGATTCATAGATTGACATAAGACTAGAATTGTCATTGGCAGACAGTAGAAGGTATTCTATAAGGAAAGCATTGTAAGAAATAACTACCTCAAAATTTATTTTGGCAATTACACTCCTACCAAATTCTCTGCTTTGTGTTTCTAAAAACACCAATCTTTCAGTCTTTTTATATATACACAAAAGAAGCATCATTAGAAAGAATGGGTATGGAAATAGTTGGGGCAGGGGGAGAGGGAAAGTGACAAGAAGAGGTTTCAAAGGAATCTAGCATACTAGTCTATTGAAGGTAATAACTTGTGGTCAAATGAGTGATCTATGGGCTTCCCTTGGGTGGTTTTGGCACTCACTGACCATCCTTTCCCTTATATGTCTATAACACTGCATCACATTTAGTACTCCCTGTAGACTTCTGATGAGTTTTCCCCTAGCTATTTGTTTCCATTAAAACCAAACAGTCAAGGCATATTTAGAGTGTGGGCCATGGGAGT
This sequence comes from Gracilinanus agilis, assembly GCF_016433145.1. Classification (NCBI taxonomy): domain Eukaryota; kingdom Metazoa; phylum Chordata; class Mammalia; order Didelphimorphia; family Didelphidae; genus Gracilinanus; species Gracilinanus agilis. The sequence goes on along the minus strand of NC_058134.1, from coordinate 161,727,813 downwards.
CTCCAAGAGAACTCAGGGGTATATTAGTTACCCCGTTCACTTAATCCTCAAAATGACTTGGCTATGATTAGCTCCCTTTTATAGCCTCAAATACTTCCATCTGTGTGGAAAATAAAACATTCAGCTTTCTTCTTCTCTGTCACCTCCCACTATTACTGATGACTAAATGGGAGAATAGATTTTCCAGGTTTCTGAAATAATGTAGTTTAAAGAGATGGTTATGACTAATTGATTACACTTTAGTGTTTAATCTAACATCACTTTATTTTGCTGAAAGAAAAGGAGATGTTCAGAATAGGAATCAAGAGTAATCTAAATGCGTTTGCATGACAAAGAAAGTTTATTAATACAACTCACCAAAACCAAAACAGTCCCTTTAAATGCAAAACCATCCAACATTAAATTATTTGTATTTAGATCCTACATGATTTCTTATTCTTATAAATAGCAACATTTGGTGACACATGTGAACTAAAGAGTTTTCTTCTTAACCATGTGGCTGACATAAATTAAATTTTAAATGACAAGACAGATCCAGGCTCATTGTTCATAAGCTTCTGATAAATTCAATGCTTTTGTAATAATCATATTGTACAGTCTTGTTCATTTGGGTGTTAAAAATAATTCTGAGTCTATATAGTGTCCCCCCCCAAACTGTGTCCTGAGACATTTTGTGCTCTCGTTTTCTATAATTTCCCCCATATTAAAGTGGTTTTTACATAAGATCTATTGTCTTTGTACCCCAACACCTTGTGTATGGCCTAGAATAGGGAAGGTTCTTACAAATTTTGACTGATTGATGTACTACAATTTCCAAATCAGTATTTGTAGGAAACTGATTCAATGGTTTCTCTTATCCACCCTATCTAACCTTGGTACTTAATGGCTCTGGAACTCATAAAATTTGGCATTTGACATGTTGAGGAGAAAAAATTTTCATGATATTGAACTTTTGCTTGGCACTTGACGAGTTTGCTACAATTTGTTGGTATCCAGAACTCAGCCAAAACAAAGGATTACATGTTATTAGTTCAGGAGCATGAAGAAGAGCTCAACACTGAAGAGCTGCAGGAACTTCAAAGCCAGGTGAGGGGGAGTTTTCTTCAGGTGAGGAGAAGGCAAAGATGTTCCCACTTCATTAATCAAGGAAATGTGTGCAAAATGGGTGGAAGTGCAGAACTTTTTTTGAAAAAGATCACCTTGAAAAAGCTTTAACAAGCAGAATTGCAAATCTGTTAAATAGCCAGAACATTTCTCACTTCAGAGGAATTTTGAAATGCAGACAAAAATAAATATCTTTGGATAGGTTTCTTGTGAAGCTTCCACCTGGTGAATCTCCAGCAGGGTTCGGTGGTGATAAGGGGCAGAAAAGAAAAAATGAAAACTCCAGAAGATCAGTTGCCCTCAGATATTATGGAAAGGAACTCCCAGACAATAACATTTCTCTTGCTTACTATCCCCTCAGGTCATGAACTCCTCTAAAAAGTTTAGTAAATTTAAGTTTAAATTACTTTATTTAATCTATTTTTTAATTTGTCTAAGTATTATTAATGTTCATTTAGTAAAATACAACTCTATTAATGCATATACTGCTATATAAAGAAAGGGTTTTCTAAGTGTCTGAAAAGGATTCATTCAACTCATATTATTCCTTATTCATTTGGTACTTGACCTTTTTGGTACCTGACCTGCCTTCTGGAAGGAATAAGTGACAAATGCCAAGTTAGCACTACTAGATATTCGTACACCCTCTTCTTGTTTGCTTCCATTCATGGATGCAACTTAGTGGAGCAGTTAGATGGCTCAATGGATTGAGAGCCAGTCCCAGACACAGGAGATCCTGAATTCAAATCCTGGCATCAGACTCTTTGAGCTGTGTGGCCCTAGACAAGTAACTTAATCCCTATTGCTTAGCCCTTATCACTTTTTCTGCCTTGGAACCAATACACAGTATTGATTCTAAGTTATAAAGGAAGGAAGGAAAAAGGAAAGAAAGAAAATGAATTTAACTTAGGACATCCTTCTTTATACTGGGATGAAATCTGCCTCACTGTAATTTCTTTTCATTGGTCTTTGGACAGCCTTTCATTGATTGATGTTTGTGACTGAATTAATTATCTACGTATTTTTTATAATTTATTTACAAATGTTTCTTAATGTCTCTTTGCATATTTGGAGTATTCTAAAAGTAGCAATTAATTATTACTTCCAACATTCCTCCCAGTGCCCTGGAGGTGGGAAGACAATATCATATCTCACTTTTACAAAAGAAGAAAAATAAAAAGATTAGCACTTAAAGATGTTTTGCAACTACAGTAGCACTAATGACTGTGGTTAGTACTTTACTATATAGATCTTTGTGACTTAGGGGAAAGATTAATTATGCCAAGGAAACTTTTAGATCAGCTAGTATGAGCTCTCATTTTGCAGATTAGAAAATGTCGATCCAAAGAGGTTAAGATATCTGTCCCATATGAGAAGGTATTTTGTTTCCCAAACCAGGCTGTGAGGTCATACCATGCTGTGACATGGTGAGATTATAACCTTTTCATTCAGTATAGTGCTCCTCCCTTTGTGGGTTTCCCCTCTAAGGTTTCCTAGTAAAACCATCGTTTAAAACTTAGCAATTTTTTAAATGTCTACTAGAAGAACCAAGATCCTGAAAAATAGTAGGGCAAGAGGTACATAGGATTTTAGCCCACTTTCTCAAGTGGGCTAAATAATCAAGTGGGACTAATAATCAACCTACACACAGAAACAATGCCTCATTCCAAGCCACAAATTAAAAAAAATCTTTCTCTACCTGAATGGAACCAATATTTTACTATGCCTGTGATAGTTATAAATTTGCATGGAAAAAATATCACCATTGTTTCATTTGTGCTTTGGGGCTAGAGGCAGTCTTATTTCAAAACACTACCCTGGAGATAAAAGGAGTTGATTGATTGAACAATAAAAGAACAAGGATTGGCAAAGGAAGAAGAAAGAGGTGATTACAGAATGGCAGGAGTAAAGATAAATTCAAGATGACATAGGTTGGGTTTGGCCTTCATAAGTATAAAAAACTAGTAATAGTTTTAAATGGTGGTATTTTCAAAACTCGTTCATTCTTTGTCTTTCGTTACTCAGAGGACTAAGATGACATCATGTTGTCAGGATCAATGTAGTATAACTGATCTGGCCACTATGAGCTCAAAAGGCTCTACTTCAAGTCAGGCAAAAATAGTCTGTATGAATATATGGGATGTAGATGTCCAAATGTATGCATCTCACATTTCTTTTAAGCTATTGAAATTCTGATTTGCTCATAAGCATAGCCCCACCTGTAATGCATGCATGCCATGCTGGATGGTCCTGTGTCAGTATCTCTCATGTCTCACAATCAATACCAAAGTTCTACAGAGAGACCTTGAGAATGCCCTTGTATCACTTATTCTGATGTCTGGGTTAGCGTTTGCCTTGTGCGGATTCTCTTAAAATAGTATTTAGGCAAATGTGACCAGACCAATAAGAGTTGAACTCTCTGCAATAGAGCTTGGATGCTTGGCAGTTCCACTAGAAAAAAGGACTTCAGGATCCATTACCTTATCTTGCCAGTTGATATTCAGAATCTTCCCATGCATGGATCTATTGGTCACAGCAAATGAACAAATTTTGAATGTATGGATGAGTTTATTTACTTTGGCAGTATACTTGCCCGATGATGAGGTCGCCAGAGCTAGCTTAGTATTTGGGAGACTCCAAAAGAAGGTGCGGAAGAGAAGAGGTATTAGGCTGACTTCTAAACTGAAGATCTACAGAGCCATTGTGCCAACCTCATTGTTGTAAGCCTATGAAACCTGAACAGTCAAACAGAGTCATGAAGAAAACAATTAATTTTAAAAATTAAAAGATTTGAGTCAATACATTCTAGAAGTACAGGTGTGCTAAGGGTTTATATTTTCATCTTCATGTAAACAAATTACTTCAGTGAATGTCATATCTAAGAAAAAAAGTTTACATGAGCAATGTCTTTATTCTTTAATGTATCTATGGTCCCACTGATATGGCTACTTTCTCTGACAACAAGATGACAAATCATTTACAGAATCTTGTCCTAAGAATGAAATTCCCTTCTCTGATCATCACCTGTGGTCATTCTACCTCTTCCTCTGCCTCAACCTCCTGTACTTTTTCTTCATGCTCATCATGATATCTCCAATTCCTTCAACTCACAATTGTTTTTCCCAAGCTATCACCTCTGAACTGGCTGTACTCTTCTCTTTTCCTCACCTTGACCCTTTGAGGGAGTCAGTTTAATTCCAGTTGTCATTTCCTCTCAAGTCCCTTGCCCCTTTATCTTATGAAGATTTTGGCCTTCCAAACCCCAAACTAGGATTACTCCCACCCTCTGCTGCCTCTACTCCTACTCGTGTGCTGCTGCTGAATGAAGCTGCAAAAATTATAAAATTGTGCTGAGTCCTTGACATATTCTCAATTGGCCCTCACTACAGCCAAGAAATATTTATATCTCTTATTCATTCACTCACTAAAGCTATTTTCTTCCAAATCATATCATACCTCCTCAAACCTCTCTTGGCTCATTTCCTCCAGAATGCTCAGCTAAAAACATTCTTTCATACTGAACTGGAAAAAAGATTTGAAGCCACTAGTAGAAAGCTACTTCATTTCATTCCTCATCTTATATTATTTAGATAACTTCATCCACTATCTCCTCCCTCATATGATCCCTCCTTGTCTCACATCAAGAGAAGGCCCTTTTTGCCAAAGCAAACTCATCTCTTTGCACAAGCAATCCCATTCCGTCCCCTTTACTGTAGCAGATTGCCCTCTCTGTTATCCTCGCCCTCTTGTTACTTTTTAATCTCTTGCTTTCTACTGACTGCTTCCCCTACTGCCTACAAGCACTCCCGTGTCTCTTTAGCCTTATTAAAAAACAAGATAAAACAAATGAACAAACAAAACCAAACAAACAAAAAAACACCCCACTTAATCCCTCTGTACCTTATAGCTATTGCCTTTATTGCCTTAAATCTCACCTCCTTTTTGTGGCTCACTCCTTGAAAAGGCCATCCACAATTGAAGCCTCTAGTTCTTTTCCTCATCTGTTCTAAACTTTGTACAGTCTGATTTCAATCCCAGAATGCAACTCAAAGTGCCTACTGGACATTTCAAACTGAATGTTACAAAGACATCTTAAATTTAAGAGGTATAAAACTCAACTTTTCTTTTTTCCCCTATTCCTTCTTCCTAGTTTTAAAAAAAAATCTTTTTTAAACCCATTTCTAACTTTGAAATCTTCTTACACTTTCTTCTCCTCCATATATTCTACAAAGACTGACATTGGTTTCTTTGCACATCCTCAACAAGACACTCCATCATACAACTCTGTGAGTTTTTAGTGACTGTCCTTCATACCTCTGATTCTTTCCCATCCCATCTCTGCCTCTTGACTTTCCTGACTTACTTCAGGTCTCAGCTAAAATCCCACATTCTGCAAGAAACCTTTCCCAATTCCTCTTTAATTCTAGTGCCTTCTCTGTCAGCTTATCTCTAATTTTTCCAATATAACTTGGGCTATACATAGATGTTTGCTATACAATTCAGCTGTGAAAGCAGAAGACTATTTTGCTTACTTATTTGTTCCTGCCTTTCTTTGTATAACTTAGCATAGACCCTGGCATTCAGTTGGCTCTTAATATTAAAATGTCTACTGACTTTGACTTTAACTTCATTGTCCAAAATATGTATACCGAGGGACCATTTCAAGGAAATGAAAGTTAAGAAACTGGACAATAGACATTCTTCACTCATTTAGCTTTTCCTATGTGGATTATTAAAATAAACTCTTTGGGAAAAAAAACCTCATATTTCTAAATAAAAAAATTCTAATTACATCACCACCCCCTGCAGTAAACTCCATTGGCTCTCTATTACCTCTAAGATCACATATGAAATCCTCTGTTTTTAGATTTTTTTGTTTGTTAAATTAAAATTTCCAGGCATCTCCCACACTCCCTCCCCTCATACTAGAGAAAGCGTTACTGGGAGCCACTCAGAGAAATAGGGTCTTTAATAGGGTCTTTTATCTGGATTCCATCAAGTTCAATATAGCTGGCAAAGTTCTGTACTGATTCTGGTGGCCTGAAAAAATTGGGCCATAGGATAGATGGCTTATCCAAAAAATCTGACCCCTCTCTGTGACTCTCTTCTGATCAACTCTTTTTATTATTGAAACTATTATAATCTAGTTTTTTGGATAGTCTCAAGTCTCTTAGAAATCCCCTAAGCACTGTATAGTAAACCAGCATTTAATGAGTTAAGAGCCCTTTCCCTTAGCTGAGAATAGCAGAAAATAGCAGAAACTGCTTTTGTGTTTTTCTCTCTGCTTCAGACATCCTAAGGACACTGCATGGCAGGCCCAAGCAAATTCCATTCTCACTTTAGTATCTTCCCACACTGAGCTATACCCCCCAAACCTTAAAGGCTTATTATTTAACATATCTTTTGAAATATGGAAAGCTTTTACTAAAAAAAAAAAAAAACTTAGATATAGTAATACTCATTCTTTAACCTTGAACACTGTCTCATCTGGGCATAATCTATATGAGAAAAAATTTGTATGCCATATGCCAACTGCGATGTAATTCTTATAACCTTGGGTGTTACAACTTTTGGTTTCAAATGTACTTTGTAGAAAAAACTGTTCTTGGAAAAAATGTATAAAATAAACCACAAGCTCAAAGCCTGTGGGAGCAGTCATGAGCTAACAAGTTAGACTGATGGTTCCCAGTTTCTGCTTTGTTCTTACTCATCTAAACCATATACCTTTCCAGACCCCTGGTGCTGCTGGCAGGCTTCCAACAAAGCATCATTTAACAAATACATAAATGTGTATGTACATTGTAAAGTTGAAAAGACCTTGTACCCCTTTAAAACTACATTACCCAAACTCCCTTTCACCATACCCATAATATGTACATAAACATATGTATATACATACACATGTATACATTTTTTACATGTTCTCTTAAATGGTAGCTACTCCAGGCAGGAAACATTTTGTTTCAGTTCTTCTTTTACTCTGTGCCCTACTTAGCAGTGCCTAGCATATGGTAATCATTTAATAAGTGTTTACTAATTAATTACTTCATCTTCTACTGCCACCCTCCTCCCCTGAAGTATTTTACATTTACTATATATATATATGTATATATATATAGTAAATGTAAAATGTGCTCAGTGGATAGATTTATCTTAAGAGTTCAAATCTGATCTTAGATACTTAATAAATTTATGATCCTAGGGAAGTCTCTTAACCCCATTTCGCTCAGTTTCTTCATCAGTAAAATGAGCCAGAGAAGTACATGACAAACCACTCCAATATCCCCTCCCAAAAACAAACAAACAAACAAAAATGGATTCACAAAGAATCAGACATGATTGAAACTATATTTCAACTATATACAACTATATTTTATATACACTTGCCTAAGTCCACATTGTCTCTCCCAGTTAAATGCAAGAGCATATTGAAGATGAAGAATCTATTATTTACATCTCCTCTGTCCAGTACCTGGGAAAATACCAGATAGAGTAGAATATCAATGAATGCTTATCACTATAATGATTTGGTCCACAAAATTGATTTTTCAAGATTAGTCCAAGAAATGAAGCATCTAAGCCCATGTTGGAGAATCTATAGCATGCACGCCAGAGTGGGGCACTCAGAGCCACAACATCACCCCAGCACAGAGTTCCCCAGAGCTCATTACTAGAAAGCCAGAGAGATGCAGGGTGGGGATGTTCCCCTCCCCATCTTCACACAGTTTACAGTCTGGGTACTCAGTCTCTAAAAGATTTGCTATCACTGATCTAAGCCAATAGTTAAGAAGAATGAATGTATGTAAATATGTAAATGCCATAATAAAAAAGACAATGTTATTCATTTCATCCCTCAGAAACTATTTCTTCAGCTATGAAATAAAAAAGAAAAAGCATACCAGTAACCAGCTTGTATTAAATAAGCATTGATTCTGGTCGGTATGTATTATATTTCTCTATTTTATGTATTTTTCTCTTCTTTCTAGGTTACTAAGGTCATTCAAAATAAGTCATTTATAAGTAAATTCCTCTACACCCCTTTAAAAAAATTAAGGCATTTTAAAAAGAAACAATCCATTAAGAGCCTATACTAGTCACATTTCTACAGTAAATTCTTAAATTTACTATAGAATTGAAAAAATTTGAATGATTTGGAGAAAAGTTAATGAGTTTAATAGTGAAAATAATTATTGTTCCCATTTTAGAGATGAAAACCTGAAGCCCAGAGAAAATAAATGACTCACCCAAATCTATGCACTTAACATCAATCCTAGATCTTGAAACTAAATCTGACTCCATGTCCTAGGTTCTATTTCACTACAATAATAGAAGGACATCATAAGTTTAGTAAAAACTATGATTATTTTTGGGGGAAATATTTAACTAGCTAAAGAAAGGAATCTAAGAACAACATCATAGTAATCTATACTTAAATATAATTAAACTAAGACTGAGGAAACTGTTTCACAAGTAAATCCCTATTCAGCTTACTCTTTGTCTAGGATTCTCTAACCTCTTACCAGGTCACATTTTATGGGTTAACCTCCCCCTAAAATAGTTAGGTATAAAGTCTGTTGAACTCAGAAAGAAGTGAAGATTAAATTTAGTTCTTAATTTTATATGATTCCTGTACAATAGGGTTAGCAAAGGCTAAATTTTTAGAATTGAAAACCAAGACTCACTCTAGAGTTTATAATTTTTAATGTCATTTGAATGTGATTTCAAAAAATAATTTAATATTTTGACAAGCAGAATGACTCTTTGTAGTCTTTCAATTGTATTGAATTGTAGGACACTCCCCCTTCACATTGTGATTGGTTATCAACTAAAGCAATTTCAATCCATTTAGTTGTTTTATGTGGTCAGTACAAAATATCAAGAAACTTGAAATGTATGATCAGCATCTGAATACATGTTAATTTACAGAAAGATGATCTCTGGAGATAAATTCAGCTATTCTATTTAAAATACAGATCTGCCTTTCTTCCTACTTAAAAAACTATTTTTAAAAAGGCAAAAAAATGTGATGAACATCTTTCTGTCAAAATCAAGTACTCATTACTTACTATAGATAGTTTAACCAAAAGAAAAATATGGCAATTGCAATTTTGGAAGGAAAAAAAACCAGAAGAAATATCTTTAAACTATTTAAATAATGTTTTCTCAAAATCCTTCATTCTTAAGTAGTAAGATTCATTTTCTTCCAATGAAGCATCCTGTATCCATTAATATGACTCTTACGCTTAACAAGAACATAAAGAAACTCTTGGTTTCTCAGACACTATGGGGAAGAAAGATCTGGCCAGCTCTACCAAGCTGGAAAGGACATTGGAATTAGACCTTTAAACAGACTGTACATTTTATGTCTGAAGACCAAACTAGCTTAGCTTAAAGAATCTCATCACTAAAAGATTAGCTACCAGGTAAAGATTTTTTTTTTCTCCCCAACTGAAGCAACATAAAAAAATCTATCAAGGGATTTTGATCTGCATCTGTAAAGGAAGTACCTAGACTGAGGAAGTCAATGGGCCTTGAAGCATTAACTGTTTGAGTAAGATTCATCTTGGATCTTGGGTGGAGGTGGAGCTAAAATGAAGGGAAAAGATTATTGTTTTATTTTGTTTTGTTTTCAGGAAAATAGATAGAGGAACAATAATTTTTCAACATTGAAATATGTTCTTTTCCCAGAGTACCTAAATCTGAAGGCCTGAAGAATGAAATGTGATAGAGAGTATAAATATTAGTAATGTATTACATTACCAATGTCCATGTTCAATAGAAACCTCATCTAACTTCCATGCCATGTGGTTTATGTATTATTATTAGACTTGCTTTTAATTGACTCCAGCTGTTAGTTCCTATGTGCGTTATGATAATTTCAGCATTGTACAACTAAAATAAAATACATGCACAGAAAGAGAAGAAATATCACATAAAATAAATAATCATCAATTCATATTTATTGAGTGTCTACAGGCTACGTAATAATTGCAATTATGAAAGGGAGAAGGATCTGGAACATAAAAAACTGGCCCACAATCTAAATAAGACAGGCCTTCCAGGTATATGGCAGTAAAGTCTAAATGGAAAAAAACAGATGTCATCAGACTTTATTTAATACAAAGAACCTTTATTAATTGCCTACTATGCACAAGATGCTGTTCTTGGTGCTGAATATGTAAAAAAAAAGAGTCACACTAAATTGAGTTCACATTATAGTAGAGGATGAAAGGGGCAGCAATAACACTTAGATAGGCATCATACAAGGTAGAAAATTATGTAAGCAAGGGAGAGAAATAAATATTTAAGAAGAATATTTGAATAAAGAGAGAATACATTCAACTGGATACATCTGGAATGGCCGCATAAAAGACTCAGAAAGATAGAAAAAAGGAAATAAAACACTCCAGAAATGGAGGATACATTTGGGAATTTCACTGATTAGATGTGTAATTTTAAGAAAGTAACAAAGTCTTTTTGATTTAGTTGGTCTTTTTATCTTATTGTTTTTTGTTTTTTTTATCACAATAATTCCCAAATATATTCTCCAAACTGATCTCTCTCTCTCTCTCTCTCTCTCTCTCTCTCTCTCTCTCTCTCTCTCTCTCTCTCTCTCTCTCTCTCAACAAATATAAACAACTATGGAAAACTGACTAAACACTAATGTGTAACCATTTATACAATATCCCAGACCCATATTACTCTTTCCTTCTATGAAGAGGAAGGAAGCTGGAAGATGGAAGACCATCTGTTCTCACTGACCAAATTAATCATTGTAGTTAATCCACATGCAGCTGCTTTTTAGTATTGTTTTCACTTACATCACTATACTTTGAGAATATTCTTTTTCCTCATTTCTTTTTGCACAAGCTAATATATATATTTTTTACATTTCTTTGAATTACTTACATTTTTTAATTAGAAATCAAAAATTACTTACATTTGCCACTTTTCATGGTGTGTGAAAGGACCACTATTTACCAGGGATCCCCCAACCCACAGATACACAGGTTAATCTAGTGTTGCCCTGAAAGGTATCAAAGCTCTCCTTAGTTAAGAATCAAGCTCTTTTTCTCCTGACCAACTTCCTTGTGATCCCAAACTATATTGTCTTGGATTCCTAGTTACCTAATAATTATAAACATTTTTTAAACACTTATTCTGTTTCTACCTACGGGCATAAAAAAAAAAAGCACCAATGTGGAATTAGATCTGACTTAGTGATATCTCAAAACCAAGAGTCAGGAAACCCTGTCTTGTTGACCTGACATTTCAATATAAAGGAAATGAGAGTAAGTGAGTGTATGAGTGTGTGAGTGTGAGTGTATGTGTGTGTGTGTGTGTGTGTGTGTGTGTGTGTGTGTGTGTGTGTGTGNGAGTGTGAGTGTGTGTGTGTGTGTGTGTGTGTGTGTGTGTGTGTGTGTGTGTGTGTGTGTGAATTCTGTCTATTCATTACATCTGGCATAGCTGGCAATTGGGAGCATGGAAGAAGCAGGAGCAGAATGATACAAAAATAGAATATGGGGTGATCGGATGGCCCAAATAGAACCATGGTACAATTGTGGAAAGCCTCTTACTGTATTTCCATATACTAATATGGAAAGTTCTCTCAAAGTAATACAGTAAGTCCCCATTAATGTAGATTGACTAACTGTTCATTTGGTGAGTGCTAAAGAAAGCTATAAGGGAGAGTAAATAAAAGTATCAGGTCCAGAATTCCATATTGGTTGTTGATTGTCCTGTAGAAATTGTACTATAAGAATAAGACTAAAAGTAAATTGGGAGGAGATGGGGAGCAGCTAGATGGTACTGTGATTAGAGAGCTGATCTGGAGAGTTCAAATCTGGCCTCAGACACTTCCTAGATGTGTGACACTGGGCTAGTCACTTAATCCCAATTGCCTAGTCATTATTACTCTTCTGCTTTAGAACCAATACAGAGTATTGATTATAAGATGGAAGGTAAGGGTTAAAAGAGAGAGAGAGAATAAATCAGTAAAGTACAACATTCTGCAACTATAGACATAACTCTTGTCTTTCAAAAACTGTGAAATCTGAAGGGCAACTAATGGAACTGGTATCAGGACTTAAAAGGTGCTCCATGATGGAAGTAGAGATGAAGAGGTACCTGCCTGGAAGTGACTAGCCTATCTGCTAGGTGTGAGGTGGTACCTCAAGTTGTTTTCATTTTCATTTCTCTAATTATTAGAGATTTAGAACACTTTCTCATGTTCTTATTGATACTTTTGATTTCTTTATCTGAAAATTGCCTATTCATGTCCCTTGCCTGTTTACCAATTGGGGAATGGCTTGATTTTTTAAACAATTGATTTAGCTCCTTATATATTTGAGTAATTAGACCTCTGTCAGAATTTTTTGTTATAAAGATTTTTCCCCAGTTTGTTGTTTCCCTTCTGATTTTGGTTGCATTGTTTTTGTTTGTACAAAAGCTTTTTTAGTTTGATATAATCAAAATCATTCATTTTACATTTTGTAATTTTTTCTAACTCTTTCTTGGTTTTAAAATCTTTCCTTCCCCAGAAATCTGACAAGTATACTATTCTGTGTTCACCTAATTTACTTAGAGTTTCCTTCTTTATATTCAAGTCTTTCACCCATTCTGAATTTATCATGGTGTAGGGTGTGAGATGTTGATCTAAACCTAATCTCTCCCATATTGTTTTCCAATTTTCCCAGCAGTTTTTGTCAAATAGTGGATTTTTGTCCCAAAAGTTGGGCTCTTTGGGTTTATCATACACTGTTTTGCTGATGTCACTTACCCCAAGTCTATTCCACTGATACTCCCTTCTATCTCTTAGCCAGTACCATATTGTTTTGATGACTGCTGCTTTATAGTATAGCTTAATATCTGGTACTGCTATGCCACCTTCCTTCACATTATTTTTCATCATTTCCCTTGATATTCTTGATCTTTTGTTCTTCCAAATAAACTTTGTTATATATTTTTCTAATGCAGTAAAAATGGTTTTTGGTAGTTTGATAGGTATGGCACTAAGTAAGTAAATTAATTTGGGGAGAATGGACATTTTTATAATGTTAGCTTGTCCTACCCATGAGCACTCAATGTTTTCCCAATTGTTTAGATCTAGTTTTACTTGTTTGGAAAGTGTTTTGTAGTTATGTTTGTATAATTCCTGTATTTGTTTTGGTAGATTCCTAAGTATTTTATATTGTCTAGGGTGATTTTAAATGGTGTTTCTCTTTCTACCTCTTGCTGCTGTGATGCATTGGAAATATATAGAAATTCTGATGATTTATGTGCATTTATTTTGTATCCTGCAACTTTGCTAAAGTTGTTTATTATTTCTACTAGCTTTTTAGTTGATTCTCTAGGATTTTTAAGTAGACCATCATATCATCTGTGTGTAAATAGAATTAGCTCGATCCCATTAATAGTCAAAAATCTACCTAACCCAGGCGTGCTAATGATGTCACTCCCACCTCCCTTAGTGGGGAGGGGAGACGAGTTACCCACACGTGACAATAAGTAACAAATCAAGAATAAGGGACTGCCCTTTGGGCAGTCCAAATCAATGTAGAAACTGCCATTTGTCCATTTGAATTAGAGGTGGACCACAGGAAGTGATGAAAGACACGATCTCTTTAAGTAAGTTAGTGAACTTCCTGTGGGGGCAGTTGCCATCTGGAACTGGAAGAAGAAGCATCTCCTGAGACCACAGACAGCTTACACTCTGTATTGTCACGTGGGTAAGTTAGGCTGGCTTCCTTGGCCTAGCTGGGCCAATTCTAAACTCTGCCTGTCTGGCTATTGGGCCCTGTGGTTTACAGCTTCATTTATTTAGACTTCTAACCTCCCTTTTCTCTTTATCCCTACTTTACCTACCTGATTGTAAATAAATTCTTCAACCCGATGCTGACTTGGGTCTGATTTAATTATAGAATCAACCTAATTGTTGATTCCTGGCGGCCACATATTTTTAATATATAGCTATAATAACTAAATTTTAATCTTTACATCTGCAAAGAGTGATAGCTTAGTCTCCTCCTTGCCTATTGTAATACCTTCAATTTCTTTTTCTTCTCTAATTGCTACTGCTAGTTTTTCTAGTACAAAGTTAAATAATAGAGGTGATAATGGGCATCCTTGTTGCTAAAATGATAGCAGGGGAGAGTAATGAATGTTGGAGGGGATGTGGCAAAATTGGGACATTAATGCACTGCTGGTGGAATTGTGAACTGATCCAACCATTCTGGATGGCAATTTGGAACTATGCCCAAAGAGTGATAAAAAAATGCCTGCCCTTTGATGGCAGCTATACCATTGAAGGGATTGTAGTCCAAAGAGATCATAGATAAACAGACTTGCACAAAAATATTTATAGCTGCGCTCTTTGTGGTGGCAAAAAACTAGAAAGCAAGGGTATGTCCTTCAATTGGGGAATGGCTGAACAAATTGTGGTATATGTTGGTGATGGAACACTATTGTGCTCAAAGAAATAATAAACTGGAGGAATTCCATGTGAACTAGAAAGACCTCCAGGAATTGATGCAGAGTGAAAGGAGCAGAGCCAGAAGAACATTGTACACAGAGACTGATACACTATGGAAAAATAGAATGTAATGGACATCTGTACTAGCAGCAGTGCAATGACCCAAAACAATTCTGAGGGATTTATGGAAAGGAACATTACGCACATTGAGAGGAAGAACTACAGGAGTGGAAACACAGAGGAAAAACAACTGCTTGGACACTTGGGTTGATGAGGACATGATTGGGGATGTAGACCTGAAAAGACCATACCAATGTAACTACCAATAATATGTAAATAAGTTTTGACTGACCACACATATTAAAACCAGTGGAAATGGAGGGAAACTATAAATAAGTTAAGTGAACACAGAATAGTATACCTGTCAGATCTCTGGGAAAGGAAAGATTTTAAAACCAAGCAAGAGTTAGAGAAAATTACAAAATGTAAATTTAATGGTTTTGATTATATTAAGCTAAAAAGCTTTTGTACAAACAAAAACAATTAGTCAAAATCAGAAGGGAAACAACAAATTGGGAAAAAAATCTTTATAACGAAAAACTCTGACAGGGGTCTAATTACTCAAATATACAAGGAGTTAAAGCAAATGTATAAAAAATCAAGCCATTCCCCAATTGATAAATGGGCAAGAGACATGAATAGGCAATTTTCAGGTAAAGAAATCAAAAGTATCAATAAGCACATGAGAAAGTGTTCCAAATCTCTAATAATTAGAGAAATGCAAATCAAAACAACTCTGAGGTATCACCTCATACCTAGCAGATTGGCTAAAATGAAAGAAGGGGAGAGTAATGAATGCTGGAGGGGATGTGGCAAAATCAGGACATTAATGCATTGCTGGTGGAGCTGTGAACTGATCCAGCCATTCTGGCTGGCAATTTGGAACTATGCCCAAAGGGCTATAAAAGAATGCCTGCCCTTTAATCCAGCCATACCATTGCTGGGTTTGTTCCCCAAACAGATCATAGATAAACAGACTTGTATGAAAATATTTATAGCTGCACTTTTTGTGGTGGCAAAAAACTGGAAAATGAGGGGATGTCCTTCAATTGGGGAATGGCTTAACAAATTGTGGTATATGCGGGTGATGGAATACTATTGTGCTAAAAGGAATAATAAACTGGAGGAATTCCATGCAAATTGGAGAGACCTCCAGGAAGTGATGCAGAGTGAAAGTAGCAGAGCCAGAAGAACATTGTACACAGAGACTGATATACTATGGTAAAATCAAATGTAATGGGCTCCTGTACCAGCAGCACTGCAATGACACAGGACAACTCTGAGGGATTTATGGTAAAGATGCTACCCACATTCAGAGGAAGGACTGCAGGAGAGGAAACATATAAGATAAACAATTGCTTGAATGCATGGACTGAGGCGGACATGAATGGGAAATAGACCCTGAACAAGGACACTTGTTAAAACCAGTGGAAATGTGCGTTGGCCATGGGTGGGGGGAGGGGGGGTGAAGGGGAAAGTAGGGGCATAAAGTATGTAAACAGATTTAAAATGAATATTAATAAATGTCTAAAAAAAACCAGTGGAAATGTGAGTTAGCTAAGGCAGGGGGTTTTGGGGTGGGGGGGTGAAGGGGTGAAGGGTAAAGTAAAAACATAACTTATATAACCATGGAAAATTTTTCGAAAAATAAAAAATTATAAAATTAAAAAAAAAAAAGGAAGTGACTGGCCTCCTTTGGGAAGTATGGTCTTCAACTTAGATATTCAGATACATCACACTACGATCTGAACTGTAAGAAAGAAAGAGAGCAAGGATGTAGAAGAATCAGGCTCAGCCTAACACTGCCCCTTAATATATGATTCCTTCCACTGAGATAGCAGGTTTAGAGTGGACTTTTACCACCAAGGAACTGAAGAGGTTACAAGAAAAAATCAAACAAGAGTCCAATGATTCACTGGAACACTGGGTGCTGAGAGTATAGTAGAAAGGAGTCATCCTCCCTATGTAGCAGAGTTTCCTAAATTAAGGAAGTTTATATGACTTAATTTTATGGAGCCAGTTGAATCAGCTGTTCGCTTCACATGGAAACAATCTTTTTCCCTTTTAAAGAAGCTGAGATAGGTAATAATAGTTAACTTGCCTTGCAGAATCGAATTCATATTACACTCAGCTCCCCATAGCAATATAAAATAGAATGGGATAAATTCCTAAAGAAAATGGATTTGGTAGATTTGATCTTTTTGCCACTGCATTCCCCATCATGACCTAAAACACCCTATGACCAATCTGTTTCTAAAACATTTAGATCAGGACAGGGTGGAAACTAAGCTGAACAACTTTAGGATTTTCCTTTTGGTCTCCCCTTTTATACATCAATGTAGGTGTGGGCTGATCCATTAGTAAAATTTGAGCAAGACAGTATTGTTGCAATCCAAAAATGCTATTAAGTTATACAGGTGTTGTGGAAATGGGTTAAGAGGCACAAAGTCTGTAAGGTAAGCAAGAGGGATTATACCCTCTTGCAAAAAGAAATTTAGTTGTAGCTTCTGAATATCAGAATTGATAAGAAATAAACTTCTGGTCACTGTATAGATATGCATATAAAACCAGGAGAAGACAATGATCAACTCTGAAAAAAAGACCTAAGACAATTTTGAAGGACCTATAATGACAAATGCTATCTGCTTTCTTTTTTTTGGGGGGGGGGGGGAGTCTGTTTTCTTTTACAACAAGACTATTATGGAAATATTCTGCATGACTGAACATCTATAACCTTTAGCAAATGGCTTGCCTTTTCAATGAGGGGGAATGAGAGGGAAGGAATTTCGAAGTCAACATTTTTTTAAATGGAGGTTAAAAATTGTTTTTATATTTAATTGGAAAAAATAAAATATATTTTTTTAAATTAAATAAATTTTTTTCTAAATGTACATGAGGAAACAATGATGAAAACAAAAGTCAAACAGAAGTGATGGTCAAGAAACAGGCCTGAAATAACATGGACTAAATCACAGGATCAGGTCAGTCAATGTTTTTTATTTGTTTTTGCAGGACTGAATTACAGAATGGAAACATTCATAAAAGAGGGAATGGGAGGAAAAAGATAGAAGGGAATATGTTATGTACTTTACTCAAATCAAAGTTTATGAAGGAAACATAACTTCTGCAATTTGGAGGGAAGAAGAAAGCCTACAGGAGATTGATCAAGGAGGCAAACAGAGGGGGTGAAATGGGAGAAAAGAAAGGGAGAAATTTTGTTTTAGAAGAAGAATGGGGTTCCACTGACAGCTATTCCTATGGAAGAAGAGAGATACTTTCTAAAAGAGGATTCTTACAATATGTTATCATCTGCAGGGATTTTGTTGGTTAGAGAGGATATTCATCCTGCTTGGGCAAAAGAGGAATTAATGTTCTTGGGGGCAAATAACAAGCAGAAAAGTGTGGAGCAGCCATATCCCCGTGGAATAAATTTTAAGGTAAATGTATAAAAAATGACCAGGGGGAAGGCAAAGGTCTTCCTTCAAAAATCTTTAAACTAATCTTTAATTGATTACCAAACAGAGACATAAAAAGATTCCAACATAAAATAATATCCTTTCTTTATCTAAAAAGTTAATAGTTCCCTATTTGTTAAAAGGATTTTAACTCCTATTTCCATTTCAATTCATAAAAAAAACTGAATTATTTATGGAGCTATAATTCACTGGTATTATTTTAAATGTATGGGATATTCATGGACTTTGGGGGAAATATCATTTTTAACAGCAATATTTTTAAATAAGAAAATAAAAATATTCATTTTTCCCCTTTACCAAAAACATATTTCTAGCCAATATTTTCCCCTCCAGCTTCTCAACCATATGGCTGACTTTCTATGACTGATGTGACATGGTGGTAATTTTAGCTGAAAAGTTGGGCTTTATTTTTTGTGGCTAGTATAAATTGCATTTGTCTTGAAAGAGAAAGCAAAGCAAAACCTGTTATCCACAAAGAGGCCTTTTTATATTTTCTGGCTGTCCTATAGCTTATTGATGGTTAGAGAAATGAAAACACACTAAACTTTTCTTCACTGGACAAACCACCAAATCCATAGTGTCACTTCAAGTGGAAGAGATTTTTGTTTACCTAAAGTACAGAATTTGGCTCCAGGCCACCAACACAGTTTGGGAAATGTTTAAGTTGACAATGCATCAGTATATCACACAGTTTTACTTTCATATGATATCACATGAAGCCATTTATTCAGCAGTCTCTCACAAGATGAAATTAATTTATTACCCATGTTCATTTTAAAATGAATTTTAAGTAAAAAGATTAATTTCTACTAGAACATTGGAAAATATCTAATTCATAGTACAGGCTCTTTTTATGTTTTAGAGTCTCAAAGACTTCTGTTTATAGAGTTTACATGTGAGTTCATCTTGAAGTATTGACTGAATTTTATTTTGTTTTTGTTGGGGGTTTTTTCCATCTGTTAATTTCATCTTCAGTTGCCAGTATAAAGAAGCATACAATCAAGGGAATGCATAGTGGAAGAAGGATGTGTAAAGAAAAGGCAATCTATTCTGATAAAGGTATTGGAGGAAAGAGGTGGGGATAATTTAAAGAATTAAAAGAACTTGGGTAATTGAAAACAGATATAAGTTCATTCCATGGGGGGAATCACTCAAGGAAGAGCTTGCAGAAAATGAGAGCATGGAGATGGAAAAAAGACAAGTAGAAACATAGCTGTTCTCTTTTAAATATTTTTTTTGATTTTTTTTTTATTTTAAACCCTTAACTTCTGTGTATTGACTTATAGGTGGAAGAGTGGTAAGGGTAGGCAATGGGGATCAAGTGACTTGCCCAGGGTCACACAGCTGGGAAGTGTCTGAGGCCGGATTTGAACCTAGGACCTCCTGTCTCTAGGTCTCTAGGCATGGCTTTCTATCCACTGTGCTACCCAGCTGCCCCCTTAAATATTTTTTTAAAATGTGTATGTTCAAACATAACTTTTTGCCAAATTTCAACAGTTAACAAAAAACTGAAATAAAGAAGCAATATGGCATAGTGGATAGGAAGCTAGTCTTGGAGATGGAAAAACCTGAGTTCAAGTCCCATCTCTTAACACATACTAACTCTGATCATCTGTAAATCACTGAAGCTCTAAATGCCCCAGGCAATTCTCTAAGACTTTTAGTAAGAAGACAGTATGGTACAATGGAAGGAGCAGTGGACTTGGGTTCAAATCCTACCACTGATATTTATTGTTACCTACCTTTCAAACTTTGGGCAAGTCATTGCCCTTCAGTTTTGTCAACCAGAAAAATAATGGGGATGGTTAGATGGCCTCTGAGTTCTCTGAGATCCAGGTCTAAGAGCCTATGTAACAAATGAGCTGCCTGGAATTATTAATGGACAGATTTTCTACATAGGAGTCACTGACATTAAAGAAATGTAATCTGGAGGAAAAGTAATTAAATCCTAGATGTGATAAGGACCTTAAAGTTCATCTAGTTCAATCCACTTGAGGGCCTTGAGGGCCAACTGAGAGAACAAAAGGATGGTGATTAGCTCAAATTTACATAGAAAGTAGTAAGGACAAAACAAACCCTCCAATGATGCAAGTTACAAGGGAAACCACCATTATTAATCTGTATTTAATTAAAATATCATTTATGATTTTTAGATATTTTAGATATCCCCCCCTAAGAATTAGTGCTATATTTTTACCATAATGCTGACAATCACTTTTATGTTTAGTATAGATTCTTTGATCTAACCATCCATTTTTTCAAACTTTAATTTTGGATAGATTTTTTTTTTTAGAATCATAAATCTATTTCTTATATTTTCCTTAACCTCATTATAACATTGGGGAAAAAATTGGAACTTAATTAAGACAAAATATAAGAAAAGCATATTTAATATGAAATGAATCTATTACTCTCCTCCTAATACATAGTAAGAAAGGGTGGCAAGCTTAAGAGACTTTTACATGAATCACATCTGACACTTAATGTCTTACTCCTTTCAAAAATAGCTTTTATGATGGCAAATGCTTATTATAAAACCATGAAGGAAGTTAAAAGTCCATTCTCTGAGAGTATAAGATTGATTCATCTTCAATTCTTTAAAAAGCAGGTTAACCTCTAGTGATATATCAGGATATAATAACAACGTTAACAACAATAATAGCTAATATTTATAAAGCTCTAACTCTGCACCAAAGCTAAGTTCTCAGAGGCAGCTGTGGTACAGTGGTTAAGAGCACTGGGCCTAGAACCAGGAAGACCTGAATTCAAATCCAACCTCAAATACTTCCTAGCTATATAACCTTGGGCAAGACACTAACCTCTATATGCCTAGGAGGCAGTGAGATGGCTCAGTAGATAGAATACTGGTCCTGGAGTCAAAAAGCCCTGTGTTCAAATCTAGAACTCAGATATTTCCTATCTGTATGACAAGTCACTTAAGCTCTAATTGCCTGATCAAAAAAATCCATGAGAGAAGAAATTGGAAAACCACTCCAGTATTCTTGCCAAGAAAAGTCTATTGTGTTCCAAAGAATTAGAAATGAGTAAACATCAAAAACTATGCACCAGGTATTAGGCTAAGGTCTTTACAAGTATTATCTCATTTAACAATCCTTGGAAATAGGTTCTATTACTATCCCTAATTTACAGGTAAGAAAATGAGACAAATTGAAGGTAAGTGACTTGCCCATGGACACACAGCTAGAAAATATCTGAGGTCAGATTTGAAAATTGGTTCTTCCTGACTCCTGAGCCAATGCTCTATCACTGAGCCATTCAATTGCCAAAAGTCTCTGTGGGCAACTATATAAAAATGTGTATATTTATGTGCATGTGTATACATATAGAGAAAAGGAGAGAAAGATATCTATATAAAAATTATAGATTTTACCAAGTACCAACAATACTAAAAATTTAGTAATATGTATTTGGTGTCATCATGGGAATTCAGATGACTTGTTCTATTTCTCAGATATGTTAGGAACATCATGGTAATTGTCTAATCATCCTAAAGAATATTCTAAAGACAAAATTTAACATAACAGAAAAAAAAATTTAAACCTGCTATTGGAATCGATTTCTTATCCTGGGTTGAGAACCAAGAGAAAAAATTGCTGTGCCACATGGCTCCCAGATAGTATATGGCCACTTCAGCAGAGGGGCTATCTGTGGCTTTAATTGCTGAGTCCTTCAGTAAATTCAATATGTATGTATGCAGCAAATAGATCATATATGTATCATTACCTAATGAATCATATAATACTAAGTGATAATGTGTACATATGCTATATGTAATGTGTGTATATGTTATATACTAATATACTAAAAATAATGAAAACTAATGATAGGGAAGCACTAACATATTTGTATATATTAATTCTGCTGATTTCTGTCCTAGATTAATTGATTATTTAACTAATTGGAGAGTCTGACTCTGGAAAGTCTATAAGGAACTATTGTGAATGGAGAAGGAGGAAAATAACTAACAAGTGATTTCTTATACTTGTTTTGAAATTATTTTCCAAATTAAGTCTTAGTTTCTTAGATTCCATCCAAATGTGACACAAGAAGTCCAAGCCATTCAGAAAGCAGAACTATATTTAAAGTACATTTTGCCACTGAGCATAAAGTAAGGGAAACACCTTTGGCCTAAGACAGTATTTCTGAAAATAATACACTGTGAAAAGGAACATTTAATGTATCTAGGTTTATTTATATTTTAGGTAAGAATGTTATCACTATAGTTTACAAAGTATTTTCCACAGATGATGAAATGAGTTTCACAGTTTAATTCACCATGTCTCATTGCACAAACTTGTAAAGAATATTTTTAGCAGCTTTTTTTTTGTGATGGCTGAAAGAACTGGAAACTGAAGGGATATCCATCAATTGGGAAATTGTTGAACAAGTTGTGGTCATTGATTGTAATGAAATACTATTGTGCCACAAGAAATGACAAACAAGATGATCACCAAAAAAAAAAAAAAAAAACCACTGGAAAGACTCATATGAAGTGATGCAAAGTGAAGTGAGCAGAACCAGAAGAATATTGTACACAGTTAGAGCAATAAAGTATGGTCAACCATGAATGGTTTAACTACTACCAATTGTCAGAAGTAAATTTCTCTCTCCAGTATCGCTTTTTTTTTATGTCATTCTCCGTGATGTGGAGGTCACATACCACTCAGTAAATCCAGGTATAGAAAAGCCTCAGAAAAAGTAAGTTAAAGAACCAATGAACTAATGAAACAAAAAAGAATGATTCCACAGGCACTGCCTCCCTGGGTGGCTCAGGCAAATTAAGAAACTATGATTGGTCCCTGAGATGTGACCCTTGCTGTAGTATAGCTAGTGGCTCATGATGGCAGCTGTAGATTAAGTACCTTTCTACCTCTCTCCCTACTTTTTCCTCACTTTACTACTATTACTACTACTACTACTACTACTACTACTACTACTACTACTACTACTACTACTACTACTACTATTTTTGATTTAATAAAGTCATTAAGCTACAACCAGCCTCATAATTTTAAATATTACAGAACAAAACAAAAATCCAGACCAAGTCCAAGGGATTCGTTTAAAAAAAAAATGAGGAAATCTACCACCATAAAAAGAACACAGTCCAAATGGAGATTTATTTCCTCCATGAATTTTTCTCTAAGTGTAAGCAGTGCAATTCACAACCTGACAAACAAATATAAGAGGGAAAATTATGATACTGGCCGTAATTAATAATTTTCTTAAATCAAAAGTAGCAGGGGAAAAAAGATGAAAAAATAGGAGAGAAATATATAGGCACTTTCCTTTCTGCTCCATTTAGCTTGCTCTTCTTTGGCTGCCATTGGGGCCTCCTAGCCACACTCAGAGGGAAATTGAACCAGCAACAAGCACAAAATAGAAGAGAGCAAAATCCATTCTTGCCTTAGTTTACCAAATATTTTCTCTGCCTACTAAGTCTCACCCATCATATCCTAGGAGCCAACTGTGGCTTTCTATTTTGCCCAGGCCATAAATCTAAAAAACCACTTGCACAAAATCACAAAATTAGAAAGCCAGCTTTTAGGCCATAATGTTTTAATTCTAAATCCAATATTTCTACCTCTATATCTGACTCTTGAGTCACATCATCTTTATTGTTTTAAGCCAAAAGTCACTGCAAAGAGAAAGGATATTAAGTAAGTAAGTTAGTAAGAAAAATTGTGTGGTATTGTTAACAAACATATGAAGCTTAAATATTTTAGAAATTCTTAAATTAATTAATAAGGGTATTCCCCTCACCCAATTCGGGAGTAGATTTTTTTTTTTTTGTGGCCAAAAATTCCATCATTAGCCTTCCAGTGGTGAGTCTTTTCATCCACAATTGGGCTGGTCCTTGCACAGCAGACCTATTAATTCAAGTTTAATACATCATATGAAATTTGGGGGCTCACATAGGAAGGACTTAACTATCTCAAGAGTCTCTCTTCCACTTGAGTCTGCACTGGATTTCCTTCATCCAAGTAAATGTCTTTAACTAGTACACATGTCCCTGTTTAAATTATTGAATGGCATTGTGATTGGAGGGTCATTGAACAAGATAATTTCTTTTATTATACTCATTCAAGATATCTTGAATGATTTAGCTCTATGGAAAAGAGCTCCTTGTTAGAAGAGTCTTCTAGGTAGTTTATTCTACTGAAAAACATTTTTTCAATAATAAAAGCATAGAGTAAGATCTGATATTCAACTACATTTTGTAATATTAGAGACAACATTCACTTTAGACCACAGCTAATGAAATCCCAGCTGTTCTCTATTAATACTGTCATTGAGGTAATCTTTAATGCATGTATAGATGAATTTAAAAGGAGTTTTGCATTATAATAAAAATAGACACATGTTTGAAGTCTTTAATGTTCTCTTTATTACCTTTTTTTAAATGGTTTATTATTTTTGTTTTTCAATTAATAAGTATTTTAATATTGAGTTATTTAAACAATACCTTCTTTTGTCAATCTAGGTATTTTATATACTTCTACTTCTACTTTTTTTTTCCTCTTCACTTAAACTTTGGATAGTGTATAATCTGGCAAATAGTTTCTGATAACTATTTCCTCATTAACTGTTTTTAAGTGATGCTTCTTTTCATTTTTGAAAAAATTTGGGTTTTGCTCTCTTTTTAAAAATAAAATTAGCCATTTTCTGTGTTTTTTAATTACCTGATTTGTCTTTATGAATTCAATAGTATTTTGCCTTAAATTTTATTATCCTCTTATTTAATTTTCATATATTCTACTTAGTTATTAATTTCAAAAATTTTAATTTGTTGTTCAAGTGGTTTTAATCTCATACCTAATTCACTGATTTGTTCATTATCTGCATTCCAAAAGTTCTGATATTTTGTCTCATTACTGACATTCACTATTGTTTCTATTATTTATTCTTTGATCCAACAATTCTTAGTACTATTTAATTTAATCTCCAATTTCATTTAAATACTTTTCTTTAATGGCCTAGTAACTTTGTCAAGAAAACAAAAAAATAGGCTCAGATTATGAGTATTAATTTGGAATTCACTGTGCTGCTTTAAGATGCTGCCATAAACTTATTTTCTGACAAATGTTTTCCAGTTCTTCTAGCTGTTCTACTCAATTAGCAAGTCCTTTCCCACAAACATGTAGATTGTGTTCTTGGGTTTATCAGATACTGAGCTGTTGGGGTCAATTGTTTCTGATGCTTGAGTAATTTTGTGCATTTATCTAATTTCATATTTTTAATTTTTCAATTTTAAAAATTAAAATAGTTTTCCTCTATTACATGAAAAAACCTAACTTTTTGTGTTAGAGCTGTAAGAATTAAATTTTAATGATTTGACTAAAATATATGAAAATTATAAATAATAATTGTGGTCCCCAATTCAAAGTATTATTGCTCAAAGTTGAAATGACTTTAGTAGCTTTTATTTACAAAAAACGGTAGAAAGAGTGAAAGCAGAGAAATACAAAAGGGTAGAGAAGACATTAGATTATCTAATTAAATATTACTTAGGTGTTTGATTTAGCCAGGACTTGTTGAACTTCAACCAGAATTAAAGTATCTCCAGGAAAGGGAAGGGAAAGCCAGCTATCCACTCACCCAAGTTCCCTCCAAGAGGCAGGTCAAGATGATGACTCAAGTTGAAGGTAACTCCTGAGGTTGACTTTCTTCCTTGAGGTGACCTTCTTCTTAAAGCTGACTTCCTTCTTGAAGTCCAACTCCTTTTTGAAGCCAATTTCCCTAGCCCCAGAAATTCAAGGCATTTTATAGTGGCTTCTTGTCCCTTCCCCTTTTCACAAGAGCCAATCACAGCTTCCAAACTGTCCAGCAGTGCCCAGTGGGCAGTGTTTGTAGGAACCACTTCTCACCTTCTAGAGAGTTGAATACTTAATCATCAAAAGAGTTCACACATTCCTGGCTGATTGAGGTGTGAGGGTGGAGAGCTCCTCCACCTAGTGCTAAATAGGGTATTCAAGCTTTTGTTGATTCAAAATTAGACGAAGGAGAGTTAATCTTATCTACACAACCTAGTGAGGTACTAAGTAGGAGTACTTAAATTATTGTTAACTCAAAATAGACAAAGGGAATAAAGGATTCCCTTTCACAAGTGTAAACTCAGAATAGACAAAGAGCCAAAATCTCACCTTCTCTCCCTCGGTTCACTCTCTGTGCACTGTATAATAGTGTAATATAACTGTCCTAATTACCTAATATTAAATAAGTAGTATGGGTACATATTGAATTATAATATAACTCAGGATCCAGAAGTGCTATTTCTTCTTTATTCCTCTTGTTTTCTATTTACAATTCTCTTAGAAATTCTAGAACTTTTATTCCTCCAAATGAATTTTATTTTTTACAGTAGTGGATGTCCAACCCTCATCTTAGTCATATAAAATCTATATATATTTAATTAAATCAATCAAAAGTAAACTGGTTGTAAGAGTAATAGTAATGTTGATTACTGAAGATATTTATAACATAAGTAAAGTATATTGTGGATGACTTTAGAGAAGTCTTTTATGTTGGTAAAGATTTGGAAAATTTCCCTTGAAAACTATGGGTTCATATCCTTTGGAAAAGAACTTTTTAATATGTGTTAATTCCATATGCATTTTAAATATAAGATTTTTATCATGATTTTAAGAAATAAAAATTTCATTTTTCCAATTATGAGTTTCCCTTATCATAGCTTTGATATTAAAAAGAAATATATCATGACAAACATAGCAATGAATAAAACAGAAAACAATTTCAGAAGTTCAATCATTCAATCAACATTTCCCTATCCTTGTAATATTCAGGACCAAACACATCTTCCATAATATCCACTCATCAAGATAATTTGTTTCCCTTTTAGAATGTAAGATTCTCCTGCACAGGGACCTCTTTCCTTTTGTATTTTTATCCTCAAAATTAACATTATTAAAATAATCTTTTCATTCATTCAAAAATAAAGGAGCAAATACACACATGTGGTTCCATGAGCTTGCATTCTTCACGTTTAATCTATAGTAGGGCTTGCAGTTCTACAAGTCAGTAAGAGTAAAATGTATAAATGAGATTTCATTTTTTGATATGTTAATATATTTATCAGTATTTCTAGCTTTTATATGACTGTGTGATGTATCATATGATCACATATTATATGAAAAGAACAACATCTGCTCCATTTAGACTGGGACATTTCCCCCTAAAAGTCAATGTACTCAAAATTCAATTACTCCAAGGTACTAAGGTGTAAACCACTGAACTAGCTTCCTGGTTTCTGAAAAAGAAAAGTCCAACACATAAAAAGTTTGTGAGGACTGAGAATAGAGTTGGTTTTAACACATCTTACTAACTAAACGTATTGCCATGGCAAATTCAGAGTCCAATTGAATTAATGCTGAATCCTTTCTGAAAATCCTTCCCATGCTACTTTTAAGTTAACTTCTTTTTGCTAAATCATACATGAGTATTTCAGATTCCAATCTTGGTCTCAATCACTGGACCTGCCCAAGTTAATCTTGACCCCTCCTCCTCCTTGAAAGCTATCTTTTATAACAAATGGAGGTAAGGAACAAGAGACAGAGAAATTTCAGAAAAGCTAAATACATTGCAAAAATCTATACTCACAATCCTTTATTTCTTCAAAGAACTGAGGGGAAGGAAAAAGTTCTTTTTCATATCTCTTCCTTGGAACCAAATATGGTCATTATTATAAGTAATCAATTTCACTTGTTTTGTTGTTGAGCTTTCTTCTTATACCATTTTAGTCATTTGGCATACAGTTTGTTCCATTTTCTCCACTTTGCATCAGTTCTCATGTCTTCCCATACTTCTCTGTAGTCTCTACATTTTATTCACCATTTCCAAGTCTGAAATAATATTTTTCAGATTCAATTTTCATTTTCTAATTAGTGGGCATCAATTTGCTTTTATAAATGTGCTATTATTAAAAGTTTGGTTCAAGGGAGATTTTTAAATATAATTTGCCTCTTATCAAGTAGCAGGTTCTCTGGTTCTTTAGCATAAATCCAATTGCTTTCTATAAAGATTGGATGATCTTAGAGTTCTACCAGCATTGAAATTATTTCCAACTATGATTATTGACATATTCTATAATCTTCACCAATGTCCTGGGTGTGAAGTGAAACAGAAATGTTTTCAAGTGAATATGGAAATAATACTTTCAAAACTATGAACGTCAACGTAAGGAAAGATTATACTTGTTCTCTTTCTTATCTTTAATATTATGATCTCTCTCAATCCCCTGATCTCATATTCATTCACCTAGAGATGTTATTTAGCCTTAGAACTCTTTTTCCTCATGTTGCTAGTCATGTACTATATTAAAATTCCAAATAAATAAAATCACTCTGGTTTTTTCCTCTCTTTGGATAATAAAAAGAAACAGAAAAATAATGGTTACCATCTGCTGGGAAGTGAGGGGAATGGCAAGACATGGGCTCTACAATCTTGACAAGCAGAATAACAAGAACCACAACAGGACACTGTGATTGGACAAAGCAAAAAGTGACACCTAGTGAGGGCTGCAAAAGCTATAACCTAATGAACCAACAACAAAAGTCAAGAATAGCAACAATAAACAATGAAGAAAAGGAAGCAGGTATTTACAAAGTCTACTGAATGCTAGTGGAAGAGTAAACTTCAGAAGTTACAAAGCACTGGTACCCTGAGAAGTTATTGAAGAGAACATCAAGGTGATAAAGAAGATGGCAGAACCCTTCTGGAGACTTACCCTGGGAAATATTGATCTAAAATTATTATAGGCCTATAAGAAAAGATTCACTTACTGTTGGGTGCTGAAATTTTTTATGGCCGTGGATATGAAATCTCCTGCTCTTTTGACCAGTAAATAAATAAAATTATGCTTTTTAAGTTTTGTGAATCTATATGCTTGTAAGGGGAGCAAGTGGCTACCCCATGAGCTAGATATATGTCAAATAATAAAATTTCTAAATCATCTGAGAGGTGAAAATAATCCATAAATAATAAATACTATACCAAAGTATACTTAGGCCCTTCACATCAAGAATTTTAAAGGTTTTCACATATGAAAGCCAACACATGTATACAACTACATCTATAGTTGTATAACATTTGCGAAATTATGTTACTTTACCTGATCTAAAGCTGTTTGTTCTTCAAAAGTCTATCTTGATAAAATCAGTGTTCTCCCAGTGATAGGATATGCATACCACCATATGGAATACCACAGTCTTCAAAATATCAAATCTTCTGGTGACTCAATGACCTGTATTTGGACAAGTATTACACTAGATTCTACTAGCCAGAGACAGTGTCCTAATAGAAGATTATCTTTCATTTGGTGACAAATGGTAGACTTACATCCTGAGAAAATTGGGTAAATAATTGCTTTACTTAAAAGAGGTCAAAATAAACACAGTTAACCTTAGCCTTAGCCTTTCCCTTATAGGCTATTAAGTGGCCCTTCCATAAAAGGAACTTTCAGGAAGTTTCCAAGAAGTCTGAGAAGCCCTAGATCAATTCCTGGAGCCATCTTGACACTGTCCTTTTTAGTGCCTGGGATTTTTAATGAATAAACAAAGGGAGACTATTTCTCTGAGTATAACATCATTTATTGATATGGGTATCCACTCTATTAATAAAGGACAGATCAACCATGCACAGCTCTGCAAGAAAAGGCACTCAGTGAGGTCTAACACTGTCTTTTACACAAGAGATGTGTCTTCTGACTGCCCTGACAGTACAGCATTTAGACCTCCCCTGGCAGCCCTAATTGGTGGGTATTTTAATGAGGTGATAGACTTAAAAGGTCTCAACTCCTCCCCAAAGACTTCTTAATAAGGAAAGAAAAGACTACTGTTCAGGTGGGTAGATGCCAAGAGTTTCACTGAGCTAGGAAAATGTGACTGATCTGCCCTTCTCTGGTGTTTTAAGAAATGGAATGTCACCTCGTTTAGGATATCCAACTTCCCCTAGCAGTCTTTGGCTAGAAAAGTATGTTGTCTCAATCATGTTTTCAGTGGTTATTTCCTCTATTGTAGGCCTGATAACCCTTAATTTAGATAGTATGTCTAGCAAGGACAAGAGGGCATGAGCTTGCAAAGCCCTTGAGGAGGATGGATTCTTTATTTTTTTTTAATAGATAAAAGAGTAGAGGTTTCTACCCTGCCTTTACAAAATATGGGTCTCTAACCAGGTTAAGGGCCTGGGAGTGATTACTTTAACTTGAGAACTGAACTGCCCAGGCTGTCTGAAGAAATGAATGAATTCACATAGAAATATTGCTACTAATAATATAATCCGAATTCACCTTTTATGTCACTCCCATGTTTTACCTCTCAAATTTCACCATTAGGTTTCATTTCAGCATGGGTAGAGAGAAAATGACACAAGTTCAGTGTCCTGGCCACCAACAATGGCCTGGGTGACCAAGGTCATTAACTGCAGCCATGGCCTTATTTATATTCTCTCTTCCTTGTTGCAAAATGATAAAAAGCAACAAAGAAATGGAAACCATGTGCCTAACCACTTCCTGCTTCTAGTGCCTACTTTGCCCATCCTACTTCAGCTCATGCCACATTCTCTTTCAGGGCCAACAATGTCTATATTTCTCTCTTTATTTTAGATGTTTCTTGAGGTCCAAGACATTATGGTGCTTGCTTCCCTCACTTGCTTTTCCTAAACTAGGTCATTTTTTCACCTTCTAGTCAATTGTCTCATTTCAATTTTTTAAAAACAGAGTTCTCATTTATCTAACTGAATGAATGACTTTAGAGCCACTGGGTTAAGATAAACATTGCTATAGTAAATAAAGTTTCAGTGAATATAGCTTCCCTAGGCTTCCTCCTATCAAATTTGCTCAGTGATCTTAATGACAGGGGCTCTTATCCTTTATGTGTGTCATAGAATCCCTTGATAAACTCATGAATAAAGCCTACAGTGCCTTTTGGGAACAATGTTTTTACATGCATAAAATAAAAGATTAAAAAGGAGACTAATTACATTAAAATAGTTATCAAAATATACTTTTAAAAGTAGCTTCTATAATAATAAAGAGAGACAATAGAGAATGTTTATAGAAGGGAAGATAGAGAAAGTCTATGTGGTAAGTCTCTCTTCCAGCTCTCCCCTGGGGCTGAATATACACTGGGAGACTTTAAGGGGGTGTCACCCTGAAACTGGGTGACCTGGATGGTCATGCTGCCCCACAGGAGTTGGTGGGCAAGGCTTTCCTATAAGACAAGGTATGTGGTACCCCAATCCAATTCTGAATAAGGATGGGGTTCACACAAACCACCCCCCAATCAATTAATTTGGTCTGGTGGTCTGGCTTTAAGATGGAGGCAGCCAGACCAAGCTGTGGTTCCCCTCTCCCTTGTTGTCTCTCAAGCACTCTGGAACATTATCTGATTGATGAATGGCTTTTATTATTCGCAATTCCAGGGATTGGGGAAAGGGATGAAGGACAGAGGGATTTTGGAGTGCCCTCTTCTCTATTTCTATGGGGTCTGTCACTTAGGAGAGAACCTTTGGGGTTCCCACTCCTAAGCTTCTTCCTCCACCCCTTCTCCTTCTGTTTCTATTTCTAGTTTTCTGTTTCTATCCTTTTCTATAATTTTAAGTTTTGACTGAAAGGGGGTCTCTCAGCAAGGTTGGGTAATGGGAGAAGGAGACTAAGAGATCGCTCCCAAAATGGAGTCCAAAAACTTAGCTGACTTTATGGTTGAAGTCTTGATAGGTGAGATGGGATGGAATGGCTTTGATGGGATAATCAGGGTTTCAGTTTCCAAAGAAAGATCCTCAGGAAGCCTTCAGGACTAGATCTGAGCTGGGATGTCCTTCTCCTCCCTCTTCCCAGGCTTCCACTCAAAGACCTCTCCTCTCCTCTTCTCCAGAGAAATTTCCAGAATTCTCTGTCAGCAACTGCCTTCTCTGGCTCCTTTGGTCACATCCTCCTTGCACAAATCCCATCCTTACACTTCATAGATCTTAGTTGAGAATTCCTCTAAGAAAAAAGCAGCCCCTGAAAAAGTTCATTTCATAAAATCTGAGAAAACCTAACCTAATAATTCAGGTGGTAAGATGGGTCCACACCTGAACTTTCCATTAATAGGGAGATGGCAAGGGGGAGGAAACGGTAATTCAACTATGCATAGTATCTCAGTATCCTGACCTAATATGAGGTCAGTATGCATTAGGAATAGGCAGACAAGGAGGAAAAACTAATTTAATGCTGTTACTTTGTTCCCCAAACTCAGAAACTTGATGACTTTCATGCAAGGGATGAAGACAATCTATGCCCTGAAAGAAAATGAGCCACTATAACAAAGTACTATCAAGAGTTTTTACTTCCTCCAGATATCACACCATTGGTGGAGGTTAATTGTATAGTTTTGAGCCAGTATGGATTGAAAATGACAATTGGCCACAAGCCTGCTTGTAGTAAGAAGATCTATAATCAATAATCCTCATCTGAAAGGAAAAATATAACCCCTCCAGTATTCAAACTTGAATTTCCCAAAATGTACACTCCTATTGAAGGATATACTATAAACCAGTGGTGTCAAGCACAAATGGATCCCTGTTGGCTGAATACTGTCTTTGAAAAAAACACAAATAAACATTATCTATGCTTTTTTTGTATTTTTATTTTGATATTTTTCAATTACAACTTAATCTAGTGCAGCCCACATTTGGGAGGTTGACAAGTAAGCAAATTCTAGGTCTTCTTATTGACTAATCAGAACCAGGAGAAAATTATACACAGAGAGAAATACACTGCAGCACAATTGAATATAATGGACTTCTCTATTAGCAGCAATGCAATGATCCAAGACAATTTTGAGGGACTTATGAGAAAGAACGCTACCCACATCCAGATAAAGAACTGTGGGAGCAGAAACAAAGAAGAAAAACAATTGCTTGATCACATGGGTAGGTGGGGATATAAACTGGGGATAGACTATAAACGATCACCCTAGTACAAATGTTAATAATATAGAAATAGGTATGACACATGTAAAACCCAGTGGAATTGCTCTTTGGCTACAGGAGGGAGTTGGGAGGTGAGGAGGGAAAGAACATGAATCATGTAATCATGGGAAAATATTCTAAATTAATTAAATAAATGAACTTTAAAAAGAAAAAAAAGAAAGATAGATTGCTGGCATGGTCAATGGCCTTGGGACCTTAACCCTTAGGTGACAAAGACCTCACCGTTAATGAAAGTTGTCTCACTATGGGGAAAGAATTTGGAGGGGCTGGGGTGAGGCGAGGAAGAGGAATAGGTGTTTACTTTTCAAAAGAAATAAATTTGGAAATAAAGATAAAAAGGAAAAAAATTGCTATCTCACATTCAAGGCATTAATGTGTAGATTACCAGGGGTTATATATGCAATGTCACAGCAAATTGGCTTAAATCAGGAAATGTGATCAAGAATGGGAGAAAGATGATTTATTATGATGGGCCACTTAGATCAGAAGCTGATCTCATCAATGATTCAGGAGATATTTATTAAATGCCTAGTATGAACAAGCTACTGTGGGAGAGTCAAAGATGAAATAAGACAGTCTCTTCTCTCAAGGGGCTCATGATATAGTAAGCCCCCTGAATATAATCAAATGTAAAATTAGAATATTAGAATTGAATAAATGGGTAGGAGAGGTATAAACATAGGAGAGAAACCAAATGACTAACTGGGAAATTGGGGGGGGGGGAGTTTTATGGAGGAAGCTGATCACTTAATGTTAAATCAAATCCTCTAATTTTTAAGGTGGGTCCACCCTTGTCTCATCTAAATTTATTTTGCTAGGTGTCTTGATGAAAAATAGAGAGAGAGAGAGAGTACACTCAAAGCCTTGAGCCCTTGAGAATTTATTTTCTAACTGCCAGATGTCTTGTAGACAGATGATGCTATAACCAGAGAGAACATTAGATCAGGATTATTACATTTGCTTCCCCATTCTGTCTAATCCATCCTTTTGGAAGTGGAGAAAGAAGATGAGACTGATTACCGTCTATTGCTGGGAGAGGAAATTAGAGTTGTCCAGCAACAGGAAAACCTTAACTGAAAGGAAAATTACAAAGAAATAGTTGGTTTAGTGTTATAGAGTATCAAAGTTGTCAGAGATGGGCTAACATACTTAACTAGATATGGATATAGTTGAATTGAATTTAAGAATAATTTTTTTAGCACATTTATATATTAGTGACCTAATACTCCAATCTGGACCACTTTGATTTCTCCTTTTTTTCTTCTGTCATTCTCTACTGTGGATTTTAAAATTAATATTTAAATTAATTTGTTCTTACACATGATTACATTACAATCCTTAGATCATGAATTTCTTCTTATATACTGCACGTACTTTTAAAGCAATGTTTTTATCCTAATTGAGTATTATGCTGTTTGAATTTCCAATTTGTGATATACCAAATTCTTAATGCACATATGATTTTTATATTTCTAATTTTTAAACCCTAATATTAATTATGTTTTTATCTGTTTTTAATAGTATATATCATTTTTATATATCAACTCTCTCAGCTAATCAGATAATGCTTGTCATAAAGGCAAAAGGACCTTGAGTCTTAACAAAAGCCATAGCAAGCCTAACAATCCAACTAAGGCTATGCAAAAGCTCAGAGGAAGGGGACTTATTGGGAAGACAATCATAGTACCCCTAGGATTGGATCTCCTGATTTAAGGCTAGGTACCCTGGGGGAAAGAGCTATAAACATTTTCAGCTCTCAAACTGAAGCCACTGAGACTTGCAAAACAACTTTTCTACATCTGCCTATGACAAATCACTATGGTCAGCATGAACAACATACCTGAGATGCACTCTGAAAAAAGCCCTAGTAAAAAAAATGAAATTTCAGAAGCTCCATTTCCAAGCAAATAGAATTAGAATTTAGCTTTCTAGCCTTACACAATTCATACAAATCATATACTCATTTACCTTGCTTTCATTTGTTAAATTTATATTTAAAAGGAGCAGATATAGCCCCGAGTAGTGAGAATAGGTCCCAGTAAAATCACAGCCATAACTTAGAAACAGCTAGACACATGCCTAGGCATCACATGAGGACCCCAAACCCACCTTTCTAACTTCTTCCTGCTGTACTTTGTAAAAACTGTATATTCTTCCAAGAAATTACTGATGCAGGAATTCTGTGAGTAGCTTGGTTAGATGATTACATATTTAACTGTGATTTATTATCCTATAGAAAATTCTGTTTAAGCTTCGGTGAGGTAAACTAAGTCATTGTACTAAGATTGCAAATCAGTACTGACCATTGTCCATGTAAAAAGCTTACCCCCTTAGCCCATGTCACTTTCTCTATAAATACTAGCTGTGATCAATAAACCTCGCCTGATTGTTACCAGCTTCAGTGGCCCTCTTGATGGGTGTCATCCTTCTTACCATGTTTCATTCTCCTCATCCCTTCAGGACCCTCGAACATTTGTCAGTACTACCTGACAGTTGTGGAAAAGACAGATTAGAGATGAAAAAAAAATAGAGAAATAGAGAAAAATTGGGAGAACATTACAGCAGTCCAGGCCACAGGTACCTGGAGCCTCGTACATGTGAATTAAAGCAAAGTGGATGAAAGAAGAAGATATGGAGTTGGAAAATTTGGTAATTCATTAGATCAGCCAATAAACATTTATCAAACATCTACCATGTACCAAGGGCAGCTTGGTGGTCCAGTGGACAGAGTGCCTCACCTGCAGTTGGGAAGACTTATCTTCCCAAGTTCAAATTTAGTCTAAAAATCGTACTATCTAAGGAAAAGAGTTAACTGTTTGCTTCTGTTTCCTCATCTGTAAAATAAGATGGAGGTGGAAATGACAAGTATTTCAGTATCTTTGCCAAGAAAACCCCAAACAAGGTCACAAATAATATGAAACAACTGAACAAGAAGGCCAAAACTAGGTTGGTAGCTGCAAAAGTATAACAACAGGTTGGGAAAAAAAATGGAAGTAGGCTTGGCAACTTGACTAGATATGAGGACCATGGAAAAGGAAGAGTCAACGATGACATGGTGGTGCTCTTTGAACTTCATTATCAGAAAACTCTGCATTCCATAAGACTGCATCAGCCTTGACATTCACACATTAACAATATCCTTAGTACCTTGGATCTTTCTGATTGGAAGGCAGGAGAGTGGAGGACAAAAACTCCTTCCAGAGTTTCCATTGAAAGAAGATTTTCAATTAAAGGAGATAGGCTGCTTTCCTAAAGAGAACAGATATTGTACCATAGAAAACTACTGATTAAAATGGCAAGAATCAGTAACTGCCAGCTAGATAAAAAGCAACCAGAGGTCTTTCCTTGGAATGTTTATGGTCTGCTCTGATTGTCCTGTTTAGTTTCAGTTGTGCAGTAATCAGCAGGGCAGCTTTTAACTTTATCAATTTACATTCACATGAGAATACATACCCTCAAGACTTGTGATCTCATTATTGTAGGAAACTTCATCTACAATTTATAATCTTTAAAAATTGCACAGAGAAGGTTAGTGATTTGCCCAAGATCAAATGATATATCAGAGGTGAGACTTGATCCCTCATTCTAACTTTTTTCCCTAACTAAAATCATGATTTAAAAAAAAAATACTTTTTCCTGACTTAAATAATATACATGATAAAGAATTTCTGTTAACAAAAAATTCAATGGTGCAATATTTTGGTAATTTACTTTTAGTAATGAAGAATAAAGAGATTTCTAAAAGTTATCAGTTTAGATTCCTCCTGCCCCAAATATCTTTTTTGGTGAGTCAAACCAGATAGGCAAGAAGATTTTGATTTTTGTTGTTTTTTTTTTCTCTTACCAGGGAAACCTCAAAAAGCTAGCATAGCTCAATCTTGCACAACTTCAAGTCTTTCCTACAAAAACTCAGCCCAAACCTCCCTTTCTATATAGTTTCCTTAATTTCCAACCCCTCCCCTAGGAGCATGATTCCTGCAAGGGCACTCTGGTAAATGTTGAGCAATGGAGTGGGGGTGGGGCTCAAAACAGGACACAAATCAAAATTTAATCTGCATTAATATTTTCTCCATCTCCTTTTTAAGACTAGACAATCAACAAAACAACAAACCAAGCACGATTTGTAGCTTTTGCAGATTTCCCAGGTGTAAACAGCTCACCCTGAAAAATTTAACAACCCCTAACAGTTTCGGTTGACGCCAACTCCTGCTTTTCTCCAATTTCCATTTTGTATTCATTTTGTATAGAGCATGTATACAAATGATCTCCTCTAATAGGATTTCATCTTCCTGTGGTGAAGACAATTTCACTGCAATGTCTGACACAAACTAAGGGCTAATAAATACGCAATGAGTAGCTGCTTGATTAAAAAGAATTGTTCAAACAAAAGTAAAGAGCATACATGGAGAGGCAGCATTATTTTTGGATTGTAAATTTAAGATAAGGCTTGTTCAACCAATAGATGTCTGTATTCAGCACTTAGCACACACACAGGGTCTAAATTAGTTTTAATGAATGCTTGTAGCAGTACTGTGTGTGTAGGAACAAACTATGGATGTAGTGCCCCTTCCTGTCCCATTCAAACCAGAAAAGGAAAAGGTTGGAAGACTGAGGGCCACTGGAGCCCACTGGGGGCTGAACTTTGTGCTATCGTCCACTAACCTCATTCAGACTTCTTTCCGTCCCATTATTTATCTTCAAGATGCAAACTCGACTCCGCCATCTTGATTCCAAAGCACGTTCATCCTGGAAAGTCAGTTGAACCCCCAATTCAAGTAGTAGCAATTCCCTCCACACCTTTGGTTCGGCACCCTAATTGGATGGCGTCTCCCAGAACCTCCTAGTAAAGAGAATGCAAAGAGCAGCCCTCTCCTCGTTTCTCCATTGGCTTCAATCATCACTTCAAGAATAACTTCAATCATGCTGCCTTTTCCCCCGGTTTTAGCTTCATTTTCTCTCTTGCCTTTTCCCAGTTAGAATGTAAGCTTCTTGAGAGCAGGGCCTTCCCCCCCCCCTCCTCCACTTTTAGTTGTATTCCTAGCACAGTACCTAGCATATAGAAAGTGCTTACTAAATGTTTAGTGATTGCCACTCCCTTTCTGCCTCAGGCTGTGAACCTTAGGCTCATCCATCATTCATATCAAAGCAAAGATACAGAAGGATCCAGGCTTCTAGGAAGAAAAGGAAGTCCTGGATTCAATTATAAGAATGTTTCCTTTCCTTTCCTTTTTTTTTTTTTTAATGTGCTCTACCATATTGTTAATAGAAGTAAAATAAAATCAAAGTTAGCTTGATATTGTTCCCAGGTGATTTTTTTTTTAATATATTTATATATTTACCAGAGCCAGAGAAAAGAAGGTTCCCGCAAGTATGCCCTTAAGAGTCACCACTTTCACCACTCTTCTTCCCATAGTGTTCTGAATGCATTTTAACCTATACATGGTAACATACACTTGTCTGAGATGAATCATGTGAATTTATGTAGAGGGACAGTCATGATAAAATAGCAAATTAAACATGAATGGGAGGGGAATTGAAGAAATAACACCTTTTATGGGCCCCAGCAAACATAAAACATTCCTTTATCATACTGGGAGGGACTAAGATAAATGGAGACTCCTCTATCAGTCCCCAAATTCAGGTCTTCCTTACCTTTTGGCACCATCATTTACCCCTTTCCCAGGTTCTGTCTTCTATCTTCTTTCAACTTCACTGTCTCCTTCTAACTTTGGAGTAGGGAACAAGGTGATATTGAGTGATCCCTGCACATTCTGGGGTCCATGAGAGAACAGAATAGGATTTTGTGGAATATCTATAAAACTCTAAAATTGTATACTCTAAAAATGGTGACTTGATTATTATATTAAATTCAAGAGAACAATATTTTTTAAGTCTTGAAAAAGGTCGGACACAAAAAACGTCAAATTCTAAGTCTTCATAGTATCACATAATTTTTGAGTTGAAGTGGACATTAATGATCCAGTGGTATGAGTTTGAAAATGAGAAAACTGAAGCCTAGAGAATTCAAATGACTTGCCAAGAATATATGCCACCATCCAACAAAAAGCATCACAACATTTCTTCCTCTATCACACAGCAAAAGCTTTAGAACAGGAAATGGAGTTATTTTTTCCTTCTCATGAGTTTCCTTAAATTCTTCCACCCTTTACAAATTCCTAAGAAAATTCTCTAGTGGCCATAGAACCAGCCTTCTCATTGCACAGGTGGCCTTACCAGGTTCCTAGTAAAATTACCTGGGGACCTTGGCAACAAGGGTGGCCAAAAATCTCTGATTGAAAGGTCCTAGTTATTATACATATATATCTCTATATATATTTTAAATGAACTAGAATGACACACTTAATTTTTCAACCTGAGTTATATTATCCTTATGACTATAAAAACCATGTAAAAATAAAGTATTTTTATGTTTTGAGATTCCATTGAATTCCAAATATTCAAGTATTCTCTCCCAAAGGATCTTGGAACAATGATTATTTTTAAACCTCCAGTGACTATAAAATGACAAACTCATACAAGGTACACTATGATTGTTAAGTATTGATGACATGAAATAGAAGTTGAAATATCCAT
This sequence comes from Gracilinanus agilis, assembly GCF_016433145.1. Taxonomy (NCBI): domain Eukaryota; kingdom Metazoa; phylum Chordata; class Mammalia; order Didelphimorphia; family Didelphidae; genus Gracilinanus; species Gracilinanus agilis. Next base: position 161,688,099 of record NC_058134.1, on the reverse strand, counting down.
GATCTAAATGACCTCTAGTGAATTGGACCTAGACCAAAAAAAATGTGTTTTGCCAAGGATCATGTTCATTGTGTGCTTACAGTGAGACAGGTGTTTCCTGTTTCCAGCCACATGGTGCAGCCATATAGATTAACCACAGGGAATCTAGCTAGCTAATTTAGAGGGGGGAAAATCTAATCCAATTTGCCTACAGTCAATAGACATAGCCTTAGGCTTAGATTTCAATATATACAAATTATGATTTTTATTCAGTTGGATTTTTGTCTTGCAATGAGAGTTTCATAAAAATTGCAGAATCTTAGAATTAAAAGGGACCTAATAGGTCCTTCTTGTTCAATATATTAAATGATGCAGATTTACCAGCTACAACATCCTCATCATATGGTCACCCTGAGCTGCCTTGCACACTTTCAGTGATAGACAATTTGGGGAACACTATGTTCCATTGCTGGGCAACTCAAAAACTCAATTTCAAGAATAATTCTCATGCATTCAACAAGCAAGGGTAATCAGTGTCTCTAGGACCATAAAGACTACATTTGGTCTTGAGGGGAAGGAAACCTTATCTTTCTTTTTAATTCTTTATTATCTATAGCCATAGTTTATTTTGAGGAGTCTCTGAATATCATTTATATATGGTTTGGATCTACATTTTCATAAATTTAAGTAAGAGAATTCCAAGTTCCTGAAACACTCAAAGTAACAAATTATTACATGATAAAACATGCAAATTAATGTTTAAAAGTATAAAGTAAAAATGAAATGAGCTACAATTCATATAAGCAGTAGAATTAAATAGGTTCCATTATTTTTGAAATTTTCATTTTAATATTTTATTTTTTTATTTATTTTTATTTCTTATATATGTATACAGCAATATAATATGGGACATAACAATATAATACATATACTTTGTTACAAAAATATGTACTAAATTATAATAAACATGCTTATTCAAAAGAAACAAATTCTCATATTAGTTCTATGCAAAAATCTCTCATTCTTTTTTCACTTTCCTCCTCAGCAAGAAGGGATATAAAATATGTACCTTTATTATTAATAGTATACATATATATATTTCCATGTTAATCATATTATAAAACAAGACATATTCTTTACACTAGAGAAACATTCATGGAGGAAATAAAGTGAAGAATAATGTTTCAATCTGCATTTGGACCCTGTCTCTACTATTGTGGTAGATATCTTTTTTGCCATAAGACTGTTGGAGTTGTCCTGAATCCTTGCCTTGTGATACCAGTTGTCATTCACAGTTGATCATCACACATCATTGTTGTTGTTGTGTGTAATGTTATCCTGATTCTGATCACTTCACTTTGTATCTCTTCATATGTCTTTTTTAAGTTCACTTTGTATCTCTTTATGTCTTTTTTTTTTAATAGGCAATGGGAGTTAAGTGACTTGCCCAGGGTCACACAGCTGGGAAGTGTCTGAGGTCAGATTTGAACCTAGAATCTCCTGTCTCTAGACCTGGCTCTCAATCCCCTGAGCTACCCAGCTGCCCTCTCTTCATATGTCTTTTTTACATATTTTTGTGATAATTTTATTTGTCATCTCTTATGGCAAAATAGTGTTCCATTACAATCATAAATCACAATTTGTTCGGCCTTTCCCCAATTGATGGATATCATTTCAGTTTCCAGGTGAAATTCCACCACAAAAAGAGGTGCTGTCAATATTTTAAAGTGTATTGTTTCTTTTCCTTTTTCCTTGATCATCTTAGGAAATAAACCTCACAGGTATACACAGTTTTATAAGTCTTTGAGAATAATTTCAGATTGCTCTCCAAAATGGTTGGATCACTTCACAGTTCCACCAGCAATGTATTAATGTCTCTCTTTTTATACATCCCCTCCAACATTTGTCAGTTTTCCTTTGTATCATATTAGACAATCTGACAGGCATGAGATAATATCTCAGAGTTGTTTTGATTTTCATTTCTCTAATCAATAATAATTTAGAGCACTTTTTCATATAGTTAAGTATAGCTTTGATTTCTTCATCCAAAAACTTCATATTTTTCAACCATTTGTCAACTGGGGAATGGCTCATATTCTTATATATTTGACAATGTTCTTTACGTGTTTTAGATATGAGACTGCTATCTAAGACTATCCCCAACTTACAGTTTTCCTTCTAATCTTGGCTATTAGTTTTATTTCCAAAAGACCTTTTAAATTTAATGTTTTTGAAATTATCTATTTTATATTTCATAATGCTTATATTTTGTTTATCTATAAATTCTTTTCCTGCCCATAATTCTGATAGATAATATGCTCCTTATTTTCTGTTTTCCTTATAATATCTCCCTTTAGATCTACATCATGGATCCATTTTGATCAGATCTTGGTAAATGGTACAAAAAATTGGTCTGTATCTAGTTTATGTTATTTTCCAGTTTTTTGTACATTCTTTTACCAACTAAGTGAATTCTTATTCCAAAAACTTGGAACTTTCAAACACAAGGTTATTATAATCTGTTTGCTATATGTCTAATCTGTTCCACCAATCTACTTTTCTAGTTCTTAGCCAGTACCAGACAAGTTTTGATAATTTCTGGTTTGTTTTAATACTTTATGACACATAATTTCAAAAGGCCAGTTCTAAGATCAGTTTAGCGTTAATGAAAAAATTTAAGTATTTTAGAAAAAAACATTTAAAGGATCTTTTTTTTTACATAAATAGAATATTTCAAAGGTCTGAGGGCAGCTTTAAGCAATTATTACTTAATGGTTATTATTACTGAAAACTACTCTAAAATCTTTTTAATAAATATTTTTTCTAGATTAGATGAAGATGCAATGTTTAATAATTCTTTTCTGACATTTCTGACATGTTCTTTCCTTCTTTCCCTCCTTCCCCTCTCCCCATAATAGCAAGCAATATGATACAGGTTATATGTGTGCTATTATGCAATATGCATTTCCATGTTTGTCATATTGTGAAAGAAGACATAACATTTCTATTAGAAACAAACTCATGAGGAGTAAGAAATGATATGTTTCATGCTGCATTCAGACTTTGAGTTTTCTTTCATGCTAGTGGATAGTCTTTTTTCATGTGTCTCTTGGAGTGGTCTGGGATGTTGTCCCCTGGAATTCTGGGTGAGGCTCTCCCTGTACCTTTGAAGGAATTCCATGCTTTGCATCTGCACACAACAGTAATCCTTGCATTACTGAAAATAGTTAATTCATTCACACTTGGTCATTATACATTATTGCTGTTACTCTATACCATGTTCTCCTGGTTATGATCACTTTATCACATCATTTCACAAAAGTCTTTCCAGGTTTTTTGTGATCATCTTATTTGTCATCACTTATGGCACAACAATATTCCACTTCAATTATGTACCAGTTTTTTTAGCCATTCCCCAACTGATAGACATCCCCTTAATTTCCAATTCTTTGCTACCACAAAAAGCTACTATAAATATCTTGGTGCAAATAAAACCTATTCCCCTGTCTTTGATCTCTTTGAGATATCGACCTAATAGTGATATTACTGGGTCAAAGGTTATACACAGTTTTATGGCCCTTTGAGCTTGGTCCCAAATTGTTCTCCAGAATTATCGGATCAATTCACAGTTCCATCAACAGTGTGTTAGTGACCAGATTTCCCCACATATCTTCCAACATTTATAATTTTCCTTTTTTGTTATACTAGCCAGTATGGTAAGTGTGAGGTTGTACCTCAGAGTTGTTTTAATTTGCATTTCTCTAATTAATAGTGATTTGGAGCACTTTTTCTTATGACTAAAGATAGTTTTAACTTCTTCATCTGAGAACTGCCTGTTCATATCCTTTAACCATTTATCAATTAGCAATAGCCCAAGACTTTTGGAACATCCTATATGAGAAATTTTGTAAAGATACACATACCTATGTTTCATAAATAAAATCTTAACCTGTCTGTGTCTTGCCAATATGGATGGCTTCAGAACATCTTTAGCAGGTAGGTCATTGCAAAATAAACTCTCTGAATGAAGAGCCTAGATAATTTTTTAATTTTTCTAACTGGCTTTTTGTACAGATCATCTTTATATTTACTTCATTTTCTAGCTTGGAAGCTGCTTGAGAAAAGGAACTATTTTTACCTTTCTTTGTATTTTCAAAGCTTAGCATAATGTCTGGCACAGAGTAGGTGCTTAACAAATTCAGAATGACTGATTGGCAAAGAATTTGAACTAGGAGTAGAGGAAGTGTCAGCTCTGCCATTTTTCTGATGTTCACTTGTACTTGAATTGTTATTATCCTCAAATTCCAGGGAATTTCATAAGACTACACCATGGACTAAAACCAACTGGAAGGCTTAGAGAATTTTATTAGGGACAACCTTTTACTATGTACATTGGAATGAGTCAGAAAACTGACTCTTTCTGATTAAAGGAGTATAGGCTGCTTTATAGGAAATTAGTTATACACATGCTCGATAAAAAAAAAAAAAAACTAGTCAAAAATAACTCCATATCAATAATTCCTGGCAAGATAAGGCCACTGAAGCAAAAACTTCCTGGAAAGTTTATGTTCTGTTGAGTGTCCTGATTAGTTTCAGCTGTGTACTGTGTAGTCAACAGCACAAGATCTAGCTTTTAATGTTATCCCTTTGAAAGATATTTTAAAGTCCATTTTGTGAGTTTGAATTTAATTAAAACTGGATAAAGTAATTTGCAAATCCACTTAACTGGATACACTTAAGCTGCAAAATGTTGTAAAACAAATGAATGAGAGTATAGTAGGAGGAACATCTACTGAACAAGAGTATTTTTTCCCCTTAAATTGCAAAGAAATCATACTTGCTACTTAATTGGGCTAGTTAGACAACACAACTGCTGGGCCTGGAGTCAGAAAGTGTTCAGTTGTTTCAGTTGTATCAGAGTCTTTATGATCCTTTTTGAGGTTTTCTTGACAAAGACACTGGAATGGTTTACCATTCTCTTCCCCAGCTCTTTTGACAGATGAAGAAACTCAGGCAAACAATGTTAAGTGACTTGCCGAAGGTCACACTTGTAAAAGTCTGAGAGCAGATGTAACTCAGGAAAATTAGTGTCCCTGACTTCTGCCCCAGCATCCTATTCATTGCCACCTAGCTACCCGGGGAAGACTCAAGTTCAAATCCAGTCTCAGAGACAAACTGTGATTTTGGGCAAGTCATTTATCCTTTACTTGTCCCAGTTTCATTATCTGCAAAATGGAGATGACAGTAGCAACTACTACCTATGGTCATTGGGGATCATGAGATAGAGTAATGTTAGCTAATATTTTTATGTTCGTTACTAATTGGAATAAAAGACTAAGGCCCAAATCATTACTGTATTAAGCCTCATTCACCAGGAATTCCTTGACACACTCTGATAATCTGGGATTTCACCATGACAAATGGTGAGGCTTATGAAATATCCTTTTCCTGCTTTTGTTAAATAAATTTATATTTTGTTCAATTTTACACCATCTATAAGCAGATAATTTCATTACAATCCTGAGAATAGCTTAAGTCTGGCCAAGAAGAATCTACATATCCTAATATGTACTTCCAAATCTTCTCCCTACAGAACTATTCTTTATAAGGAAGAATGAAAAAGAGAAAAAAAAACCACCTAATCAACAAATTGAAAAAGTATGATGTTATATGGGGTTTTCTACACTTGTATTCTTCTACTTCATATAAAGGGGGAGGGACATCCTCATATCTCTTTATGGGGTGGGTCACACATTGTTATTATAATTTCATAGCATTCTATTTCAAATTATTTTATCTTGTTACTTCTTTTCTATATTATCATCATTATTCATGTCATTTTCCCAATTTTGTTTACTTCATTTTGTATCAGTTCTTCCCATTTGTTTCCATATGGGATTTCTCATATTCTCCCATGATTTATAGTATATTAATATTTATTTCCACTCAAACCATGTGCACCCATTCCCCAACTGATGGGGAAGGTCAAAGAAAACTTAGAATTCTAGTGATTAATGAATGGAAATAGAAAAGATTCCATTAATGTATTATCTATTTGTTCCTCACATGATAATATCATCTTTAGAAAACTGACCATGTTAGAAAATAAAAAAATTTTATAAATAGATGCAAAAAAGTAAAAATATTAATATTACCATTTACCAGCTTAAATGCTATGAAAAATATTTTCAACAAATATCCTTTGAATGAAGGATTAAATTAGTTGGAGAAAAAAATGAGTTAATCCTAAATAATTTATGGATCAAAGGACAAATCATAAAAACAATAAATAATTTAATTGAAAAGTGAAAACAATGAAAGAATATGCTAAAATTTGGGGGGATGTAGCCACAGTAGCACTGAAGAGAAAACCTCTATCACTAAACAATTTCATTCAGAAAAACAGAGCAAGGAAATGTAAAATATTGGATACGCAATTTAAAAATTCTAGAATAAAAATAAATTATATAGATTCCAACAAAACACTAAGATAGAAATACTGAAAATCAATTGAGAAATGAACAAAATTGAAAGAAAAAAAGATTGAATTTGATAAAACTAGATTTTTTAAAAATTACTAATTAGTCTGATATTAAAAGTGAAAGAAAAATGAATTTGCTATTGCCCTTAATCAGAGAGAGAGAGAGAGAGAGAGAGAGAGAGAGAGAAGAAAAGAGAGATAGAGAAAAAAAGAGAGAGAGAGAGAGTAAAACTAGAACAAATGAAAGGAAATAAAGGACACTTTCAGAAACTCCAATACACTTGGAAAAGATCACTGAGGAGAGCATCTGCCTAACAGTATCCATTTTATGGGAAGAGTTATTTGAATGATTAAAGTGATATGTAAAATGCCTGGCAAATAGTTTTGCCAAACTGCTTTATATTGTGATGAGGTTTAAATATTATCCACTTATCAGATTGTAACAGTCATGAAAAATTATTAGTTCATTGAGATGGATCTACAAGATTTGGGTCACCATACCCATTCTGTCATGGAGTCAGCCCTGTGGGAGGCTGCTTCTAATTAATGCTCCTTATTCTCACTCACAATGGATAGTTCAGTCTCTCACTCATGGGAATAATTGTACTTATTCTTCATGGCTAGAATCACCTCAAAAGAGACATGCAAAAGAAACTTTGGATGAAACAGGTAATTTATTACTATACACAAAAGAAATGCTAAACAGAAAAAGACTCATAATCATGCATTTAATCTTAACATAATTCAGCAAATAAGAGTTTTTTTAGTTAAAAAAATCTAGACAGGAAATAAATAAAAATTTTTATCAATTTGCTTACTATAATCTATACTACTGTGAAGATAGGATTAACTCTCCCCTTGTCTATTTTTGGCTAAAGAAATCAAGAACTTAAAATACCCCTTCTTGACACTAAGAAAGAGAATTCACAAGTCACTTCCAAGAGCAGTGGTTCCCAAACTTTTTTGGCCTACTGCCCTCTTTCCAGAAAAAATATTTCTTAGAGCCCCCTGAAAATTATGAAACTATTTATTGAACTCAGAATAGAATGTAATACAAAAAAAGTGGGGCTATCACCGCCCTCCTGGATTGCTGCAGCACCCACCAGGGGCCAGTAGTGCCCACTTTGGGAATCACTGTCCTAGAGTAAGCTCATACCTGCAAAGGTCATTGCCCTCCCCCTTCCCTTGGGCAGTGCTAGGAAAATTGAAAGACTGCAATTGGTTCCCATAACAGGAGGTGATATTGAGAAAACTGCTTTAAAAGGCCAGCTCAAAGATTCAGTCTCTCAGTGAGTGGGACTGGAAGAGGAGGAGACTTTTTCCCTGGATCCTGCATCAGCTTGTAGAGGTGAGTGGAATGATTCCTTCCTTGCTTCTTTGGTGAGGAGACCTTCTCTGCTCATTTGCGCTTTGGTGGGACTCTCCCTTCAGTATGAGTTCTAGTGAGATTCTTGCTGGTCTTGGTCCTAGCCTCCTGTGCACCAAAAGTTCTTGGAGGATTTTTTAGCATCTCCTGGCTCTGGATTTTGGCTTCCTAATTAGATCTTCGGTGAAATTCCCTTTTGGATTTGCATTTGCAGTCTGGAGACATTAGGATTAAACTTGGGGTATTTGTAGCTAGGCAGTACTTGCCGTCTCTTTATCTACATTTTTCCACTTTCACTCTTTCCACCTCTTTGTAAATAAAGCTTCCAAAAGTCATTTTGACATAAGCTGTAATATTTTTATATCGGTGAACACAATATTACTTTAAAACTTTCATATTAGTATATTAGCATAAAAAGGTAAATTACTACAACATATCCTAAAGCTATGATGAGTTTGAATCCAATGAGATACTTATACCCCTCTATGCCTTGTTTCAAGGATGACAAGTTTGAAGAGGGGCAGAGGAGGGACCTAGATTTCTACAGTTGTCCTCATCTATCTGGTTATATAGACTTCTCACAATCTAGTAGCCATATGAAGTAAATAAAATAGGTTGTACTTTTAAACCTTGTCCTTGATGGAAGAATGAACTAGGTTTCTCAGAGTGTTTAGTGACAGAGGACAGAACATGCCTCCACATATATCAAGTGGTGGGTTCTGGGATGAGGAGGCTTCAAAATCAAGTTCCTATTAAGGAGATACACTTTGATCTGGTGATGGTAGATGGAGGAAAAAGTTATGTGTTCATATCTTGGTTTTAGAAAATAGATATTTAGTGGTATTAGAAAGCCGAGGTATTGTTTTCTCAGTGGTTTGATGGCACAGAGTCCAGATTCAGGGGAGTAGCTTCTGCAGTAAGAATTACAAACATGCCCACAATAGACCAGGGTTAGGGTGCCTTCTTCACTGGCAGAATGGTATTAGATGCGAGGCAAATTGGACTTCTCAGGAATTTTAAAAAATGTAGAGAACTATGGCAGGGCAAATATTGCTTAAGTAAAATAACATGACGCCACAAAATGAACATTTTTTTACCTTTGGAAGGTACCTCAGTGGTCATCTGATTCAAATAAAAGTTGCAAGATATTCCCTATTATAACTTGTCCTTTACAGGAGAGCCTAGATTCTACGTAAAGTTATCATCATCATAGCTAACATTAGATAGCAGCTACTTTGTGACAAGCATTGTATGAAATACTTTACAATTATTATTTCATTTGACCCTTACAACAACCCTGGGAGGTAGGTAGTATGATCAGGCCCATTTTACAGCTGATGAAGCTGAGACAAAAAGAGAGTAAGTGACTTGCTTAGGATCATATAACTAGCATGTAACTAGATCTGAACTCAGGTTTTTTTGATTCCAAGCCCAGGGCTCTATCCTCCATACCACCTAGCTGTCCCTCCAAAGAAGCAGAATCCCCAGTACCTGATGAAGCTGACCATTCCTCTGTTGGACTACTTCAATTATTAGGAAAAAAAAAATTTCCCATCATTGAGCCTACATTTGCCTATTTGAATTTTCAGTTTGTTGTTCCTAGTTCTGCCTTCTTGGGAAAATATTCCAATTTGATAAAATCTAAGAATCCCTTCAATTAACCTTGTTTGCCTCAGTTTTCTCATCTGCAAAATGAGTTGGAGAAGGAAATGAAAAACCACTCCAGGATCTTTGCCAAGAAATCCCTAGATGGGGTCAGAAGAGTTGGACAGGACTAAAAAACAACAGCAGTTTTTTTCATCACTTAGATTTCATGAGCTATTACAATAATACAACAATCTTTTAAACCCTTGTACTTCGGTGTATTGTCTCATAGGTGGAAGATTGGTAAGGGTGGGCAATGGGGGTCAAGTGACTTGCCCAGGGTCACACAGCTGGGAAGTGGCTGAGACCAGATTTGAACCTAGGACCTCCTGTCTCTAGGCCTGACTCTCACTCCACTGAGCTACCCAGCTGCCCCTCTATGTACCATTTTTAAACTGCCGAAGTACAATTATATCCAAAGCTTTTTTGACTTACACAACTCTATGAGAACAATTCAAATTGTTCTTCCACAAAGATGAATAAGTGAGTTTATCATTAGTCAGCATACATATTAAATGTGTTAAATATATTAAACAAATCAAGCTCTCTTTTTCCAGGGGTCATCCCAGGTGAGCTCTACTTTGTGACCTTGTCCTGTCTTATGCTCTTTGTCTACCATTTTTTACTTACAAAGCACTTTATATACCATAGCTTATTTGCCTCACAACAACTCTGAGATAAATAGTATACATAGCATTATCCTAGTTTTACAGTAGTGGAAACGGAGGCAGAGAAGTTGTGACTCATCTAAGATTATGCAGCTAGTAAGCCACAGAGCTAATATTTGAACTCTCAGTTTAGTATTGTTTCTATTATGCTGCATAGTCTCCTCATATCCAAAACATTCTCTCTTCTTCAGAAAGAAGACAAGAATTTAAGTGTCTTTTTTCTCTCTCTCCTCTAGTGGATGGAGAAGGAAAAGGCTATATTTTCATAAATTTCCTTCTGTAAATAATTTATTTAATGCCTTTAAGCAATTTCTGTGATTTTCTTTAGTCGGGGAGGGGTGGATTCCACACTGCACCCTGAATAGCGTTTAACTCTGGTTCTCAAGCCCCCAAAAGGGGTGCGACCACTGTGTTCTGGAGGGCAGTCACAGAGGCAGAGATAGCCAGGCAAGAGTGTGCATTTAGACCCTTAGGTCCCATCAATAATGCTTTGAGAATTTGTCCAGAGTTAAGTTATTTACTGGGCTCTGTTCAGCAGGAAATTGAGCAGTGAGTGACCTTGGTCATCTTCCCCTCTGGCAAAATGCAAGTGTAAGCTTAGCTAGGAGAGGTGGAGTATGTGTTGGCCAGTGGGGGGTGGGGCTGGGGGGGAGGGGGAGGAGGGGAAGGATAGGAATCCACACCCTCCTTAAAAATGTAGTTTGTAGGACATATTTCAAGTGGCCAAGATCAGGAGAATCTTCTTTATTATGGATTAGACACATGGAAAATTTCAAAGGAGTGGATTTTTTTTTTCATTTTTACATACAGTTACTCAAAGATGAATGATATGTTGTTCTCATTTTCCAAGGCCAAATTATCTCTGGGCTGTGATCAAGCATGAGAAATTTCCACCCCAAGGATAATTTTTTTGAAGATTGCACAAGCAATGTAAGTTCATAGGTAACAACATTTTTTATTAACATAAACAGGCTAGAATTGTTAGTATTTCCTACAAAATGCGCTCTGTAAAACAGTTAAAGGCCAAAGAGGCAAAATGGGTAAAATGGAGCATTTCACAGAATTGAAAGCCTGAAGGCACCAGAGAGATTATCTATAATGGTACAACTCTTATATTTGACTTCTAAAATTTGTTGACATACTTTGGTTTTCATCACTTTCATTTCCTATTATTCCTGAAAATACTTTCTTCCTCTCCTACCCCCAAAAGACCACCCTGTAAAAAAATCAGAAAAAAAAAATAGAAAAGCAGTTCAGTAAAGCTAGCTTGCCTATAAAATATTTAAGAATATATATAAAAGAATACATATATTTATATATAGGTGGGAGTATATGTACATACATATTGGGGCAGCCAGGTTGTACAAGTAGAGTGCTGGGTCTAAAGTCTGGAGGACTCACTCATCTTTCTGAGTTCAAATCTGACCCCAGACACTTCTTATATGACCCTGGACAAATCATTTAGCTCTCTTTGCCTCAGTTTCCTCATTTTAAAAATGAGCTGAAGAAGGAAATGGAAAACCAATCCAGTATCTCTACCAAGAAAACCACACATGGAGTCATGAAGAATTAGACATGACTGAAATGACTAAATAGAAAACAATGTGAGTATATGTGTATATTCTGTACCCATAGTTCCACATATTTATGAGAAAGGGCAGAATATGCATTTTTTTCATCTTTTTTCAAGGTCAAGGTTGGTCATTCCAATTACACAGCATTCATTTTTGTCATTCTTTCAATACGCCTTCTTATAATCATACACATATTGTTTCCTTGCTTCTCTTTGCTTTGCTCTATATAGAGAAGTTAATAGGCTTCTCTGTTTTCTTCCTATTCATCTTTTCCCACACAGCAGTAGCATTTATACATTCATGTACCACATTTTCTTTAGCTATTTCCCAACCAATAGACATATATTTTGTTTCCAATTTTCTGTTACTATGGAGAACATTGCCATAAATATTTTGGGGACTTAGTTGAGACTTAAACTAAGAACACAAAATAGTTTGTGGAACTGCTGAATGAGATTTATTATATTTTACCATGACTCTGCCCTGCGTCCCTCCATGTTTATGTCCTCTGGCATGCTGGCCAAAATTAGGATAATACTTTAATAGCAATCATCTCCTTCAAAGGCACTGGAGGTGTTGCCAGGGAAATCTTCCTGTATGAGTCTCTCTGACTTACAAGTTTGTCTCCTGGCTTGGACATACCTGTTTTAGGATAGCTGATGGGTCCCTTCTAGTCAGGAAAGGAAACACAAAGAAAAAAAAGTAGACAGGATCCCTGGGGCCCAAACTCAGTTCTGCTAATGAGCTTCTTCGCTCTTTTCTAGGTAAGTGTAGTTTTCATTTTTCCCAGGACTAGAGGTAAATGAAATAGCTTTTATTGTCATCCACTTCATTTATAGACTTGAATAAAGCTAACAGAACAGAAAGAGAGAGAATATCACTGAGGATGGGTTTTTAAAGATTCCTTTTTTAAGAATCACTGAGTGAGTTCTTGCACGGTGGTCAAGGAGATGCTTTCAGCATTCCCAAAGTACCCACAGCCTTATTGTGTCACTTCAGGCCAGAAAGAAGTAGCCAGAGGCTTATTTCATTATCCCCAAAAGACCAGTATTTACAGTCATTTGCTAGTAGGCTGGGCAGATCTACATGCAATTCATTATACTATCTTTAGCCTCTTTAGATCCCTTGCAGGAGGACCTCTGGGTTAGAGGATGGACATTTTAGTAATATTCTTGGCCCAATTCCACATTGCTTTCTAGAATGATTGGGACAATTCAAAGTTCTACCAATAATGCATCAGTGTGTCTATTTTTCTGCACCTCCTGCAACTCAACCTTCTTATTTTAGAATTATGAAAACTGAGGAACAAAGAAGTTGGATCCTATGCAAATTCAAATGTGAAAATAATGGTAAATGTAGCATTAAATTTAAATCTCCTTTATCCCTATATAGTGTTCTTTCTCTCACAATTTTTTAAGTTTATTTATTTAATTAATGAATTTAGAATATTTTTCCATGGTTACATGATTCATGTTCTTTCCCTCTCCTCCACCCACCTACCTCCCGTAGCCAAAGAGCAATTCCACTGGGTTTTACATGTGTCATTGATCAAGACCTATTGCCATATTATTGATATTTGCACTAGAGTGATCATTTAGAGTCTACATCCCCAGTCCTATCCCCATCGACCCATGTGACCAAGCAGCTGATTTTCTTCTGTCTTTCTACTCCCAAAGTTCTTTTCCAAGATCCTCATGATCTTTTTTGAGGTACTATGATAAGATAGGCACATAGTCACAGAATTTGAGAGTTAGAAGTGCCTTTGGTGCAATTTATTCTAACCCTATATAAAAAGAAGTCCCATTATAACATTATAACAATATACTGATTCAGAAAGAAATTCAGATTTTCTGGAACTAGTCTTCTTGGTCAAAGCCTGTCTCTGTTCTATAAATATCTTCCCTTCCTTTCTGATGACTCTGTCCTGTTCTTTCTCTAGAATCCTAAAATTTAGAACATTACAAAATTTCTAGCTTATTAGCTAATTGGTGTTTTCTTAATTATGACATAGTGTAAGAGGGAGATTTTAGGTATTTATAGATATATAATCAAAGTGTGGCCTCCAGAAATCAACAATTCAGATTGATTCCCTAATTAAAATAGACCCAAGTCAGGATTGGGTTTAAGGTAGTTTATTTACAAGTAGGAAAGTAAAAGGTAGGGAAATAGAGAGAGGGAGAGGCTAGTCCAGGCCTGCAGAGGCCTGGACGGAGAGAGAAGGTTAAAAGGCTAAATAAATGAGGCTACCAGCCACAAGGCCCAGCAATCAGATAGGCTAGTGCCTACTTAGAGTTTGGAAACGCCAAGGTAGGCCAAGGAAGTCAGCCTAACTTACCCACATGACAATTCAGAGTAGAAGCTGCCTGAGGTCTCATCTGAGATCCTTCAGCATCCAGTTCAAAGCAGGAACTCTTAGCAGGAAGTTACCAACACACTTGAAAAGATAGTGTCTTTCCTCACTTCCCATGGGTCCACCCCTAATTCAAGTGGACAAATGGCAGTCTCTGCACTGATTTGGACTGCCCTTTGGGCAGTCCCTTGTTCTTGATTTGTTACTTATTGTCATGTGTGGGTAACTCATCTCCCTCCCTACTATGGGAGGTGGGGATGATACCATCTTGGGTAGGTAGTTTTGACTATGAATGGACTAGAGCTAATTCTATTAACACAATAGGGCAGCTAGGTAGCATAGTGGGTACAATGTCTGGCCTGGAGTCAGGAAACTTGAGTTCCTGACCTCAGAGACTAGCTGTGTGGCCCTAAGCAAGTCACTTAACACTACTTGCTCCATTTTCATCATCTGAAAATGAGCTGTAGAAGAAATGACAAACCACTCCAGCATCTCTTAGAAAATCCCATATAGAGTAAAGAAAAGTCAGACATTAACTGAACAACAACTATGACATTAGAAATAGGAAACTAACCAGATGTGCTAGAGTGAGACTTCCTCTCTACATTCTTTCCCTAAAGAGGGGGGAGATTAAAAAAAAAACCCTTTTCTATATCGGTGAGAGTATTTTATCATAACATGTGAGATGAATGACTTCAAAATAATTTCTAATTATTTATTATGTACAAAACAATTTGCTAAGCACCAAAAATACAATTAGAAAAGAAAGACCAGTTGTTCGCATTCTAAAAGGAGAGAAAACATATAGAAGAGATTTGATCTATAATCAGATGGAAGTTATTGTAGACCTTGGGCTATATAGATGGTAATAAATCTTCTTTAATATCATTTCCAGTCATAAAATAATATTTTATAATGTAGTGTCATTTGGCAATGCTAAGGACTTTGGAAGTGCAACTTTATTTTCCCAAGTATTACTAGTTGTGATTACTAAGGGGACTCCTGAAGCAGGTCACATATGCACAAAAATTGCTTCCATGACGTATGGCTTTAGGGGTCAGTTGGGAAGCAGCTACCTTGTGTCAAGCACTCTGCTAAGCAATGAAGCTATAGAGAAAGGCAAAAGTCAACGTCCATCCTCAAGGAGCTTTCAGTATAATGGAGGAGACTACATGTAAACAGCTGTGTACAGACAAGTGATAGATAAACTTGAAATAATCAGCAGAGGAAAGGCATTAGAAGCAAGGTGGGCTGAAGGAGCTGTCATGGCCAGAGTTGTACCTATCCTGTCTTACCCACCCTGCCAACAAAGCTTTCTCATCTTAGCATTAAAAAAAATGAAGCCCAAAGGAGTTGTATCCTTTGCAAAGTCAAAATAGGGTGGTTTCTGGGGTGCTGCTGTTTCAAGGCTTCTGCCCAGTAGCAGATTGATATCAGTTGTGAAAGGGATGGTGGGTTCCTCCATAAAGGCAGCTCCTAAGAGGACAGCTAAAAGCAGGGTTGGTGCTAGGATTCACTGCTATACACAGGATTTCAAAAACCTGCAGAGGTAGTTGGCATCTTCACAAGGGCTGCTTGTATGGGTGATTGCTTCAGGGGCCAGGCTCAAAGCAGGGTTAGTGATATGAGAGATGTCATTTGTCCCAGGTTCCTTGGCTGCTTCCACAAAGGTCAGAGAGGAGGTGGTCATTAAGCAGATCTGATCTGCCAGGTATATGCCACCTTCTGTTTCTCCCTCATGATGTGCTGCTACTTTAGATAAGATGATTTGCCTAGCATGTCAGTGGCAATGGCGATTAGTCAGTAATTGGTGTTGGTGGTAGGGAGGATAGTGAATTCTTTTTTTCTGTAAGGATTACCTATAATAATGTCTGCATAGGCTGGGTTAGTGACCTAGGGATCTCTTCTTTTCCTGGGAATCTTGGGCTTACCTGCTTAAGAGTGATGGTTCATCGTTAGTTTTAGTTGTGTACTAGAAAATTATTCCTTTCTCCAAAAGAGTTACTTCTACAATTAAAGAATCCAGGTCCACAGTGAGCTATGAAGTATGAGAAGAGAGACTGGCTCATTGAATACATTTCCTTGTTAGTGTTTCAATCCACTCATTTTTGGAATTCCCATCCTGGTACTTGTGTTATCCTGGTTAGTAAATGAGGGCCATCATGTCTAGTCAGCGCTAAATATGCTTCATGTTGTAATTTGTTCATCTTGTTGATATTCATCTCATCTCATCGCAATCTCTAGGTTGCCAGAGACCATGTCCTAGTGGCCAATTTTCTGCTTTAATCCCTACTAAAACATGGGTACACCACGGCTTCCCCAATCTCCTTCCATCTTTCTATGAGGGAATCACAATCAAATCAACAGTTCCATTTCTAATGGAAAAGACATTTCATTCATTTCCTCTGTGGCTCCACTCACCATTCCTATCATATCTTAAAATGAATACAACATTCCATAAGTTATCTGCACAGGACAGAATACAATGGAATTATCATTGCTCTGATCCTGGACATTGCCTCTCATAATGAAGTCTAAGATTGCATTAGCTTTTTTTGGCTGCCATATTTCACTGCAGACTCATATTGATATTGCAGGCTACTGTTTTAAAACAATCAAATATTTTCTTTTTTCTGAACTGCCGTATAGATACACTTCTTCCATCTTGTGCTTATAAATGTGATTTTTTTCAAACCCAAGTGTAGAACTTGTATTCCCCCCATCCTGTTCAGTTTTATCACATTTAGACCAGTGTTCTAGCTAGCAGAAATATTTCTGGATTATTACTGTATCCAACATGTTAACCATCCCTCCCAACTTTATGTCATCTGCAAATTGATAGACCTGGCACCTATGGCTGTCACATTGTTCTGAATTAAAGGGTTTGTATGCATGTGCATGCAGTGTAAGTCATAAACAAGTATGATTTTCAGAACACAGGAAGAAATACTGAACTGAATAGATCATAATTTATTTTTATGATTCCTCATCTCTGACCATCAACTACTTCCATCCACACTACCTTGTTGGAAGGAAAAGAAATATGAGATCAACTCTAAGGAGATGGAAGGAAGGTGTGTACAACAGAAACTCAGCTTGCAACTTTGGTAGCATGTTTTGGTAGCAAGCTGACCATTTCCAATTTAAGATTGCACAATCGGTCACTCTACCAATATATCCACTCTACCACAATATCCCAAACTCCCTCTTGTTTTTCATAGAATAATGAATAAAAACTCAAATTCTATTAGGTTCATATATCCCAAATATTTCTGTTACTCTATTAAGATAAACCACACATTTATGCATTGGTTTATGGCACTGATGAGAGTTTATTTAGAATCTATCAAAAGGACTCTTCAGTGACTTTTGTTTGTTTGTTTTGTTTTGTTTTTTTAAACCCTTGTACTTCGGTGTATTGTCTCATAGGTGGAAGATTGGTAAGGTTGGGCAATGGGGGTCAAGCGACTTGCCCAGGGTCACACAGCTGGGAAGTGACTGAGGCTGGGTTTGAACCTAGGACCTCCTGTCTCTAGGCCTGACTCTCACTCTACTGAGCTACCCAGCTGCCCCCTCTTCAGTGACTTTTATTAATAATAGATTATTTTTCTTGATAACTGGTGACATAAAGAGAAGAAACTAAGGCAGAAAGAATATAGGTATACTGAGAATATAATACATAATAATATTTTTCACATAATTTACAGATATTCTATATTTTAAAATAAAAATTAATACATTTTTGCTTCCATGGTGTTTAATGCAACATAACTATGGAATGTTCAGTTTAACAAACATTAATTTAATAATGTCTACAAGTTAGGTGCTGGGGATTAAAGAATAAAAGCATTTTTAAAATGTTTCAGTTGATATATTGTTATTATATTATATATTAACAATATAACAGTATTGTTAAATCCTTCTCCCTTAATCATTCCTCCACTTTAGAGAAACAAAAAGAAAGTGAGACAGAGAGAACCAAATAAATCTTTTTTTTATTATTTATATATATATATATATACATACATATATAGTGCATCTATAGACATATATGATGTAATATAATATGTTGCATAATAATATGATATGTATGACTTGTTATAAGTATGTAATATATTACAATATGATTATCCAAGAGAAAAAATTCTCATATTTGCTATGTCCAAAACTCTTTCCTTCTAATGTTGGCTACATTCATTTCATGTAGAAAGACTTTTCAATTTAATGTATTCAAAATTATCCATCCAGAGCACTATAATTAAAATGATGCTCTTATTTTTCATTTCTTCATGTCTTTTATTTATGCAGAAATTCTCCTATCCATAAATCTAATAGGTAATATATTCCCCATTCTAATATGTTTGTAATATCTCCCTTTATATATACATCTTGTACCCATTTGGATCTTATCTTGGTTAATGCCATGAGATACTGGTCTACAAAAGAACCAAACTATTTTCTAGTTTTCTCAGCAATGAATTCTCATTCCCAAAACTTGAACCTTTACCTTTATCAAACACAAGGTTACAATAATCTTTTATGACTCTTTATTGTATGTTTATTATGTTCCACTTATCTACTTTTTTATTTCTTAGCCAATAGCAGATGATTTTGATAATTACTGCCTTGTATTACAGTTTGAAATCTGCTACTTCTATACTTATTTCCTTAACATTTTTTATTATTCCCTCTGATATTCTTGAGCTTTTACTTTTACCAATGCATTTATTTTTTCTAGTCCAATAATTTTTTTGGTAATCTAATTGGAATATCTTTGAATAAGTAGATAAGTTTAGGTAGATTACCATTTTTAATTATATTACTGTAACCATCCACAAACAATTGTGACCAAACAAATCTTTTAAAAACATAAATATTTATAAGCAAAATGTCTTCACACAAGGACCTTATACAAAAATTCATTCTCTCTTGCACCTTGAATCAATCACTTCTCTGTTAATGGGTGGGTGAAGTGCTTCATCTTAGGGCTTCTGGAGACATGGTTCAGGTCATTGCATTGATTGAAATTCTTATCTCTTTTGAAGTTATTTTTCTTTACCATGCTGGTGAGATCATTTTATTTGTTCTCCTGGTTCTGGTGACTTCTTTCTATAGCAGTTCATACTACCCAGAATTTCCTGAAAATATTTATTTTGGCATTTTTCATGGTGAAACCTATTCTGTTACCTTCACATGCCACAATTAGTTCTACTATTCTCCCTCCAGTTAACAGGACCTCCTAAGATTATAGTTCTTTGTTCTCCTTTTTATTCAATTTTCCTTTTAAACTCTGTTTACAGATCAAGATGTTTGTTCTGATTTTGATTATTAACTTCCTGGCATTTTCTTTCCTAAAAATACCCCATTTCAAGTCCTACTTAATTCCATATTCAGTTTGATGAATTTCTATACCAAACTCTTTTGGGGTGGTCTGTTTCTTTTTAAGTGTGTACTTCTGTGTATGTTCAAATATCTTTTTGTCCAATTTTGATAAAAGTGAAAATCATTTGACATCTTCTCCCCTATTGTTTGCATATTCTCACATTCTATGATTTGAGAAAAAACAAATTCCATCCCCTTCTTTTTATGTCAGTGTATTCATTTTATTTTCTTTTTTTTTTCTCTTTAATAGGTAAAATCCTCAGAACTATATCAATAAACTCAGTTTCTTGGTTGTTATTCTTTTTGTTTTAATTCCCTCAGAAAAAAAGGGGCAGCTGGGTAGCTCAGGGGATTGAGAGTCAGGCCTAGATATGGGAGGTCCTAGGTTCAAATCTGGCCTCAGACACTTCCCAGCTGTGTGACCCTGGGCAAGTCACTTGACCCCCATTGCCTACCCTTACCACCCTTCTGCCTAGGAGCCAATACACAGAAGTTAAGGGTTTAAAAAAAAATAATTCCCTCAAAATTCTTTGGCATTTCAGAAGAGATTCTTGTTCCTTTTCTCCATTTTAGAATGTGGGCACTTAGAATATTAATATGCTGTCATCATATATGCACTTTAGATCTCCCAAATGAATTTACCATTTTAGGTTTCTCTTGAGTTTTTGCTTGAATTTCAAAGTCCCAAGTCAGCAATGCTTTGTTGTTTTTATCAGAAATGCTTGAAAGTTTTCTAATCCATTACACATCCATTTTGTACCTGAAGGATTAAACTCAGCTTTTCAGGATAAGTTATCAGTGTTGTAAGTCTGTCTCTTGCATCTTAGGGTATTGCATTCCAAGATCTCTTATAGTTTATGGAAGAAACTGACATAATTATGTTCATGGTTCCTTGCTACTTGAATTGCTTCCTTTTGTATGTTTGTAGCATTTTCCCCTTTACGTTGGGGCTCTGGAAAACATCTTGACAAGAATTCTTGATGCTGATACTTCTTTAACAAAGGAGTGATGTGGTTAAAAATATCAAACTGAGAGCTGTTTGGGAGACGAAGTAGGGAAGACTGGATACAAGAACACAGGATTAGAGTCTGCTGCAGTATTCCAGGCAGGAGGGCTGTAACTTAGGTGGTAGACATATGAATGAAGAGAAAGAGACAGGTAAGAGAAGTTATGATGGATCAGTCAACAAGACTTAACAATTTGCACAATGGAGAGTTAGGAATAATGCTCAAATTCCCTTCCAAGAATGCTGGGAAAATGGTGGCATCAAAGATAGAATTAAATAAGTTTCTCTCTCTTTATCTCTACCCACTTCGCTGGCTTCCTTTAAGTCCCAACTAAAATATTATTTGGGTGACTAAGTGGCCCAAAGGATATAGTGCCAGGCCTACAATAAGGGAGATTCATCCCTCTGAATTCAAATTTGGCTCCAGACAATTACAAGCTGCATGACACTGGGCAAAACACTTAACCTTGTTTGCTTCAGTTTCTTCAAATGTAAAATAAATTGGAGAAGGAAATGGCAAACCACTCTAGTATCTCTGACAAGAAAATCCCAAATGAAATCATGAAGAATGAGACATGATTGCACAGTAACAGAAACACTGTCTTCTACAGGAAGCTTTTTCAATTTTTCTTAAATTTAATACCTTCTCTCTCTAATTATTTCCTATTAATCCTCCATATAGACTGTCTATGTATATTTGTTTGCTTCTTGTCTCCTCCTTTCAATTGTGTACTCCTAGAATGACTCTTTTCGTATCCTTGGCATTTAGCAAGGTACCTGGCACACAGTAACTGCTTAATAAATGTTTATTGACTAAGTTGTATATGTGTATTGAGAGGGAACAAATAATTATTGTAAAAAAAAGAATCAGTTCTGTTTTGGATATGTTTTGGAACAGAATTGTATACCTCATGAGTCATCTAACTGGCAAAGATGATAAAAATAAAATATGGAATCAAGAAGACCTGAATTAAAATCCTTCCTCATATGCTTGATATATCACCTCAGGTAAGCAATTTAACTTCTGTCATCCTCACTTTCCTTAGCTTAAAAATAAAGGCAGTGGACTAGACAGCCTCTAAGATTTGCCCCTTCCAGGTCTAGATTTATTATTTTATGATTCTGTCATTGAAACTAATCTCTAATCTGTATTTAGTTTTTTTTTTTAAATCTGGGTTGGTGAGGAGATGCTTAGGTCTCCAAGGCTATCCAAGCTGATTATAAACTGTACTGGATCTTCTATTGTCTTGAAAAGTCTTCAAATATGCTTCTGGTAACTTACTTCATTGTTTTAGGACATTAAATCTAGGAAAGAATGGCTATAGTGCCAGAAGGTTTGCAGTAGGTGATGAGCTCTTTGGCTGTAGCAATCCATAATCTGAGATAATTCTTGCAGAATTTAACCCAATTTACATATAGCATGTTGTGAAAGCCCATTTTATTTCTGGAATCTGGAATGGCTATGAAGGCTAAGTTACAAATTGCCAGGTATCACATAACTCTCTCCTTGAAATTCACTAAATTACCTATTGACTTTTTCCTTTAGTTGATAGGGAACAGAAGGTGGTATTTGTTGTGTGATTAATATAATAGTATGAATAACTCAGATTTACAGAGAATTTTTCCTGAACCAATGCTGTCAGGTAGATAGCACACATGTTGATATCCTGTAACTGGCTCCCAGCAATTGAATAACTTGTTTAGGATAACGAAGATAATGAGTGTTAGAGCCAAAATTTAAACTCAAGTCTGCTGACTCAAAGTGCAGATGTTTTCCCACTATATTTGCTCTATATTTGAAGGTGAAGAAATGTGTTAGTTTTCATCACATTCTCTTATAATTTCAGGTCTGGTACTTTGAGTATTCTATTCCTTTTTCAATCTCCCTTTGGTGAGTTAAATTTCTGAATTTATGCTCTGAAGACTAGATATATCAATTATCACAAATTTTTAACAATTTTTTTATAATTCAATATTATTGCACTTAGTTTTGTATACAAATAACAATTACAAGGAGATATTACAAGTCTATTTTGAAATAAAATTCTTCATCCTACTATCTCTATTTATTATTTCTAAATAGATTAAAATACAATTGTACTGCATCAATTGATGTAGTGTGGTCCTTTGAAGTCTTCTTAAAGTCCCATTTTTCTTTAAGCAGGCTTCTTTCTACTATTAAACCACTTGTAGAATAACTAGGTTTGGATCTTTCAAGGAAGTCAGCCTTGGTGGCCTTGCATTTTGTCAAATGCCAAAGCTGTTGAAAGGGACATAACCTATGTAATTAGGATTAAATCAGACCAAAGACACAGGAGAGTTTTAGGTTACAATTTCCTGGTTCTCAAATAAACTAATTCTTTTATTTTTAGGTAGTTTAATCACTTTGTTGACTTATTCTTGAAATATATATTCCCAAAGGAATACCTGGTCCTATAAGTTTCCTGTAGGTCAATTACAGCTGAAAGGGAAATTGTGAATTGGAATTAACATTCAATAAATTCTTTTAGACAACAACCTTGAGTTAGTCAACTATAGAGTCTTTGCAGAAGGACCAAAAAAGTTTAGAGGCTAGAATTCCAGATACATGATAGAGTTCCTGGTTAATGGCAAAGAGTATGGGGCTAAGATGTTGTTCCACATATGAATACCTATAACATTAATTTCAAGTATAATAACAATTATACAAATTTATTTCATACTAAATGTGAAGTTCAGAAGATATAAATATGGCATTTTTATGGCATCCTGCTTTTCAGGATATTACAAATATAATGAGGGAGGCAGAACAATTCATAATTGTAATATTTGGGAAAGTTAAGAAAATGCTAAGAGGTTCAGGCAAGTCCTATGAGAAATACAAAAAGGGAAAAATCGCTTTTACCTAGGGAGTCATCAATGGCTTCCTAAAAAAGTGAGCAACAGAATTGGGCCTTGAAGGTATGAAAGTAGAGCGAGAGACCCAAATGAAAGACTTATCATAAGCAACATAAAAGGTCGAATTGTCTGATTCCTGTATGGGAAAATGTCATTCAAGTTTCCTGGGAATAGCATCATTAACTAGGTATTTTGAAGGGGTATATATGAGCGGCAGACTCAAGGCTGAAGTGAATGTAATGAGCCCAAATGGTAGTTGAATTGATCAGGAGGAGGTAGGGTAGAGGAATGGATGATTGACTGGTAGTATTTCACATCTATCACATATCTATGTATACTGATTTTCCTAAAAAACACTTCGGCTAGAGTGGCAGACAGCAGCAGACTGCTCAAACCATCAATTTTGCCTTCTCTTTTTCATTTTCTGTGCTGTCCATGCCAAGTTGTTCCTCTTCAGGAATTTTGCCCTGCCCCCCACTTTGGCTGTGCCAGCCACAGCAATAAATAAATTAATGTGAAAAATAGAATGTTTTGGATTGGATCTGACTCCAATAGTTCTTTCTCTGGAAGTGGACAGCATTCTTTGTCATAAGTCCTTCAAAATTGTCCTAGATCACTGTATTGCTAAGAGTAGCTAAATCTTTCCCAGTTGATTATTCAACAATATTGCTGTTACTGTTTACAATGTTCTCCCACTTCTACTTATTTTGCTCTGCATCAGTTCATGTAGATCTTTTCAGCTTTTTGTGAAATCTTCTTGTTCATCATTTCTTACAGCAAAATAGTATTCCATTTCCATCATATACCATAACTTATTCCCCAATTGATAGACAACCCCTGTTATATTGAAACTCTGGGAGCAGAGAGTCTCACCCTTGATTGACGGGTGATGACTTAGAATCTTAGATTGTTCCCAGGGGCTGTGAGGACAGGGGAGAAAGCGGTTGGCCAAGGAGGGTATAAATACCCTGGCATCCCTGACTTTGGGGTCCTTTCACTTCCCTCGGACCTGAGATCTCTGGATCCTGGTCTTTTGGGGATTGGTGACTTGCTTGGCTCAACCTTGCAAGAACCTCCTGTCTTATACCTGACTAGCATTGTCAACCTGTACCCAGACCATCAATCTTCTGATTCTGCTGCCCCTAGATATTAGGAAATCAAATCATCTGTAGTTATCTATGTTTCCCAGGGCCGGGAGGGATCCGGGAAGTGGGCAGGAGAAGAAGAAGAGGGTGGAAAGGGGTGGTACCTGAAGGCTGCATAGGCATAATAACATCTAGCAGGAAGAAGAAGAAGCTGAAAGACATCAAGCAGCAGCTTGCTTACTCTGGTTTGGCTTTGGCCAGGCTGAGCCAGAGAAGCTAACTATCCAGAATCAATTACCTGCCTATAGCTCTGAGGGTTTATTATTATCAAATTAGTTAGGGTTTCCCAATTCTTCTATCCATTTCCCAATACCCCATCTTTGCTAATATAGATAAAGACTTTCAAGTACGTTCCTGGAGTGGTGGTTTCATAACTTCTCTGGGAAGGGAGATATGCAGTCAGATAAATCATTACCAAGGCTAATAGAGCCCAATATCTATTATCAATCAACCCCAGGTAGGACCTGAAGGGATACCATCCATTTACCTGAAGGATCCTGCCTGGGCACTGTTATAAAGGAGGGAGGTGTTACATCATCTAGCTAGGTGACAAGCCTCAGTTGATCTTGCCCTAGTCACCTATCTGGACTCCACTGCTGTCACACAATTACCAGTGGTAGTATCCAGTTTAGTTTACCCTCCTTCTCCATCTATCTATACATTTATTTTTATAACACCCCTCAATTTTCAATTTTTTGCCACCACAAAAAGATTTGCTACAAATATTTTTGAACAAATAAGCCCTTTCCCATTTTTTTTATGATCTCTTTGATATACAGACCCAGTTGCGGTATTATAAGATCAAAAGGTATGCACAGTTTTACAGCCCTAGCATAGTTTCAAATTGCCCTCCTGGATACTTGGATCAGTTCACCAAGGGGAGAGATTTTTAGAATTGAACTCATATCAAAAAGTAGGAGGGAGAGGGGAGTACAGGTCAGGAGGTAGGGAGATAAGGTGAGGAGATAAGGGAAGGACTCTTTAAGGTAAGGGAGGGATTTTACAAATCAAAATCAGTCAAGAAGTAGGAAGGCATGATTGGGAGAATAAGGAAAGGTTTTTTTTTTTGTTTTTTTTTTTTTGAAATGTAGATAGAATAAGAATTAAAAGGCAAGAGGGAGCAATAAGAGAAGAATATTTGGAAAGGTGGGTTATTTTTGAACAGGGGCTAGGATAAAGGAAGGATTTGAGGTGAATTGGAGAGCTATTGGTCAAAGGAAATTGGACATCTATTGAGGAATGCAGCCTAAAGAAAGGAAGAGGGGAATAGAAAATGAGGAAGAATAAGTTGGAAATGCACAGTTAGTAACTATGACATTGAGTATAAATGGGATAAATTCACCCATCGGAAGAAAATAGATAGCAAAAAGGATAAAAAAAAAAAAGAAAAATAACTTGACAATATATTGTTTACAAGAAACTTATTGAAAATAATTGACATACATTGAATGAAGATGAGAGGCTGGATCAAAATATATTATACCTCACCTGATCCAAAGAAGGCAGGGGTAGTAGTCATGATCTCTGTGAGAATTGAAACTAAAATGGTTTCAATTGGGAGTGTTGAATAAGGTAACTATATTATAATGGGAGACATTATAGATAATGAAGCTTTATTACTATTGGATCTGTATTCACCAAGAGTTATAGGATCTAGATTTGTAAAGGAAAAACTAAATGAGAGACAGATGGAAATAGATAACAAAATAATAATAGCAGGGGGCTTTTAATTTTCCTCTCTCAGAACTAGATAAATATAACAAAAAAAAAAAAGAGAAGGAAAAGAGACAACTAGAACCTTAGATAAGTTAAATATGATAGGTGTCTACAGAGCCCCCACAAACTTGTAAAAGGCTAGTGGTCTGAGCATACACATAATCCAAATATAGTTTCTTGGGGACCTATAATGGTCTATAGAGCATAAATATTTTGCAAAAGTCTTACTTTAACATTCATCATATTCTCCAGATAATCCTGTATTCTTGAGGGGTTGTGTCATTCAAACAAGAGTTCCACTGGGTATGACCAAACTGGAAAGACTTGGTTTTGAAAAGAGTATGGTTCTGGAAACAGATTTTTGCCTACTGTTTAAGGTCCAATCTAGTTAAATATTAAATATGGCCCTAGTAATGTGTGTTAACTGAGAACCAAGGGGATTATGTTGACCAAATTAAATGCTGATAAGAACATAGAGAAATAGGCCTAATATTATATTGCTAGAGTGGTTGTAATTTTTTTTTTAGAAAACAAGATGGAAATATACTTTAAGAGTTGTAAAGCTGTTCATGTTCATTGACTTGAGGGTCCCATTTCTAGAATTAGGCCCTATAGGCATTATTGAAAGAGTATAAAGTTGAGAATGTATGAAAATATGCACAGAAGCTTTGTTTGTAATGACAAAATAACTGGAAATAACACAAATGCAATTACTGGGAGAAATGCCTTGAATAAATTGTGATATCTGAATGTAATAGACTGTATTATGTTATAAAAATGTCTAATATTAGAAGTATAAAGAAAGTAAGAGAACTATGTGAAGAGATAAAAAGAGAATTGAGAATAATAAATTATATGATTATATTTTTTAATAGCACCGACAAAATTAAGAGGAAAAAGTATGAAAGTAAAACAAATCCAAAGGGAACTCAAAAGCAGAGGATGTTTATGTCAGCACATAATTATAATTTCCATATTTTGAAACAAATGTACAATGCGAAGTTTGTGGTTTTATACATAATTTTAAATATGTTTATTTAAAACATTTTTATTTGTTTTTGGTGGTGGTGGTTATTAAGTATATAATAAATACATCTTTAAAAATATGTAGTAATTGTGCCATATCAATATGATTGATTAGAATTTTGCATGTAATGTAGAAATATCCATGCTTTCTAGAACAAAAGATTTGTGGTTTGACTTCAGTAGGAAGCTAATCTAATTGCAGATTTTAGTAATTATTGTCACACTGAAGTAGGTCATAAAGTTCTTGCCAAGAGACTCTCAAGTCTCCTTGCTCAACATGATATCTCTCACAGAATTCCAGAACTGGAAGGACCAATGAACTTATAAGCAAGCTAGTTTAATTCGCTAATACAGTTGCATCTAAAGTAACTTGGGCTGACTTGTCTGTATTATTTAAATGCCTTCAGGAAATGAACCACAAGTTTTCTTGATAATGAAAGACCCCATCTCTTGTACTCTAATTAAACTTTTTTTCCACTAAATCTCTCCTGTGGAAATGAGTCCTTTCTTATTTGTTTCTATTAGTAATGAAGAAGGAGAACAGCTGGGTATTATCCTCCAGCTAATATTCTTACTTATTTTTCAGTACTGCTATCAAATGAGCCCTGAAGCTGTCAACAAAGGACTTAGCCTAAGGCTGGATGTAAGTTTTGAAGTGGCCATTCTGCTTCATCTATAAAGAACTGATGTGCAATGTATGGACACTATTAGTACTCCACAAAATGGGACAAATTGAAATCCTTCTTTTGTTTCTATTCATTCTCCTTTCTTTATGATTTCATATTCTGTTTTGTAATATTCCTAAGACAATTCCTGGCTCATAATAGTGACTTAATACATGCTGATTAATTGGATGATTGATTCACTATCTGTATATTTCTCTTTTCCCACTACTAAATGGAAACTTCTAATGTCAGAGACTTAATCTTATTCATGTGCTGTTAGGTGTGAGTCTGACACAAGTAGCACCCTATTAATTCATATTTTATTCCGGGACAAAAAAGAAGGGCTTGTAAATTATGGAACAGTTAACAAAAGGAGGGATACTAAGCAAGAATATGCAACAAGTATATGAATAATACATATTTCTACAGAAAGCACCCCCACATCCTTTCTTCCTTGACTATATGGGAGTATACTAAAGACTACATAGTCTTCAAACAACTACCTACTTAGAGAGATGCTAGCTCTACTCAAAGACCAATCAGTTTCTAAGGATGAGTTGTTAACTTTTGGAGAAAACTCATCTGTTCGAGGGGAGAGAAGAGGATCCTGGTAGATACTGATCTTCTTATATGCTTCTAGTTCCCACAGTGTCTAACACAGTACCTTGCCACTCTAGTCCCTTATCAACTATTTTTTTGAATAATGAATAGGTCAATGCTTCTTATTTAAATAGGAAAATTCAACTAAGAATTACACATGTTTTCCTAGTGTGAATATAGTCTTATTCTTCTGTGTACTGAATAATCTCAGTTATTCAGCTTCTTTGTTTTAGCCATTTTTGTTGGCTAAGACAACACTAAATGGGATAAGTTCCATATTTTCTACCTTTTCTACTATAGTGCACCAATATCCACTTCTTCCTTATTCTCATCATCCTCATTATTGTTATATTTCATTTATTGAAATTTCCCCCCAAACTAAAGTCAAACAATTTGCAACCAGTCTTTATTAATTTTTCAATTTATATGTGTTTTTACCTGTTAACAAAGCACCACAGATTTGCCACAATTAATTTTAAACCTTAGTCTTCCTTCCATTTTGCTATGCCTTTGGTAAAAAAAAGAATACATTACACAGTAAACTGTACTGGTTAAAACTAGATAACTTCAAAAAAAGAATTACACTGAAGGGAAGAAAAATTCATGAATTTTCTCCTGTCCTGATTTAGTGATTTTACAAATTAGATAGATTTACACAAAGACTAGAGCCCACTGATAAATTCTCATTATCAACAATATCGATATGGTCAATGAACAAGGGCAGTGATGGAGACCCTATGGCATGGGTACCAAAGATGGCATGTAGAGATGGCAGCAGAGCTGGAGGGGACCAGAACACTTGAGTCACTCCCCTACCCCTCTCTACATTCACTAAGGACATTCCTCATTTCATCCACCCCTTCAACCAGCAGCCCAATGGGAGCATTTCCTCTCTCCCTTGTCTGGGATAAGGTAGTGGGGAGAGGTGAAAGAGAGGGGCAAGGCACTTGGTCTGGGAGGTGGGATGGGGGCAGGGTCCAGCACTCCATCTCTAAAAGGTTTGTCCTCACTGAACTAGAGAGTGAATAGAGTTGTTTGATTTGAGTAAAAGCAGAAGAGATAATGTTGGTATGAATTATTCTCCTTCTAAGTCCTGACCCAGTCCCTATATTTGACTTTTTAAGGTTTTAGAATTCTACTGTTAAAATACAAATGACATATAAAAGAATAATTTTTAAAAAATTTCTCGTAGGATCTCTACACCTCTTTCCCCTAAAGGGCCAGTCATCTGATATAACAAGAAATAATTTTTAAAAAGAAAAAATAAAAAAATCACCAAAAACAATTAATACTTTGAAAAAAAGTTTGATAACATATGCATTCATCACCCACAGACCTACTTCTGCAAAAGAAGGGGATGGCGGTTCCGGGTTAAGATGGCGGCAGAATAAAAAGCAGCTCTTAACCTCTCCTGACCAAAACACACAAGACTCCTCAAGGGGACATAAAAACAAGTCCAGACAAACGGAGGAACCCCACAACAGGGTGCAGTGTGGAAGGTACATGGAATCGGGACATTTCCATGCTATAAAGGGGTGAAATAGCTCTCACTAAATCATGGGCTGAGCAACCACCCCACCCCCACCCCCTCCACACACACCACCTATTGCGCCGAAGCCAGCTAAAAAGAAATAGAGCAAGTTTGGGGCACCCATTGAGTCATTGGCAGCTCCAGGGCCTGTTCCTGAGAGCAGCAAGATTTGGGACCCCAAAAAGCCAAAGAACGCACGCGAACTCTGAGTGCGGGCTCAGAACGCAGGCACGGGCGGAGGCGTGGGTGGAGGCAGACACAGCCACGAGCTAAAGCTCTGAAACCCTGAGTGGGGAACCAGCATAGGTGGGTATAGGACTGTGGAAGCAGCGCCCTGAGACTTGTAAAGGTACCTCTGGCAGAGGATCAAGCAAGGGGGTCCACCAGGGGGCTTGACCTTGGGAAAAAACAGACCTCAGACCTTAGGAGCCAAAAGACCGTGGACAGACCCCGAGCGCGAGGATAAATCTGAGAAGCTGCTGGGCTAATGATGGCTACCCAGACTCAGGAAGTTCAGAAGAGAAAGATAAACAACAAGAAAAAGCAGTCTTTAACACTCAACAACTTTTACACAGAGAAAATCCAGACGACCGAGCAAACAGAGGAGAACAAACAAGCATCTGAACCCTCCTCAAATAAGGAAAATGGGTCACAAGCTATGGAAGAGTTCAAAACTGAGATTCTGAGGAAGATGGAAGAGATCTGGCAAGAAAATAACAGTTTAAAAGGTAGAATCTTGCAATTGGAAAGTGAGGCTCAGAAACCAAATGAACTGATAAGCAAATTGAACACCAGAAATGACCAGATTGAAAAGATCATAGCTGAAAACGAAAAGTTTAGAGCCAAAAACCAGTCCCTAAAGGCTAGATTTGAGCAATTGGAAGCTAATGATCTCTCAAGACAACAAGAACAAATAAAACAAAGTCAAAAGACTGAAAAAATAGAAGGAAATATGAAATATCTCAATGAGAGAGTGACAGACCAAGAAAACCGGTCTAGAAGAGACAATTTGAGAATAATTGGCCTTCCAGAAAAACCAGAAATTAATAGAAACCTGGACTCCATACTGAAAGAATTATTCAGCAAAATTGCCCTGAAGTCCTACAAGAGGGCAATATAGACACTGAAAGGATTCATAGAACACCCACCACATTCGATCCAGAGAAGAAAACGGCCAGAAATATGATTGCCAAATTCAAGAGCTTTCAAGCAAAAGAGAAAATGTTACAAGAAGCCAGAAAGAGACAATTCAAATATCAAGGAATACCAATCAGGATCACACAGGATCTGGCAGCCTCCACGCTAAAAGACCATGAGGCTTGGAATACAATATTCAGAAAGGCAAGAGAGCTGGGCCTGCAACCACGGATCAACTACCCATCAAAACTGACTATATATTTCCAGGGGAAAGTATGGGCATTCAACAAAATTGAAGAATTCCAAGTATTTGCACAGAAAAGACCAGGGCTAAATGGAAAGTTTGATATCCAACCACAAAAATCAAGAGAAACATGAAAAGGTAAATAAAAAACAGAGGGGAAAGAAAGAAAACTTATAATTTTTAAATTTGCCTTTTTAAGGGCCTCAGTAAGATCTAATTATCTGTATTCCTATGTAGAGAAATGTTATGTATAATTCTCTGTAGTGAACTCTATTCACTATTATAGTATTCACTATTATAGTAATCAGAAGAATAATTCACAGGGTGAGGGTGGAACACTAAATAATCTAAGATGACATGGGGGATGGGAAAGAGGGGGTAAATAGCAGGGGACACCAAGAGAAAGTTGAGTGAATAAGAAAAATAGGATATTCTATCACACACAAAGAGGGCATGGGAAGGAGAGGGGACAAATACTATTATAAGAAGGAGAGGAAGAGAGCATTAAGAGGTAATAATCAAACCTTACTCTTAGTGTAATCAACCCGGCAAGGGAAGAGTAGCTATACTATCCATTGGGACATAAAACTCTTATCTAACCCTTCTGAGAAAGTCAGAAGGGATAAACCAAGGGAAATAGGGGAGTGGGGAGGTCAAAAAAAGGGAGGGGAGAAGAAGGGGGAGGGAATTTATAAGACCTTTAAAAACAAAAAGGGGGGGGAAATAAGGAAGGGGGTAGAAAGGGAAGTTAATCAAGGGAGGGGATAAGGGATAGGGTCTTAATAGCAAACCACTGGTTTAAAAGGAAATAGTATAAGAAAAAGGGGGTAGGAATAGGGGAGGATACAAAAATGTCAGCAAATGCACAACTGATGATTATAACTCTGAATGTGAATGGGATGAACTTGCCTATAAAACGGAAGCAAATAGCAGAGTGGATTAGAAACCAAAATCCTACCATATGTTGTCTACAAGAAACACATATGAGACAGGTGGACATAAACAAGTTTAAGGTTCAGGGCTTGAGCAAAACCTTTTGGGCGTCAAATGAGAAAAAGAAGGCAGGAGTGGCTATTATGATTTCTGACAAAGCCAAAGTAAAAATAGATATGATTAAAAAAGACAGGGAAGGTCATTACATCTTGATTAAAGGCAGTATAAACATTGAGGAAATAACACTGCTCAATATATATGCACCAAGTGACATAGCATCCAAATTCATAAAGGAGAAACTGGCAGAGCTCAAGAAGGAAATAGATAGTAAAACCATACTAGTGGGAGATCTAAATATTCCTCTTTCAAACCTAGATAAATCAAACCAAAAAATAAATAAGAAAGAGGTAAGAGAGGTGAATGAAGTCCTAGAAAAATTAGATTTAATTGATATGTGGAGAAAAATAAATAGGGACAAAAAGGAATACACCTTCTTCTCAGCTGCACATGGCACATTCACAAAGATTGACCATGTTATAGGGCATAGAATCATTGCAAACAAATGCAAACGAGCAGAAATAATAAATGTAACCTTCTCAGATCATAATGCATAAAAATAATAATTAGTAAGGGCACCTGGACAGGAAAATCAAAAACTAATTGGAAATTAAATAATATGATTCT
>NC_058134.1:161606999-161654705 GCF_016433145.1 Gracilinanus agilis | reverse complement strand
AAAGAAATTGAACAAGCCATCAAAGAACTCCCTAAGAAAAAATCGCCAGGGCCTGATGGATTCACAAGTGAATTCTATCAGACATTCAAAGAGCAACTAATCCCAATACTATACAAATTATTTGATATGATAAGCAAAGAAGGAGTCCTACCAAATTCCTTTTATGACACAAATATGGTACTGATTCCAAAGCCAGGGAGACCAAAAACAGAGAAAGAAAACTACAGACCAATCTCCCTAATGAACATAGATGCAAAAATCTTAAATAGAATACTAGCAAAGAGACTCCAGCAAGTAATTAAGAAGATCATCCACCATGATCAGGTGGGATTTATACCAGGAATGCAAGGTTGGTTCAACATTAGGAAAACCATCCACATAACTGACCGTATCAACAGTCTAACAAACAAAAATCACATGATCATGTCAATAGATGCTGAAAAAGTCTTTGACAAAATACAGCATCCATTCCTATTGAAAACATTGAAAAGTATAGGAATAGAAGGACCTTTCCTAAAAATAATTAACATATACCTCAAACCATCAACAAGCATCATATGCAATGGGGATAAATTAGAAGCCTTCCCAATAAGATCAGGAGTAAAACAAGGATGCCTATTATCACCTCTATTATTCAACATAGTACTAGAAACACTAGCAGTTGCAATTAGAGAAGAAAAAGAAATTGAAGGTATCAAAATAGGCAAGGAGGAGACTAAGCTATCACTCTTTGCAGATGATATGGTGGTCTACTTAAAAAATCCTAAAGAATCAACTAAGAAGCTTGTAGAAATAATCAACAACTTTAGCAAAGTTGCAGGATACAAAATAAATGCACATAAATCATCAGCATTTCTATACATTTCCAACACACTAGAGCAGCAAGAAGTAGAAAGAGAAACACCATTTAAAATCACCCTAGACAATAGAAAATACTTAGGAATCTATCTACCAAAACAAACACAGCAATTATATGAAAACAACTACAAAACACTTTCCAAACAAATAAAACTGGATCTAAACAATTGGAAAGCCATTGATTGCTCATGGGCAGGATGAGCTAACTTAATAAAAATGACAATTCTACCCAAATTAATTTACCTATTTAGCACCATACCTATCAAGCTAACAAAAAACTTCTTTGCTGAAGTAGAAAAAAACTATAACAAATTTCATTTGGAATAACAAAAGATCAAGAATATCAAGGGAAATAATGAAAAAAAATGTGAAGGAAGGGGGCCTAGCAGTACCAGATATTAAACTATACTATAAAGCAGCAGTCATCAAAACAATATGGTACTGGCTAAGAGATAGAGAGGAGGATCAATGGAATAGACTTGGGGTAAATGACATCAGCAAGACAGTGTATGATAAACCCAAAGAGCCCAACTTTTGGGGCATGAATCCACTATTTGACAAAAACTGCTGGGAAATTTTGAAAACAATATGGGAGAGATTAGGTCTAGATCAACATCTCACACCCTACACCAAGATAAATTCAGAATGGGTGAACGACTTGAATATAAAGAGGTAAACTATAAATAAGTTAAGTGAACACAGAATAGTATACCTGTCAGATCTCTGGGAAAGGAAAGACTTTAAAACCAATCAAGAGTTAGAGAAAATTACAAAATGTAAATTAAATGGTTTTGATTATATTAAACTAAAAAGCTTTTGTATAAACAAAAACAATGTAGTCAAAATCAGAAGGGAAACAACAAATTGGGAAAAAATCTTTATAACGAAAAACTCTGACAGGGGTCTAATTACTCAAATATACAAGGAGTTAAAGCAATTGTATAAAAAATCAAGCCATTCCCCAATTGATAAATGGGCAAGAGACATGAATAGGCAATTTTCAGGTAAAGAAATCAAAAGTATCAATAAGTACATGAGAAAGTGTTCCAAATCTCTAATAATTAGAGAAATGCAAATCAAAACAACTCTGAGGTATCACCTCACACCTAGCAGATTGGCTAAAATGAAAGAAGGGGAGAGTAATGAATGCTGGAGGGGATGTGGCAAAACTGGGACATTAATGCATTGCTGGTGAAGTTGTGAACTGATCCAGCCATTCTGGCTGGCAATTTGGAATCATGCTCAAAGGGCTATAAAAGAATGCCTGCCCTTTGATCTAGCCATACCATTGTTGGGTTTGTACCCTAAAGAGATCATAGATAAACAGACTTGTACGAAAATATTTATAGCTGCGCTTTTTGTGGTGGCAACAAACTGGAAAAGGAGGGTATGTCCTTCAATTGGGGAATGGCTGAACAAACTGTGGTATATGCGGGTGATGGAATACTATTGTGCTAAAAGGAATAATAAACTGGAGGAGTTCCAGGCGAACTGGAGAGACCTCCAGGAACTGATGCAGAGCAAAAGGAGCAGAGCCAGAAGAACATTGTACACAAAGACTGATATACTGTGGTAAAATCGAATGTAATGGACTTCTATACCAGCAACAATGCAATGACCCAGGACAGCTCTGAGGGATTTATGGTAAAGAACGCTACCCACATTCAGAGGAAGAACTGCAGCAGAGGAAACATATAAGAAAAGCAACTGCTTGAATGCATGGGTCAGGGTGGACATGATTGGGGATGTTGACTCGAAACTACCACACCAATGCAACCACCAACAATTTGGAAATA
This sequence comes from Gracilinanus agilis, assembly GCF_016433145.1. Lineage (NCBI taxonomy): Eukaryota > Metazoa > Chordata > Mammalia > Didelphimorphia > Didelphidae > Gracilinanus > Gracilinanus agilis. The sequence goes on along the minus strand of NC_058134.1, from coordinate 161,652,051 downwards.
GGTCTTGATCAAGGACACATGACAAAACTAGTGGAAATGTGCGTCGGCCATAGGTAGGGGGATTGTGGGGGGGTGAAGGGGAAAGTAGGAGCATGAATTATGTAACCATGTTAAAAATGATTATAAATAAATGTTTAAATTTAAAAAAAAAAAGATTGAAAAAAAAAGAAGGGGATGGTGCTTCCTTTCTATATCCCTTATTTGAGTCCAAGCATATTCCTTATATAAATATTTATTAAAGAAGCATGTAATTCTCTTATTATTTGACATTAATACTATTGTTCAAATAAATTAATCAATTCCCTGGGGTTCTGAGGAAATGAGGCACAGAAGGAAAATCTTGACAGAAAAGAACCGGCCAATTATACTCAACTTGGTTAGAAAATATGTCTATGATATCTGCTTGTGATTTCCCAGTCCCGTTCTTCTCTTGTAGCCACAAATAGTAATGAAATTGAATTGGCTAAACCACAAACATACCAAATATTGAGTCTATTCTTTAATAGAGATGATGCATAGTTGGCTTTAGACTCAGAAAGACCTGGTTCCAAGTTTTTTCTTTACATTAATAATGAACAAGTCACTTTGTGGATCAGTGACCCAGGTATCCCTCCAAGACTAACTTACAAAAAAGAGTAGTAACTATGCATTACGATAGTAATTTCTCATTCATTTTCATTCATAGGAAATTCTTATTAAAGGATTTCCCTACACCAGTGAAACCACAGAACCAGACCGTACTCTAAGACTTTCAAAAAAATGTTGACTAATTTTAATCATGTGTTGCTCATAGTTGGCACTACTTTGTGCCATAGTTTGAAAATAAAAATCTTTTAAGAGTTATTTCAACAGTGATATAATAATATTAACCATTCTGATCTTGCTTATGTTAATGTTGAATTTGAAGTTGTCTTTTAATATAGAACTGATTTAAATTAGTAGATTGAAACATTGCTAAAAAACAATGTTTTAATTATGAAACATTTGAAAACTTAATATCTCTTCTCATGAGAATACACCACTATTTTGACATCAATAATATAACTATGTATTTAAAGATCATTTTTAATATATGTGATTAACATTTTCCTCTGAATTAAAAAAATCTTAATTATATATTTTAAGAAATTCATAGAAATAAAACAAATACAATTTTTTTCCCAAATTTTGATTGAAGAGGAATTTGAGGAAGTGAATGGATGGTTATGTCCAACTTTGTCTTCACTTCATCATTCACCTCAAAAGAGTAAGAAATGTGCAAACTAAGGGAAAAGAACCACAACACAAGTGGGCTAGTATATGGGTTGGTTTGTGAATCTAACAAGTAGATAACTTAAATGATCCACTGTTCCCATCATAGTGTGGGAAAAAAAGAAAAGCAAAGAACATCTCCTTGCATATAGTGCATTGCATAGATCCCTTGTAAAACAAAACAAAACAAAACAAAAAAACTTGTTCTAGGACATGCAGAAGTGTTGCACAAAAATGACAGGCAAAGATAGGATATGATATGTCTCATTGGGGGAAGTGAATTCTAAATGGAAATTTTAAGAGATAAATATATGTATAATTAATCACCAAACTTTGTGATAATATTTATACTAATAAATGACTTTTATATTAAATAGCTTTTTCAAATATGCTATATAGAAACAGGTTATTAATTTAAAAACACTACTTTGAATATTTTTATGCTAATAATAAAACCCATAATGTTTCAGAGCTTTTTATTTTCTCACTTGTGAAAAAGAAGAGGTTAGACTAGACCTAGAGGCTACTTCCAGCTTTCCACCTACAATCCTAGACAGAAATATTATTTAAATACCTTTAAAAACACTTTTTGAAGTTTGCATTGTTCATCCTTCATTTTCCAATACATGATACTGTATTTTGATATGACGTGAAATGATATTTTGACGAGTGTAATTTGGATTTAAGGGAGGCAGAGTTGCACAAAATCATCAGTCTCACCCTCTCTTCTATAGTCATCAAAGTCCAGTGGCAAGACAAAAGTCAGGATCATTGTTGATTGCCCAAGATGTAGTGGATGACCTTTGCTTCTTTGATTTCTAATTAAACTCTAAGTGCTCCACACTGCCTGCTTCGGCTACTTTCATGGCCTTTAAAACAAATTGTTCTCATCCATTCTTCACTTCAAGGAAAACCTTCATGTGCTTGAGATAGATATTTCCCTAACAAAAGGATAGATTAAGTTATTCTTAGTCTCACTTCATCCATATGTCATGAACATTTTACTGGTGTAGCCATTGTGCATTCACAAACTACTTGAAGTCACAAATGAGAGTTGGGTGACAGGAAGACACCAGAGGTGCATAAGCAGTCCTGAAAAGGACTCAGCAAAAACTTACACCAAAGGTGGTAGTCTTCTCTGTACAACTTCAAAAGAGAAATTACTTAACCTTTGTGGGTAATTGATATAGATTCATTGATATAGATTATTACCATTCTAGAAATAAGGATTTATTTCTTTTTGAATTTCTGTGCCAAAAAGAAAATCATCACCTAATAATGAACTTATCCAAGCTCAGATATGATAGTGCTAAGAAATGTACATGTGGCTTATCATCAGACTCATTCTTGAAAATTTTGCACTTTCCAAGGCTTACATTCTAAGAGTATAACTCAGGGTAACTTCAGTAGTGATCCAACATAAAAATACTGGTAACACCAGTAACTAGAACAGTTCTGTAGTACTATATATACAGAACTACATATACTATGGTATAGTACAATACAGTAACTAGAACACCAACATTAGAAAATTGTACATGATGTTATAAAGAAGTAAGGCAAAATGTTGATAATGGGGAGGAATAAAGGGATAAAGGGGATAACTGAGTTAAGGGAATGAATAGGCAATATATACATATATAGGGAGGAGTAAAGGAGTTAGGTGAGTAATGAAGGGATGAATGGGTTGTATATATGGGAAGGTAAGGGAATGAATGCGAGTATAGGAGGGGCTGCTCAAACAGGCTAATCACTGAGGCTAGAGACAGAAGGTACTGGGAGGAAATAGGCTGGGTTCTTCAGGCAGGGAAGGAATCTCTATGATACAAGAGAAATTAGGTCAGCCAGAAATGTTTAGATCTGGCTGTAGGGTTTCTCTTGTAATTTCTAAAGTCCCTTAAGGGAGGAGTCTAGAGGATCCTCTCTGCCAGTGAAACTAAATGTCTGCAGGAAGTCTTGGCTGGGCACTTCCTGCCCAATATGGATGCCTAGGTTTCCCTCAGAAAATAAAAAGGAAAGTAATTTCTTCCCTCTTCACCCTTTGCCTTAATATTCAGTACAATGATTCACCAGAGGCTTTTGTGTAGGTAACAAAGGGGATTTATTAATGGCAGGAATAAGTTGAGGGAAAGGGGGTTTCAGAGTTTGTAGTTGCTGCTAGGGAGAAAGCTGGTATTGGGGGAAGGGTCACAGAGAAGGGGTCAGACTGAGAGAGGCCAGCTCTCCCAGTCAAGAAGGTTTTACTGCCCTGAAGTAAAGTATTTATCAGATCACTAAATAAGGGGGTGATTTAGGATGTCCTACTTGCCTCCAGAAGCTAAACCCATGATGTCCAACCACCAAAACCACTCTTCCTCCCAGGGCCCAATGGGGAAATTCAGGGAAACAGGAGGGATGTAAATGGAGAGATCAGGGAGAGGTCCAGAGAAATCAGGCTAGGTCCAAATGTCCCAAAGACAATAAGCCCAGGCCAAGGCAGAAGCCGAAAAGCAAAAAACAAATGCCAACAGGCAAAAAGCCCCTCAGTTGGAACTTCAGGACTATTTATAGTATTAGGCTCCAACTGTTTTTCTGTGAACATTCTAAAACTTCTAACTGCAAGAGATGCTACAGTTGATTTGCAAAAGCAAAAAATTTCTGCTGCAACCCTGCATTACAATGAATGATTCTTATTTCAGAAATTCAGTCAAAATTAGTGGTCTATATAAGTGTTCTCCTTTTGTCACCAAGCATCTTCCTTTGTTGGTTGGTTGTATATGTGTAGCTATGAATGAGTAGCGTTTGACTACTAGAGATAAAACATAGAGTATCCACTTTTGGATCAGCTTTCTGTAGACCAAGCTCCCACGGACATAGAGGAACAGGGTGTTTGGCTCCCAGAGAAGGTACAGGAACAGGGCTTCAGGACAGCAAAGGTTGAAAGTGGAAATGGAAATAGACCGCCTCCTTCAAACACAAGTTCCCCTAGGAAATAACCAGCCACAGCCCAAGAGAGCCTTTCTAGTTACCTTAGGCATAGTGGCAGGAAAGCTTTTGCAGTTTCATCTGGAAGGCAACAAAAAAGCTGGATAAAGAGGAAATGAGAGCTGCCAATTGGAACCAATTTTCAGAGACCTAGGGCTATTGGAGAATCCTAGCAGCTTTAGAAGACTTGAGTTGCTGATGAGAAAACTAGGAAATTGTTCCAGCTTTGCTATTCTTTCTTTTTTCTTTCTAGCACTTATGATCCCTGACACCAGAAGAGACCTACACGCAGAACTGTTTATATTCATAACCTTAAGGAGCAGGTGATTCAAGATTGTTTCCCACAAGCTCCAAACATCAGTGGGTAATCAGAAATAGGATTAGAGTCAATTGGCTTTAGTATTCCACAAGAGTAGAGTATTTGCCAGTTTTCATCATATTTGTTATGTTTAATAAATCATTTGATCACAGAAAAATTGATTGCATGTGTAATACCAACATAGAGAAGATCAAAGCTGGGCCAAGGGCTAAGGGCTTTTAGAACTTTAAATGGACTTATTTTATTATCATGAACAATAACTTTATAAGATTCCTCAATCAACTCAGCAATGATTTCTTTCCTGTTGTTGTTGTTTTTTTTTTTTTTAGAAAGTAGGGGCTTTGCAGAGTTTGTCTGATCATGCATGTACAATCAAATGGAGCACTGATGGAACCAGGGAGTGGCTGGAGTGAAGTGCCACCCAATAAACAAAATTATAAAGGATATCCCATTCTTGTCTACTGATAAAATGATAACCTGATTTTCCATTGTAGTACAGAAGGCAGGACAAGGGACTATGTGAGTTGCTTATACTAAAACAGTGCCTGAAATATTATTTTGGACATCCAACAAATAATGCATAAAGCCTATGTTACTATAAACATATTACATTTTATATATAACAGTATATAAATACATTATTGCATGTATATGTACAAATACCTACATGTTTAATAATAATAATAATATTTATAATTAACATTTATACAATACTTATGTCTCAGGCACTGTCCTAAGCATTTTGCAGTTATCTTATTTGACCCTCACAACAATTCTGGGAAGCAGCTGCTGTTATTATCCTCATTTAACAGATGAGGAAACTGAGGCAAACAGAAGTTAAATGATTTTTCAGGGCCCCAGAGTATTTGAGGCAGAATTTGAATTCAGATCTTCCTGGATCCAGGCTAAGGGCTCTCTGTTCACTATACCCATCTCTATCTGTATACATGTGTGTATATAGATACACACATAGATATAGTAAACATAGCCTTGCCTATATATGGACCACTTTCTCACTTGTAGCTTATTCATGTATTTTCTTCCCCCTTCTTTACTTTCTTGCTACCTACCTGCATTATAGCCATATAATCTAGAGTTGCCTTAACTGTGAGCTACCTCCTTAATGCTCAAAATCATAATCCAACTAAGCCTACCCATCTTATTAAATTCTTGACTATGTCTTTCTGTAAGGTTATCAAAGGGACTCCACCCAGTGTGCTGGGGTCCTATTTGCTCTTTCTTGATATCATGAGGTTATCTTTTCTCCTCACCACATGATCATGCTATCTCTTTTTTTCTCTAATACACTTCTTGTATGGCATTCTTTATAAGCCACTTACTTCATAATTCCTTGTTGATAATGTATTACAGGTTAAGCATCTCAAAAACATACCTCTCTATTGCCTTTTTGGTGATTAGCAATTTAAATTCTTCAGACAAGTATTCTGTTACTTGTATCCATAGATCAACACTGAGAGAATACTGATTTTTTTTTAAAAGAGTTCGCCTTTGTATTTTAAATATATCATACTTTCTTACTATAGACATTTGGACTGTTTCTGGCTAAGTGAGTGCCTGAGAGATATTTGTGATGACATACATGGCATTTTTTTTCAAGTGGCTGAATTTCTACATCATTTTCTATTTGCTTCTCTCAGTACATACAACACATTATTTCAGTAGGAAATGAAAAACAAAAATAGTGGTTGACCCAAAGAGCCCGAGGAAACACATGATTACAATTCAGGAGGAAAAAAGGAAAACAGATGGGCAGATACAATCTAGGCAAACAGAGCATCAAGAGGTCATTGAATCTGGAATGTTCTTAGGACCAGGTGGATACTTGAATTTTTAGAAGGTAGAAAGGAAGGAGTTTCGTCAACATTATAAAATCATTGTCTGTCAAGAATGGGATAGATAATATATTTGACTTTGAGACAGGATGACACTGAATCAAAGATTCCCAGTGCAAAGAGTATTTCCTGCCAGTTCTTTTGGAATTAAAAAAAAAAGGCAGTACTTCAAAAGGTATATGGCTTAAATAATGTGGATGCTCTCTTTTCTTATACAGAGCACAACCCTTCTGTGTAACGCTAGAGAAATTTCTTGAATTATTGTGGTCAAAATATATTATTAATTCTTCAGGAATTTATCTTGGCTGGCCCTTGGAAAACAAACACACATTTAATCCCCAGGCTTGTACTTTAAGCATTTCTGATTTGGTGGGACTTACCAGAGCTTGTACTCCACTGGTATGTCTGTTCAAGGCATATTCCAAAGGCTCTCTCCTGATGTGAAGGGTAGGAACATACTTTAGGAAAATCAGCTTTCCTGGATCACTTGTCTCCACTAAACTATTCTGGGAACTTCAGTATATATGAAGCAGGATTTATAAAAGATAATCTTTTTGACTCCTTGTCAGGTCTCTCAAAGAGAACTTAAAAGTCACTTAGGCTAATCCTTTCATTTTAGATGCATATGAATAAAGAGTAATTTGTCCTAGATTCAACATGTAATTAGTTACTCTCCCAGGTATTGTCTTCAGTTCCTAAAAGCACAAAGTTTCACAAGGCTTTAAGACTGAACAGGATTATATAACATGCACATAAATGCCAAGCAAAATATATAAAGGAAAACTAGAAGTTAGTTAATCAAGAAAAGGCAATGGAATTAAAGAGAGGTTGAGGAAAGCTTCCTGTAGAAAGTAGAATTTTACTGTTCTCTTTAAGGAAAGCAAGAACATTAGTAGTCAGAGAAGAAGGAGAATGTTCCAGACAGGGGTGACAGCCAGAGAAAATGGCCAGAGCTGAGAAATGGAATGTCTTGTTCATGGAACAACCAGGAGGCCAATACCACTGGATCAAAGAGAGGAGTAAAATATAAGAAGTCTGGAGAGGTGAGAGGGAACTAGGACATTAAATGTCAAGTGGAGGATTATTATTTGCTCCTGGAGGCAACAGGAAGTCACTAGAGTTTTATGAAGATGAGTGTGGGGTGGGGGTGATGATATGATCAGACTTGTGTTTTAGGAAAATTACTTTAGGTGAAGGTGAAGGATGAATTGCAGTGGAAAAGGCTTGAGGCAGGCGGATCCACCAGCAGGCTATTGCAATAATCCAGACATGAGGTGATGCATTTCACAACATGACAAACATGGAATTATGTATTGTATGATAACATATGTATAACCGATATAAAATTCCCTGCCATATTAGGGAAGGAGGAGGGTGGGAGAGAAGGAGAGAATATGGATTACAAAAATGTCAGAAAATAAGTATTAACAATTGTATCAGCATGAATCTGTAAAAAATAATTTTTAAAAAAGAGATCAAGGAGAATGAGGATTGAGAAAAGACCATTAGATTTGGCAACCAAGAGATAATTAGCAGCTTTGGAGAGAGTAAATTTAGTGGAATGCTAAGGTCAGAATCTAGATTGTAAGAGAGAGAAAAAAAGGAAAGACACCTATTTTAGATAGCCTTTTGGAGCAGTTTAGCCATGAAAGGCAGAAGAGATAGGATAATAGTGAAGATGGAAGGTTCAAGACAGCCTGTGTAAAGAAATGTTTTGTGTGAGGCCAGTAAATATTATATGTATGCCAGTATATCTGGAACATAGAATAAGATAAATATGTTAAGATACTGGGAGGAAGGGGCCAAGTTGTGATGAATTTTAATTACTAAACAAAATACTTCAAAATTTTAAAAGCCTGTTTGACTGAAATAATTGTAGTACCATTTCTAGAAATAAGAAAGTCATGCATTGGTAATGAATGGAAGGGTACTGAGAGAGAAGAGAGTAGGAAGAAAAGCAAGACAGTGTCGTATTACGGAAATTTGAAAAATTTGAAAAGGACATGGTCAACAATATAATATATGTGAGGAAGGTCAAGAAGAATGAGAACTCAAAAAATTCATTGGAATTTTTTAGTGGTCATTTAATTCAAGAGACATTGATCATTCTTGAAAGTGCTGATTCAACAGAATTATGAGAAAAGAATCCATATAAAAGAGAATAAAGGAATGAAGACAAAAGTCTCCTGGTATAGATTATTCCTTGAATAATTTGTACTATAAATAGATGAAAATAAGACCTGTATATGAAAATAATACTGGGCTAACATTGAGAGCAAATGATTCAATGACTACCTTATCTCAACTGTCTTATTTTCTTCAATTTGCCAAATATTCTTTCCCTTGTCAAAGAGAGAAGAAAATAACCACTGCTACCATTTTTAACTCTTGCCTGACTTGGGGAAAAAATTCTTCAAAGAATCATTGATATTCAAATACTTGCCAGTTTTAACATCTCTAGGCACTGTTTATAGAAATAACCATAGAACAGACTTTTTTCTACTCCTCCTACTGCCCCCAGGCAATATAGTCATATGCTTCAGTGGAAGGAGAGGAGATATTTATTCAATCTGTCTCAAATAAGGAGATAGGATTTTCCCCACTAAGCCCTGGCTCCATATAAAACCATTTAGGAATTCCTTTGTGGTTTACAGAAAACCAACCAAACAGAAGGATATCACCAGAATTATTCTGAATCACTGTGATCATCAGTAATCACCCAGTCTACAAATTTCCCTGACCTCTTTCATACCTAGTGATTTCCCAGGATATGGGGATAGGGACTGCCCTCAAATTTCATAGGTATTAGGAACTTCCCCAAAGAACTTCATCTGACAATATAAGTAGGCACTGTGTCTGAAATTTTTAGTCTTAGAGAGTTGCCCAAAACACCAAAAAATTAATCGATTTGTCCAAGATCATAAAAGTAATTTGTGTCAGTCATAAGACTTGAAATCAAGTCTTCTGGTATAGATGCCAGCTGTTTTCTATGGCACACCATTTTGCGTCTACCAATGGTACATCAACATTTAATCTGAAGTGTAATAGGAACATGAAAAATTAATGTAGAAATCTGGAACTACATTTTCAATGTTTATTAAATATAGACAGCACACTCAGATCCAGGGAATTGGTCTACTTTGCATGATAGGATTGTGTAACACTATTTGTTAAGGTAGTCCAGTACTTAAAACCCTTTTCCACTCATTGGGTCATAGAATATAATCACAATTATTACAATTTTCATATTTGAAAATTATTACATAGTTATTGCATGATATTAATAAAGCAACTTAAAACAAATAACATTTCACAAGATCATATGACACAGGAGCAGGTAGGTGGCTCAGTGGATTGAGTGCATGGCCTAGAGACAAAAGGTCTTGGGTTCAAATCTTGCTTCAGACACTTCTTAGCTGTGTGGCCTTAGGCAAGTTACTTAACCCCAATTGCTTAGTCCTTACTGATATTTTGCCTTGCAACCATTAAACAGTATTAATTCTAAAATGGAAGGTTAGGGTTTTAATTTAAAAAATAATAAAATTAAATAAAATAAAAGATCAAATGTTATAGCTTTTTCTCTGTAGTGAATATGAAGGCTAAAATATGATTGAGATAAAATACAAATTTTTTAACCTGTTATATAAGACACTCAACAATGTAATTCCTACCTACCTTGCTAACTTTCTATTATTTAATTTGCCTTCATAATTTGTTCTCAATAGTCAATTTCTTCATATTTTGCTTCTGTATATTCAAAAAGCCATCAACTAGAATGCATGCTGCTTTGCTTTGACCTGTCTGAATAAATGCCATCTTTAAGGAAAAAATCAAGTGTATCCTTCACTTTGTGAATTCTTCTAGTTGTGATTGTTCTTTCCTACTTCAATTGTTCTTATAATAGATTTGTTGTTGTCTTTCAGTTGTTTTTGTCATGTTCCACTTTTTTTTTGTCCCCATTTGGGGTCTGGATACTGGAATAGTTTGGTATTTTCTTCTCCAATTCACTTTATAGTTAAGGAAATTGGGCCAAACAGTGTTAAGTGACAGCTAGCAAGTGTGTGAGTCTGGATTTGAGCTCAGGAAGATGTTGTTTTTACTTTACCTGGAACTCTATCCACTGCGCTATCTACCTCTATAATACTTACATCCCAGGAGTGCTATCTAAGAATATGTATGTAAGCTCTTTCGGGGCAAGATTTGTTTCATTTTTTTCTTAGAATCCAAGATTCCTAGCACATCACTAGGGCCCTAGTAGATGCTTAACAAATGTTTGTTGAATGGCAATTAGTTTCATGGAAAATGCAGTTATGGAAAATTTCATCTATTAAAAAAAATTATCCTCAGACTGAGACATCATAGATGACAGAGTTCACAAACACCTCTTTATTGGATACTATAATGGTTAAATTAGGAATTTTGACAAAATAAGAGAGCAGCTTTTAATAACTTAAGTTTTAATGAGAACAGAGTAAATAATTAAGTTTTAATGCGAATATTGTAAAGTTTATATAATTTTAATTTTGTGAGAATATAGTAAAGTTTATATAATTACAATTTACATAATTAAGTTTTAATGAGAATACAGTAAAAGGAGGGAAATATAGGAAGGAGATAGAGACAGAAATTGCCTAACTAACTACCCTATAATTGCCTATAAATGCCATTAGAGAAAGTCCAGCTGATCACCCTTCAGTTCAGCTCACCAGGCAGAATCTCTCAATCAACAACTAATCACCAACCCACACCACCAGCAACCAACCCCCAAAGACCAACTACCAAGGACCAACCATCTCCCAACTCCCCAAAAGGTCAAAAAGTCCCTTGTGCTGGCCTTTTATATTCCTTTCTTACCTCACTTCCTATCTCTTTAGTTTCTACTTCCTTTCACTGTGGGCTGGTGTATCTTTATACATCTCTGTGGTAAAAGAGCCACCAGGTCCCCAGTTAAATTAGAGGAAGGGATTAAGGATTCCCTTTTATGAAACTGTTTACATAAATCAGGAAACAACAGAAAAATAAAATAAACCATGATACAAAGTAAGGCATTCAACACTTACATAAAAGGTTAGTATAGTCATTCTTCCAAGCTTAGACTAGTGGTCTTGTGTGCAGGCGGGAGGGATAATTTGTTAAGGACCTTGGGAATTGTAATTCTCTTAAGTTTGGAAAGAGAAGTAGTCATTACCAAACTGGAACCCAAAGGCCAAATTTTCAAATCCATCAAAGTGAGAGAAGAGAGGTATGGAGTGACAGAATCACACGTAGCAGGTTGTTTCAAAAGTTTTTCAAAAATTTGAATTTTGTTTTGCATCTTGAATTTCTGTAATTTTATGTTTTTGCACTTGCATTTATGAAAGTATGCTTTCATTGATTATTTGTTTTCATTGAAATTTTCTTTTCTTTTATATACCTAGTTCAGGTTAGTATAGAGAAGGTGTATCAATAAGAATTGGATAAGATAAGCATGAGATTAAGACTGTTTTGGGGGAGAATATAACAAGAATAAGGTTAGGTGTAGCTTTAGAATTATATAGAATAGCAAGCATACAGGAGATATTTTTTATCTCTCCATATGATTGAAGGGGGAAATTATATGGATGATATTAGAAATTAAGATATTATATTAGTTTAGAAGTAAGAAGTGGAGAAATTGGCTTGAGAAAGAATTGGAGTTTGAAACAGATCTGAGACAGTGTCAGTTTCAAATGTTGACAGTGTGTGGGGGAGGTGTAAGGGTTTTTCTGTGTCAGTTGCTCTGGGGGAGGGGCAGTTACTGTCTCTCTCTGAGTGCTGGGAGCAGGTGATATCTTCTTTTCTCTTCTCACTGTCTGAGGTAGAAGGAAAGGAGGGAAAATCCTGAAGGAGCTAAGTGATTTCCTTTTCCAATGTGGGAAACACTAGTGACTGTCTATTGCTGTTTCATAGATTGTTTTTATCTCTGAGAAGACCAAAGAAAGATATAGCCTTTGGTTTAGATTCTGAGTCTGCTAAGGCTCAGAGTCCTAACTTGTTTCTTGCTGAGGCTCACCCAGCTAACCTTTGTTATTTTTATAACTTGGAGACAAAGTTAAGAATTATATACTTCTTATAAGGATAATAGTACTAGTTTATTGTAGAATAGGGAAAATTTGGGTTAGTCAGATCAGGAAGGATCAGTGTAGCCCAGTGGTTACCAAAATTTTTTGGCCTACTGCCCCCTTTCCAGAAAAAATATTAATTAGTGCCCCCTGGAAATTATGAAACTATTTATTGAACTTAGAATAGAATATAATACAAACAAAGTGTGGCCATCACCACCCTCCTGGATGGCTGCAGCACCCACTAGGGGGCAGTAGTGCCCACTTTGGGACTCACTGGTGTAGCCTGTTGTAATAGGTATAAGTTTAAAAGTAGGTATGTAAGCAAGCTTGGAAAAGCCTTAGCTGGAGGTCATGGACATTCTGAATGGAATATAGGGGAAGGAGGGAGTGGCTTGTGCCTGAGAGAGACTCCATGGGGGTTGGGACAAAAACTGTGGCTGACCCTGGGAGATCTCAGAGCTAGGGGAGTTGTATCCAGATTCCCTGGGATCCTGGAGAGTGGTGAGGGCTTACAGAAGAGGACATCAGACCTGCAGAGCAGCACCGAGTAGGGAGTGGTTTGTGATCTGATGGACAGCATTGCAAACTTTCTCTTTCTACCTGGATACCTTGAATCATCTGTTCTGGTGGAGTTGACTCCTGGCATCCTGAAACCATCCCTGGATTAGCTGTGAGATCCCAAGTAAAGCCATCCTCAGGTCCTTAGCTAAGCTGACCAAACCTGGCTGGAACCAGGTTGGGAGGAACTTTCCTCTTGTGACTCCAGTACTGCTTTCTTTGGGCCCTGTCTTGCTTAGATATTGGAAGAGTATTGTTAAGTCCCTTTCCCTTGACCTTGTGGTTTGCCCTTAGTCTGTTAGTGTAGAAAAACCCTATTCCCATTCTTTACCTTAGTTTTTCCCTGATTAAAATGTGTTATTAAACTCTTGCCTTTACTTATCAGCTTCCGTAGGCTCTGTCTTGTTGATGCTGGGTGGCAGTTAGAGGCCAATAGCCATTTTTGTTACAGACATCCAAACAGCCATTATAACCCAGTCTCCCTACTTGCTGGGCCCCTTCCTGTCATTCCTGTCTCCCACACACCCACCTGGACCCAAATTTACTGTTTAAGGCACCTTTCCCTGGTTTCTCTCTTAACATTGTGGAAATAGGAGAAGTGGTTCCTTGGGGAACCATGGAGTTTTATTTGGATGGAGTTAGAATCCCTTAGACTCTAAGGCTTAGAGTTAAAAATCCTTTTTATCCTTATATTCTCAATAAATAGTTTAGTTTTGTAACAAGAGTCCCCTTAGTGTCCTTGCTCCTGGCCTGGAAGAGAAGTTCACTTATGAGCTTCACTTCACTTATATAGACTGAAGATATTTTGTAAGCACAGCAAGCAGAGTATCTAATCAGCTATATCCATAATCAATTCATTGAATTATTATGTTTACAAGGTCCACCACTGAATAGATAAAACTTTCCATGAGACTAACTTGTCACCTTGCAGTGACTCTAGGCTTTTCCTTTTCCTGGCTCTAAGCTTGTGTTATTAAAGGAATATAGCAGAAGGACCACATTATGGCTTCTCAGGGAAATTGCTGGACAAATTGTGAATCTATTTAACTTCTTCTGATTTACTGCCACATGCAACAGGTAGCAAGGCTACTTACTAGGTGTCCTTTGCTATTTTAAAATTGCTTCCAGATTGCTTACGTTTAAAAAATAATGCTTTACTTATAAAGATAAGAATATCTGCATTTGCTTTGTTATACAGAGTGATAAGATGTGTGTTAGCCAGAGAGAATTGGTGAATAGTTACACTAAACTTTTAACACAAAATACAACTATATCAGAAACTACCTTCTTGGTATAGAAATCAACAGCTTGCCCGGGGGCGTGGACTATGTTATGAATTTTATATAAAATCTGTTTATTTTTTTCTTTAGATCTTTTTAGCTTTACAGAAAAAAAGAAAGCCATGTGGAACTGGTCCTTTCTTGGAAACTAAAGCCCTCAGGATCTAATCTCATTATCTCCAAGCAAAATAGATGCTTGACCTTAGGGGCCTCTGGGATCTTCCTCTATACCCAGAGGTTATAAAGGGAAAGAGGGAATAGATACCTTAAGAGGTCACACCCTGAGCCAGTCCTATTGGGCAAAAATAGGTGAGGTCACCTCTTTGCAAGAAAGGGGTAAGGGTGGGGAGCAAGAGAAAAGTGCTATTCATCCAAACCTCCATTTTAGTGACATCTACAGGACAACAGTAGCATTGCATTAACATTATTTCAGGACCCTGTGCTCCCATGTGTTTCCTATTTGTCTAGTCTCCCTTTATTTCTTTTCCTATCTTTGTCCATTTCCATCTGCCTTTTTATCCATTTATCCCAAATTCATTTCTCTTCTCCGAAATACATTTGATTGATAATTCATATCTTTAAACTTAAGAATAGGTGGTTAAATTTTAATTTTAATATACCTTTTTATCTCTGGTTTTCCAAACTACCAGAATGGCATATGTATTAAAAAGACAGTATCACAAAAAGTCTTTGAAATACATTTTTTTCTGTAATGTTATGGGCGGTATGGTGATAGTGAACAGGGCCTGATAGAGAGATGGCCCAAGGTCCTCAGATGGTATTAAAACCTAAGCTGAGTAGGGATGAGAAGCTCAGCTGGACACCAAACCCCATCTAACAGTGCCCAGGACTAAGTGATTGAGTGAGAAGCTGTGAATTGGCTCACACAGCTTCTCTGGTTACTTGTCCAGGGGCTAAGTTGATGGATAATGTTGATGATGAGTGAATAGATGTTAATGATAGGTGGATAACTGGGTGACTGCGACTTTGTCTTTGCCTGAGTATTTCCTTTCCCCTTAGTTGCAAAGGATATAAAACTGATCTTTGGAATAACAACAGCCTTCGCCTAAATAAGCTTTCAGGATTATAATCAACTCAGGAGAAGGAATCAGGGTTGAAGGAAGAAGGTGTTCGGAATCTATGCTAGACTGTAGATGATTAGATTTGTTGGTCAATGACTAATCAGGTCATAACTGTTGGTTGGAGAGATTCCTCTCTCTCTGCCAGGCACCTTTGGCCCTGACCAGGTGGATTGAGATTTGATGATGTTCTTCTTAATATACAGGTATATATCTCAGCTCTATTCTGTAGTTGATGATGTGGTAATCAATGAAACAAGATACAGGTAACTTAAGCAGATTGATTGACCTACCACCCAGCCACCCAGGGTCCCCTTCTCATGAGTGAGAGAAAATCTTGATTCAGCTCCTGCCTTTTATAGTGCTGGCAGTAATTGCCTTTTGCCCCCTTGGCTCATGACATCTAAGTAAATTCTAAATTCCAAACTGTTGGTTGTCACTCATCCTGTTCTCCATTTTCTTGTCAGAAATTGATATTACAGAAAATGCTGCTTTTGGTTTTGTAAGTTTTCAACCTGAAAATCTTTGGCTAATCATCTTTGTAGGTGAATTCTACACTGTGCTAATCTAACTATGTATCCTAACCCTTTCACTATGATCCCAAAATAATAAATTTCTATCTATGCTATTTCTTAGGCTGTCTGTTCTTACCTGTGCTAAAGACAAAGGATGGGAAATTTTAACGAGGAAAGGTTTGGGGTTTGAATACAAATGTTTAACAAAATTTGAACATGCTTATATAAACAACATTGTAAATCTGTAGCAAATAACAAGTTCTAACTTTGTAACTATCTCACTAGTTCTATGATAATATATTAACTGCAACAACCTGCTAGTAACATTTGCGAATGCTGAACTTCTTAAAAACCTTCATAACAAACAAATTTTAATTCTTAAGCTTCTATAATACCTAACCTACTATTAATAATATTAGTTTGTAAGTAAATTCTTATGCTATATTAATCTCTTAGTAACATATCTAGCTAAGTCTTAACACTGCGTATACCTATCTCATTTAATTTATGGATAAATCTATCTAAGAAATTTATAACTATAATATACTGTCCCTATGCTATCTACATATAAAAATTCCCTAACTAATCTTCCCCTAGGATTAGTAAACTTGTTTTTATTATGGGTTAGTATCAAGTATAATACATATGTTCAAGGTTTTTATGTGAAGTTTTTAACTATGAGAGTAAATTTAAGTACTGTTTAACTAAATCAAGGGACATAGTTCTCTTTTACCATGGTTAAATTTAACTATTTACTATATATATATATTTACACACTATGTACATGTGAAATAGGTTTAAGTGTCTATGTGTTGGACATTTGACCTAACATGTTCTATTTGGCTTCATACTCACCATCTCTCTTAGAATTCTTCTGTCCATTAGCAATGTTCTGATGCATGCAGCCTAATGTATGGATGTACTAATCTATGCTTTGATTTGTGTTTGAATGTGTTAACCTTGTACCATTCAAACCTAATCTTGCACAGTTGATCATGTTACCATTGTGATTCTCTGGTGATGTTGTCCAAATCACATAGATGTTGTGAACAGTTCAGTTCATTGTGTAATCCTTGTGCGTTGTCTCTTGTAATGTCATTGTGATGTCCCGATGTACTGTTGTGTCTCTTCTTTTCTTCCTCTGTGTTGGAAGCCCATCTTGTCTATTGTTGGCTTGATTGTAGATTTGTCACCTTGAATCTGGAACAGTTGTGTGATTGTATAGCCTTGTGTTGTATTGTGTTGTAAAATTTTTGTGTTGCTAAAAAAATTTTGATCTTTTTATGAGAGTCATTTTAAGGATTGTCATAGTCCAGTGATGGGCAAACTATGGCCCGCTGGCCAGATGTGGCTCCCTGAAATGTTCTATCCCACCACATGACATTATTCCTAATATGACGAATACAATGAGTAGGATATAATACAATGAAATCCAAAAGAGTTGCCTTAGAAACAGACTGACAGATGAACATTTCTTTTCCTTTGACCCCCTCTTTAAAAAGTTTGCCCACCACTGTCATAGTCTATTGTCATATGTTTAATCATCAGTGTCACTGATTGGCTCTGATACAGTTTGATTTGGATCTTTATACTGCTGTTGTTCTTCTATGGTTGGGTCTTTTTGCTGAGGCTTTTCTTTGGAAGACTTTGTATGTGTGAAATGGAACCATGGGTTTCTGTCTTTGACTTTTACTGCTGTCGGGGTTACTAAGAATATTTCATGTAGTACAACCCATTTTGGTTCTAATATTGACCTTTTGGTGAAATTCCTGATGTATACAGTGTCTCTGGGTTTAAAATTATGTAAGCTGTAATCAAGTGGAAGTCTTTGTTGAATGTGAAACTCACCTAGCCTTTCCTTTAGTAGAGTGATATATTCATAGATCTTGCATTTTATACCAAGGTGTGATAGGTAGTCTGTTTCTTGTGGAGCTTTGTCATGCCAGAGTAGCTGACCATATAGTAACTCAAAAGGTGATAAATGAGTAACACTATTTGGCTGGCTTCTGATATGGAAAAGGCCCATAGGTGAAACATCTGGCCATTTCATTCATTCATTCATTTATTTATTTGTTTGTTTGGTTGTTTGTTTATTTATTTATTTATTACATTTTAAACCCTTAACTTCTGTGTATTCCCTCCTAGGTGGAAGAGTGTTACGTAAGGTTAGGCAATGGGGGTCAAGTGACTTACCCAGGGTCACACAGCTGGGAAGTGTCTGAGGCCGGATTTGAACCTAGGACCTCCCGTCTCTAGGCCTGACTCTCAATCCATTGAAATACCCAGCTGCCCCCTACATCTGGCCATTTTAAATGAGATTTGGCACAGAGTTTTCCTATCATGGTTTTAAGATGTCTGTTCATCCTTTTGACATGCCCTTATGACTGAGGTCTGTATATAGAATAGAGATGTCATTTTATTCCAAGCACCTGATAAACCTGGTTCAGAATGGCATTTGCAAAATGACTAGCAGAATCTGATGAAATAGTAACAGGAATGGAGAATCTCAGTATGATTTGTCTCAGTAGGATCTTTACTACAAATACTGCATTATTTCATCTGGCTGGAAATGCTTCTGGCCACTTAGCCTGTCCAATATCACTAATACATATTTGTACTCTTGGCATTTAGGCATAGTGATATAGTCAATCTGCAAGCATTCAAAGGGACTGCATACTAGACTATAGATGATTAGATCTGTTGGTCAATGACTAATGTAAGTTAGATTTTGCAAGGATTTGCAAGAAGCCATGCCTGTGGGCATGGTTTGCAGTTGGACACTTGGAATCTTGGGAGAGTCCTGATACCATCCTGAGGCATGAGACCAATCGTTGGTTGGGAGACAGAGGGACAGAGGGTTGGGAGACATAAGGGAGACAAAGACTGGACCCAGTGACTCATTTTGGAGCCTGGGATCCAGGGTGGAGGGAGGAGAATGTGGGTTTAGATTACTTAGGTAGGTAGGTTTAACGATCTTAGCTGACCAATAGCAAATCTCATTAACAAACCCAACAATCTCTTGGAGAACAAAAACATACTTTGACCAACTGAACATCACCGTCTGGCCCAGGGCTTGTTAGCTCTGGGTCAGCAGCTGAGCATCTGTTCATCTATTTATCCATAGGCAAGCAGTGTCCACTAAAGTAGGCCTGATCAACCATTGGCCTGCCTGGGCCAGTGGGTCTGGTCAGCTCAGCTGTCAACATTCTGAAGCTGTTAGATTTAGTACTGAGAGCTAAGATCAAACTTCATTTCGGGATTCCTAAAAATCCTCTTCCCTTTTATCAGCTTCCCTTGTTGTTTTGATTAACACCAGTAAATGTTTTGTTTATAAAAGTCAATCCAGCTACTGACCTTTTGTTGGTTGACTTCACAACTGGTCAGCCTCAAGGAAGTTCTAGGGCAAGTTGAAGGGTCAGAAGAGGATCCAGTCTTACTCCCTGAAGTTGAGCTTAACTACCATTAGTAATATCATTAGTCTGATGCGTTATTGAATTATCATTGTTATTCTGATATTATTGATTTAGTTATCATTAATTGAACATCAATTGGTGCCAGGAGGCTAGTCTTCCTGAAGAAACACACTGTGGTTGAGGGGATTCTACAGGAAGTTTAGTTGTGTTATCTGATTTCCTGTTTATACCTAAGGAAGGTTTAAAGCTCCTTTGTCATCTGGGGCTCTCTGCTTTACCTTTCTTAACAATTACATCTCTACAATCAAGTTCCCAAAGATCATAACACTAATCAAGTTGTAACTGTTGACTGGAGAGATTCCTCTCTCTCTCTGGCTCTGGTCAGGCCAGGCACCTTTGGCCCTGACCAGGTGGATTGAGATTTGATGATGTTCTTCTTGAGATACAGGTAATATACATTTCAGCTCTATTCTGTAGTTGATGATGTGGTAATCAATGAAACAAGATACAGGTAACTCCAGCAAGTTGATTGACCTACCCACCCAGCCACTCAGGGTTCCTTTCTCATGAGTGAGAGAAAATTTTGATTCAGCTCCTGCCTTTTATAGTGCTGGCAGTAACTGCCTTTTGCCCCTTGGCTCATGGCATCTGGGTAAATTCTTTTTTTTTTTAAACCCTTAACTTCTGTGTAGTGTCTCCTAGGTGGAAGAGTGGTAAGGGTGGGCAATGGGGGTCAAGTGACTTGCCCAGGGTCACACAGCTGGGAAGTGTCTGAGGCTGGATTTGAACCTATGACCTCCCGTCTCTAGGCCTGACTCTCAATCCACTGAGCTACCAAGCTGCCCCCCCACCCCCCAATCTGGATAAACTCTAAATTCCAAACTGTTTGTTGCCACTCATCCTGTTCTCCATTTTCTTGTCAGAAATTGATATCACAGTAATGACAGAAGAGAGTAATACATGTTTTTTTGAAATAAATTTATCTTACCTCTTATCTATTTTATTCACATGCTGCTCTACTCTTTGCACAAGTTCTACAATGGAATTCAGTACTTATGAGACATAAAAAGAGCAAAATTGACAATAGGACAAAGAAGTCACTCTTTGAGCCTATCCTTTAAAAAAATTCTTTTTATCAACCAACTAAAGGAAAGGATATGCATCATCCTATGAAATATACTGGCTGAAAAAAATATAAATCAAAAAGATGATATTTCTGTTGGTATATTGTATGCTAAAAATGACTCCAGTCCCAAGGGGGAAAAAGATTTCTTGGACTTCACCCCAAAGAACATTTTGATGGTTAAGTGTAAGGAGATCAGAGACACACAGATTACATTTCCTTTTAAATATGCATGTGTTGAGAAACATATAGTACATTTCTCTCAGTGCCTGTTCCTCCCTTTGCTATGAAGAACTACTTTTGACTTCAGTGGGAACTTTACTGCAAAGGAAACATTTGTGTGGAGAGTAGGGATCAAAGGAAAAAGAGGCATGGCAAAATAAGACCTGGATTCTGGTTAATGTAAAATGTCTGTAAAGTAGACTGAATTATTTGATGAATCTGAAATATGCTTAGGTTTGTTCAACCCATCAACAAAATGGAAAAACACAATCCAAACATTAGAACAGACAGCTAACTAAGCATCAGTGTAAAGAAGAGAAGCTAGAGTTCAGATGTTTGGATTGGGTGTCTTTTACAACAATTGCATCTTTCCTACTCATGACATAATGATAAATGCAATGTAACCAAAAACCAATAGTGTAGAAAGTTAACTGAAAGAGTTTGGGATCATGTAACAACATGCATCTACTTTTTTTCCATTATAAAACTTGACAACATAATGGAAAGAAGTAAGTTATCAGTAATCACAAGTGATCAGATATGTGGCGTAAGAGATGAGTTGAATATAATGCTGAGCTTATGAATCTGAGAGACAGGAAGGATGATGGATTGCTTCACAGAAAAAGGAAAACTTCAAGAGAAGTGTTTTGTGGGGAGGCTGGGGGAGAGGGGAAGATTATAATTATTTCAGTTCTTGGACATGTTGAATTTGAGATGTCCCCAGGAAATCCAGTTTGAAATGACCAATAGGGTTTGATGAGTAAATCAGAAAATGCACGGATCTATGTGGTAGAAAGAGTTTCTTCAATAAAAGTTCCCTATGCTGAGGAAATCACATCTGGACCTCTTTTCTACCTTCCAAAGTACTACATTCATATTTTATTTCTTTTAGTAAACTACTTAATAGAATATGGGTGGAAATTAAAATTTTGAGCAAAACAATATATAGAAGCAAAATAAAATGACAACTACTTTTAAAGGAATATCTTCCAAAAATTTAAAAAAAATACAGGCAAGTAAATATCACTCAAGAAGAAGTTGTTTCTAACAAAGTCCAAACAATTCATTTGTAAGATTAATAAATTTAACTTTAATTGTATTTTACATAATATAATTTATTAAAAAGTCAGTTGTCCCATTTTTGTCTCATAGGTTATGGCTAACAATCTGTGCATTCTAGCAGTAGTACTGGTTTGTAGTTCCTAGTGTAGTTGAAAAGAAGGGCTTTTTTGGCCAGCTGAAGTAGTTAGTGTAATTTATTTCAATTGTTTCCATGGTGCACTAGTTTAATCAGTCTTGCTAAAGTAAAATGGAGTGAAACTTGAATAAATTGGGACTTCTTAAATTTTTTTTTCCTCCTGAAATTCACTTAGCATGCTCCAGGTTTCCTGAAAAAGTCCTATCTAGTGGGAGCTAAGGAAGTTTAAGGAAAGTATGGTGATTTATTGCCTCTTACAGTTACAATAGATTTATGTTTAATTGCTAATATCTGTGGCTACTCATAAGACATAGAGATATCCCAACCACACCCAAGATAAAACTGCTGCTTTAGGCTCCTTTAGATAGTTTATAAAAGTGGAGCTAATTAAAGCAAATCAGTTAACAAAATCACTTTAAGGAGTGACTTTGAAATATATCATCTCCTTATCAGAGAAATTTGTTAGGAGTCAAACAATTTCCTTTACCAGCAGCAAGTGCTTAGCGGTACATTATGTAAAGAAATTTAGGGGAATCATTTTCTGGCAAATCTCTCATGGAAATCTGTCAAAAATGGAGCTTGCATGGATATTGACTAAAGAGTATAAAAAGAGATTCAATAATATTTTCATTTTGCTAATACTTTAACATTTAAAACATAAAACTGAGTGCCCCGCTTTTATTTCTTTACATGAGAATTTAATGAAATGTAAACACATATATAATACATATGCATATTATATATATATACATATATACATACACATATGTGTAGTTCCCCCTCAGTTGACACACAGAAAACAATGAAGAGATACTTTTAAACACTGATAGTTACATAAAAAATATTAGATTGTTAACAGCTGCCATGGAGCTTTCTCATCTCAAAGAGATGAATCTGTCTTTATCTTTTACTTGGCTGCAAAATGCATGTTTGGGTTTTGTTTCATTTTGTTTTTTAATTTGTTTAGTTTACAGAAGTTGTGAAACTGTCCTTACTCTATTGGTCTTTTCAAAAATACACAAATACATAAAACCAATGCCATAAAATAGTTTTTGATAGAATCATCATCATCAGCTGTAGGAAATCTGTTGATAACTAAAACTACACTCTGTTTGTCTGCCTCTCCCATTTAAAAAACTTAAACTATTTATGATGGGCAAGTCACTTAATCTTTCCCTGAGTCTCAGGCAATACTTTAAGATTTAGCTACCAAGTTATAGTTCAAATAAATTGCTGAGTTCAAATTTGGCCTCAGACTTAGCAGTTGTGTGACCCTGGGTAAGTCACTAAACCTGTTTGCCTCAGTTTCCTAATATGTAAAATAGGTTGGAGAAGGAAATGGCAAAGACTCCAATATCTCTGCCAAGGAAATCCCATATGAGATCATGAAAAGTTCAATATGACTGAAATGACTAAACAACAACAATAAGTTATAGCAGAGTTATAATCTGAATCTGTGAAGGGAATTTCTACAAATATATATTGAAAAACAATCATATTTATTTGGTATAATTCTTCTATAACCACTGTATAATTTTGTAAACCCTCACCTTCTATCTTAGAATTAATACTATGTGTTGGTTCCAAGGCAGAAGAGTCTGAGATCAAATTTGAACCCAGAACTTCCTGTTTCTAAGTCTGGCTCTCAATCCACTGAGCCACCTAGCTGCCTCAAATAATTATATACTTTTAAATAATTTTACACTTTCCAATTAAAACTGGGACGATAAGAAGGCAGAGGATTTATATAATAATATTTCTCCAGCATCAGTGAGTTTGAGTAATGACAGTTATTTTTGATTGAGTAGTCATGAAAATCCATTTTGTCTAAATCACTAAACATCTGTGGGCCTTGCTTTTCTTATCTTTGAAATGAAAAGGTTGGACTGGATGAGCTTTAAGATTTCTTTTAACTCTACATCGTATAAGTCTGATGGCAGCTGTTATCTAACACAAACTTTCAAAGACTTCTTAAAACTATATGAAAAATGTGATAAGCAATTCAAGTATTTCACTTGATTTGACTTGATTTAATTTTTTTCCCACACTATATGTTGATACAATTTTCAACAATTGTTTTCTGACATTTTTCAGTCCAGGTTCTCTCCCTCCTTTTACTACTCCCCAAAATAACCAGATAATGATTATTATGATATAAGTTGTACATGTATTGTCATACAATACATATTTTCATGTTGATAGCCTTTTTCATCATGAGGCCCTTGGAGCAATCCTAGAACTTTGTATGGTTTTTTTGCTTTGTTTTGTTTAGTTTTGTTTTATAAAGATTTCCCCCCACAGATTACATGTTGATACAATTTTCAATATTCATTTTCTGACATTTTTCAATCCATGTTCTCTCCCTCCATCCTATTCCTCCCCTTTCCCCAAGATGGCAGCTAATATACACAACACATATTTCCATGTTCAGCATGTTGTGAAACAAGTCATATACCCTACTAGAGAAAAATTCAGGGAGGAAATAAAGTGCAGATGGCATGCTTCAATCTTCATTCATACTTCATCAATAGCCTTTTTCATCATGAGCCCCTTTGAGTTGTCCTGTATCCTTGCATTGCTGATAATTGTCATTCACATGACTTTGACTATATCAAATTAAAAAAGTTTTGTACAAACAAAACCAATGCAACCAAAATGAGAAGGAAAGTAACAAAACTGGGAGAACATTTTTATAACAAAACTCTCTGACAAAGATTTAATTTCCCAAATATATAAGGAACTAAGTCAAATTTACCAAAAATCAAGCCATTCCCTAATTGATAAATGATCAAGGGACAGGAATAGGCGGTTTTCACATGATGAAATCAAAACTATCAATGAGCACACGAAAAAGTGTTCTAAATTCCTCCTGATTAGAGAAATGCAAATTAAAACAACTCAGATATCACTTCACACCTAGCAGACTGGCCAATATGACAGTCTCAGAAATGTAGGTGGCAAAATTGGGACATTAATACATTGCTGGTGGAATTGTGAATTGATCCAACCATTCTGAGGGCAATTTGGAACTATGCCCAAAGTGCTTTAAAAGATTGCCTCCCCTTTGATCCAGCCATACCATTGCTGGGTTTGTACACTAAAGAGATAATAAGGAAAAAGACATGAACAAATATATTTATAGCCTCACTCTTTGTGGTGGAAATAAATTGGAAAACGAGGGAGTGTCCATTGATCGGGAAATGCTGAACAAATTGTCGTCTCTGTTGGTGATGGAATACTATTGTGCTTAAAGGAATAACGAACTGAAGGATTTCCATGTGAACTGTAATGACCTCCAGGAATTGCTATAGAGTGAAAGGAGTAGAACCAGAAGAACATTGCACACAGAGACTGATGCATTATGGCACAATAGAATGTAATAGACTTTTCTACTAGCAGCAATGCAATGACCCAGGACAATCCAGAGGAACTTATAAGAAAGAATGCTATCCACATCCAAAGAAAGAACTATGGGAGCAGAAAAAAAGCATATGATTGATCATGTACTTTGACATGGATATGATTAGGGTTTTGATGGTCTTTTTTTTAAAGTACATAGTGTATATCTATTTAACAAAGCCTTTAATAATCATAAAATGTATGCCACCTAGATTTATTAATACAAATTTTGAACAACACAACCTAAAGGACAGATACAACTCTAATGGAGACTTCCCTGAAGTTTTAAATAATTTCCTTTTTTTTTTTTGAAGAAAGATTTTTTTCAAGATTACATGTCTGTAAACTTTTAAATTTGTTTTCTGGTATTTTCCTATCCATATTATCTCTCTCCCTCCTGCCCTCCTCCTCTCTAAGAAGGCATGTAAAATGATACAGATTGTTCATATATTATCACATAAAAATATTTCCATGTACATCATATTGTGAAATAAGACATATTGCTTACACTAAAGCAATATTTATGAAGAAATAAAATGAAGAATGATATTTGAAACTGCATTCATATGCCCTCTGTTACTTCTATACTGGTGGATATCTTTTTTCATCATGAATCTTTTGGAGTTGTCCTGAACCTTTGTCTTATTGATAAGACTCAAGTCATTCAGAGGTGATTATTATTCATTACTGTTGTTACCATGTACAACATTCTCCTGGATGAGCTTACTTCTCTTTGCATTGCTTCATATAAGTCTTTCCATGCTTTTCTGTGAACATCAATTTTAAATTATTTCATAAATGACTACTTTTCATTCAAGATATCCAACCAGTTTTAAATACATCTGACTGTATTTCTTCTAAACCATATATTTACTTTTTTATTGTTGCTGTTTTAAACCCTTTTCATCTTAGAATTAATACTGTGTAGCAGTTATAAGGTAGAAGAGTGGCATTGGCTATGCAAAAGGTGTTAAGTGATTTGCCCATGATCAAACAGCTAGAAATTATCTGAGATCAAATTTGAACCTAAGACCTTCCATCTCTAGGCCTGGCTCTCTATGCAATGAACCATCTACCTTCCCTTAAACCATTTCTTTTCTTTTTCTTTTTTGTTTTTGTCTTAAAATCCTTTAATTAATTAATTAATTAAGAATATTTTTCCATGGTTACATGGTTCATGTTCTTTCTCTCTCTTCCTCCCAATCCCCCTTCCCATAGTCAATGTCCAGGTCCACTAGGTTTTATATATTTCACTGATCAAGACCTATTTCCATATTATTAATATTTGCATCAGAGTGATCACTTAGAGTCTACATCCCCAATCATATCTCCGTCTAACCATGTGATCATGCAGTTGTTTTTCTTCTGTGTTTCTACTCCCACAGTTCTTTCTCTGGATGTGAATAGTGTTCTTTCTCATAAGTCCCTCAGAATTGTCCTGGATCATTGCATTGCTGATAGTAGAGAAGTCCATTACATTCAATTGGGCCACAGTTTATCTGTGTCTGTGTATTGTTCTGCTATGGATTTGATATTTAAAGATCACACTACTGCAAATATGAATAACATGGAAATAGGTTCTGAACAATGATACATGTAAAACCCAGTGGAATTGCTTGTCAGCTCTGGGAGGAAGGGAGGGAAGGGGGCAGGGATCATGAATCATGTAACCATGAAAAATTATTCTAAGTAAAAAAGAAAAAAAATTGTCATTCACTGTTGATTATTGTACTTATTTCTGTCACTGTGTACAAAGTTCTGGCTCTGTTTACTTTCTTTCCTTTGCATTACTTCATATAAGCCTCTCCAGGCTTTTTTGTTTTGTTTTGTTTTGCAATTTTCAAAAAGTCTACTGATTCTTAGGTTGTCTTACTTGGATCTATTTTCCAGGTCAGTTGTTTTTCCAGTGAGATACTTCAGATTTTTCTTCTATTTTTTTCATTCTTTTGAATTTGTTTTATTGTTTCTCAAAGTCTTATGGAGCCATTAGCTTTCATTGGTCCAATGTTAACTTTTAAAAGCCCATTTTCTTTTTTGAGCTTTTGTACTTCCTTTTTTTGTAAAATTATTTTCCTATTTGTGGTTTTGGATTTAAACTTTTAGAAATCTACTTTCTTAAGCTGTTCTTTTTTTTTTCTATCATTTTCTTTTCTAATTTTTCTTCCAAGCCTCTTGTTTTTTTTTTTTTTACCCTTTTTTGGAACTCTTACAGATGTTCATTTTGGACCTGATATTCTCTGACATTTGCCTTTTAAGGTTCACCTATCTTCATTTTGGCTTTGCTTTCTTCTTCTGATTTTGCATTTTAAAATTTCCTTTCGCTGAAATAGCTTTCCAGATCATGTTTTTTCTTTGTCTTTTACTCATTCTGGGAGATTTTTTTACATGTTGCCTATATGTTAAATTTTCCTCAGTTCTTTCCTCTGGCATGGAGGAAACATTTTCCCCAGGTTTGCCAAGGTGCCGTGTGCAGTGGAATTATCTGAATTCCATTCTTCAGCTGTCACCTTGCCCTGGTGTTGTGGTACTGGGATTTTTTTTTTCACATTGAGGTTTCCACCACATGTGCTTATACCAGGTCACTCCTCAAGCTCATCAACATGTGCTTGTATTATGCTGTCCCTCACACTGCTGATTCCACTGCTTTCACCTTATAACTCAGCAAGAGAAGCCCTTCCTGTTGCCCCTCTAAGTTTTCTTTGGCTGAAATCCTACTTTACTCTATCTTCTGTTGGTTCTATTGCTCTAAGATTTCTTTTTTTTCCCCCCAAGATTTGTTTTGAAGCATTTTTTTCTTTTGTCGTTATTTGGAGGAGAGTTTGGGTGACCTTAGACCATTCCTTACTCTGCCATATTGATTGCCAGAAGTCATATCCAATTCAAGCATTTCTAAAAATTACTTTTCATTGTGAACTTAATTACTAACACATTCACAAAATAAAAGGAGAGAGGCTTGTATACAAAATTGAATGACCGTTAGGTAAAGGGTATAGTTTTCTTTTTTTTTAGAAGCATGTGTGTGTATACATACACATATATGCTTTTAGAATGTGTATTGTGTATATATAATGTGTGTGTGTGTGAAGATATCTATCAATTAATTTCTCAACCTACTCACATCCCATGAGTTACTCCTCTACTCTATCTCTGTCACATACAAAGCTATTCATACTTCTGATCCTGCTATCACCCACAAATGGACTCTGGGTTCCAGGATCCTTCTTGGGGTACAGAAGGGTTAGGTCTCTACATTCTTCCAGTGGCTAAAGATTTGGTAGCTGATTCAGCAGGTGCTGGTCTATTGCCATACTCCTCAGAAACCAACAATTCATTTAGTCAATCTTATCAGCCATTTCTGGTGATCTTCAAGAAGGTGCCTCCTACTTGGTAAATGGGTTTTGTCCTCTTGAAACTACCTTTTGAAATCAGAATTTTTTCTGACTGCTGAACTTCTATCTTATTACTTGTTCTTCTATCTTATTACTACTGGAAGCTAGAATATGATCTTTCTCAAGGACTGGTGAATGACTTTTCCTTCATATTTTCCCCATGACTATCCATTAACAAGTTACAAACTCTGCTTGCTCCTTTACACAAATGTTTCCAGTTTCTGAAACATCATCTCAACCACGAATTCATAAATGGTAAGATAGATTTAGGAACTTTTGTACTAATTTAAATGTGTAAATTTAATGATTTGGATTACTAAAACTCTAGAAGTAGGAGAACCAAGGAAGGCATGGTGTTTGTGTGTGTGTGTGTGTGTGTGTGTGTGTGTGTGTGTGTGTGTGTGTGTGTGCACATTTCAGCCAAACTTCGAAGGAAAATAGTCATTTTCAATAAATGACACTGAGAAGAGGTTATATTCCAAATGTGGCAGGAGAGGAGATAATGGGGAATTCAGCAAAAGGGCTAAATTAGTATAGGAACTGGAAAGTGTGTGTGTGAAGAAGTTCAGGATTACTGGAATGTAGACTTCATAAAGAGCAGTAATGAGCAAATAGGTTGGAATGATAGGTTACAGCCAAATTGTGAAGTTCCCTAAATGCCAAATAGAAAAGACTGCCTTTGTTCCTATTGGTAATAGAGAATCACTGAAGGTTATTGAGTGTTTGTGTGATACTTTGGACGTGTATTCTAGGAAGATCACCTTGGTAGCTGCATGAAGCATAGAATGTATTGGGAAGAATCTTAAAGCTGTTAGGAAGTTATTTCAGTAGTCTAGTCAAAAGGCAACATCTGCCTGAACCAGAATGGAGGCTCTTTTGTTAAAGAAAGAAGAGATGGGATGATGGAAGTGAAAAATAACAATATTTTGTGACTGATTAGCTACGTGGAGTTTAGGAGTATGAGAATTTGAGGATGACACTAAGGTTACAAGTATGTAGAACTAGAATCATTATAAGGGTGCCTTGAACAGTAATAGAGAAGTTTAGGAGGGATTTGGCATTGAGGGAAATCACAAATTCCATTTTTTGATATTCTGTTTATAAGAATTCTAAAAGATATCCAGTTTGAAATGTTCAAAAGCATTTGGTGTGTGGTGGTAGATGTATAGACCTGAGAGTGATTTGCAATAATGATAATTAAAACCATGGGAAGTAATGAAGTCACTAAGAATATAGAAAGAAAAAAAGAATAGCATAGAGTTGGGGGTATATCCACAGTTAGAGGGTGTGCTAAGTATGATGATCCAATTTCAAAGGAATCTGCTTCAGAATGGCCACCAGT
This sequence comes from Gracilinanus agilis, assembly GCF_016433145.1. Lineage (NCBI taxonomy): Eukaryota > Metazoa > Chordata > Mammalia > Didelphimorphia > Didelphidae > Gracilinanus > Gracilinanus agilis. Next base: position 161,622,063 of record NC_058134.1, on the reverse strand, counting down.
CTGAGGAGAACTAAGAACGAAAAATGTCATGAAAAGCAAGACAGTGGTCATCAGTGTCAAAGGCTTCATGGAGGGCTAAGACAATTCCATTAGATATGATGATTAATATGTCGTTGATAACTTTGGGAAAAAATAATTTCACTTGAATGATGAATTTCTAAACCAAACTGAAAAAAAATTGGTCATTTGAGTTCACTACTAGAAATCATAGAAGTAGAAATTTTTTAAGTCTTGATCTAAATAAAGGAAGAGAAGGAAGGCCTCTTACTGGTGGTCATCTAATCCAAATATATTTAAGAATAAGGTTAAATGTTTCACCCAAGGTCCTTTGTCAGAATTCAAACTCAAATTCTCAAAATTCAGTTCCAGTTCTCTTCCCTCTCATCTACATTATGCCTTTATCTCTAAACTTTATGAAGATTGTTTTTTTAAAGGATTCTAGTCCTATGCTAGAAAAGTGATCAACAATATGAAAGATGTGGCTTCCCTTCTTCAATAAACACACACACACACACACACACACACACACACACACACACATTCTGATTTCCTCATGCATCTCAAAGTTGATAATCTTATTTCTGTGGCATTTTGGGGAAGAGTTGTTTCAGTATTTGTTATTAGTTGAAAAAAGCAAAACTGAAAAGCATTTAGGATAAGCAGGAAGAATAGAGAAAGGAGAGACAGAAAGAGAGAGACAGAGACAGAGAAAGACAGAGACAGAGAGAGTGAAAAAGAGACAGAGAAATGGTGAAATCAGGAAGCATTTTCCTCAAAGAGCAGGAGCAATTGAGTCATCCTCACAATATTGTCTGTCCTAGATACAGTGAACAGGAAGTGAAAGTTCAGTGTTGCTTACTCTCAATTGCCATCCATATAAACAAGACACAGAAAGATCAAATCATGTTACTTAGCTTCATTGCTTGTGAATTTTTTTTAAAGTCAGCTATTTAGAAATTACAAATATTAAACTTACTCATCCCCCAGGCACAACTCCCTAGCTTTCCTTTTTGGATGCTTTTTTTACGAAATAATCTTCTGTTCTCAGAACTTTATTGGTTTTGAATCCACCAACTCCAGGTCCCCTTGTTTCTCTTCACCCTTGAATTGGGGAAGGGGAAAGTATCATCATCCCAGGCCTCCTCATAAAGGTAAAATTGGTGCCAGGGAGTAATCCCCTTGGGTCACTAATGGATTATTCACACATCTGAGAATGCCGTTAAGAAGCTTCTGAAGTGGAATGCGATTCCAGCTGTAGCAATTACACCATGCTCATATTTCCTAGGCTAGACTCAGGGGAGTTCAACAACTGCCTATTAGCAAGCTGATGAAGGAAGGGAGAGCTATAAATCTTGCAAGTAATGATAAAGTTGATGCTCCTAGATGGAGAGAAGAGTGAGCTGCAATTAAAAAACAGAGCCCTGAACTTTGGCCTCTTGAAAGAACAACACCCACAGTAAGTTAATGAAGAAATAAAGAGGATAAACGAAAGGGTAAACATTTATTATATCTCCTTTCAGTTATCATCTCTGTTGCAGTGGGAGGAAAATAAACTTCCACAATCCAAATTAGAGTCTTTAGGATTTGTCTAATCTAACAAATAATGTTTGAACTGTTTCGAACATTGGTTTTGTATATAATTCAGCCTCTCCAGGAAAGCATGGAAGAAAAGGAATTCACAATTCCTAATATTGAGATGCTTCTGAGGTAGTCTAAGAGTGATGCTTTTAAAAAAGATGCTCTTCAGAAGAAACTAATTTTATTTTATTTGAATTACAAAGAAAATAAACATTAAAAGAGAGTAGGTAAACAAACCTCATCAAGAGAGAACCAAATTGAGTTTTTAAGAGAACACAAGAAGAAAAGCAGAAAAGGGGGGAAAGTTAATCAAATAAGTAATAATGCTTTTTTTGACCTGTATGGCTTTCTTCCCCAATCCTCCCCCAATTATGCATGAGCAAATGATGAAGAATTATTTATTTGGTGTTTACTATGTATCAAACACTTTGCTGAGTTAAGAATATATATAAAAAGAATGTCTTTGCCCTCAAGAAGAATCCATTCTCAAAATTAATCATAAGCCACAGTTCAAAGGATAGCTATCCTTAGAACTTGCCTCCTCTAACGGTATCCAACCTGTGAGTACAATTTTAACTGATCAATTCAATGCTGCCATGGCCACTACAAAGAATGTGTCAATCAGTGGTCCTATGACTCTGCTCATTGTTCCTATAACTTCTCATGCCAAAACATCATCCTACCGAGCCTCTAGTCTCCAATTTGAGACTCGGTATTCTTTGGGAAATTTAGGAAATTATTTTAATTGTACTGGGGGGGGGGAATGAAATAAAATTAACAAAAATAAGTCATTTACTCTCTAGGTGTTTTAAACAACTCTGTAAAACTATAAAATGAAGAAAAAATGTTGTTCTACATTGATAGAAGGGATTTTCTCACCTGGGAGTTCCCTATGCCATGAATTGTAGGTATGGTCCCTATTCCTATACAAACATTTAATTTATTATATGATAATAATATCATAATTTGTGATATCAATATGCCATTATTATATTTTATATACAACATAATTCTTTATTTGGAGTCACATGGTCACATAGACATGTAGTGTGTGTGTGTGTGTGTGTGTGTGTGTGTGTGTGTGTGTGTGTGTGAAATGAAGGCTCAGGTATAAAGTCAACTTTGTATAGACACAAATGAATCATACCATGACCAAATATTTTCCCCTGTATTTCTGTTATTTGTCCCTTGTATCAGGACAGCTGTAAAAACATGCTGTGCCAAGTAAGTCCAGTGGATTTTTTTATTTTATCTGATTCTATTGTACTCTATAGATGTGCCCACAATGGCAAAGATTTAGAGCCTGTTCAGTTTCTTTATATAATAATGTCAATATCCTCCATTCCAGTGAACATGAGTGGTAGAACATTTCATGTATTTCACAAAGATAAAAGAAATTAAGAATACACATTCATTTAAAAATAATTTTTAATAGTTGTGTCTTTCCTTTCATTTATTATAACCATTTCCAGAAAAAATAAATAGTTCACCCCCAAACCATTAAAGATAATAACTTGTTTTCTTTTAAAATATTAAATCTGGCTACAATTATGTTATGACTTGGTAGTAAGCAGTTTTTTTTAAAGCAGGACTAACCTGTAAATACAAATGTGAGGAACAGAATTTCAATTTAGTTATATGTTTAACCTAAAAATCAAATGAATATTTCCATCTCTATTTCACTAGCTAAGTCTTTTCTTGGTGGCTTGCTGGTAAATATTTAATTAGCTTTCCTGAAGAAAGAAAAAAAAAGTACCCAGGACATACTTCAAAGTTTAATTCACATTTATTCACATTTTCTCCAACATTTTTTAAAGGGCAGATTATATACAGAACAGTAGTTTATCAAGCCCTTAATTTTAGTTTGAGGCAGCTAGGTGGCACAGCAGATATAGAACCAGACCTGGAGTCAAGAAGAGCTGAGTTCAAATCAGGTTTAAGATAGTAATTGTGTGACTCTGGGCAAATCTTTTACCCTGTTGGCCTCGAGTTTCCTCATTTGTAAAAAGACTGGAGAAGAAAATGGTAAAACATGTCACATCTTTGCCAAGGAGATCCCAAATGGGATCACAAAGAGGCAGAAACAACTGAAGACAATTGAACATTTATAGTTTGATGATTTCTGAGATGGAAATATTCACACTGAAAATTTAACAACAAACTCTCTCCATTCAATAGCTGCTTCTTTGCTAAAAGTTTTCTAAAAATAAATCAATGTTGTAATTGATAATCAATTAAGATTTATATTTTTTTCAGTAAAAAAAATTATAATTTCATTTGAAACAACTCATCTGGAGTCATCCAGCACTAATTCTATCTCTTCCATGAAAAATTAGACTAAAAAAAAACTTTAGCAATATAGAAAAACAGACAGTCAAATGACCCTACAGTAGATGTATGTGTGTGTGTGTGTGTGTGTGTGTGTGTGTGTGTGTGTGTGTGTATGTGTTTATTTTAGTTAAAAAGGATTAGGCTAGAACACAGGAGGTCTGGTTCAATGTCCTAACTATATCACAAAATAGTTCTATGACCTTTGGTGAGTAACTTCGCCTTTTTCTCTCTTTAGCATTTGTAAAATTATGTGGGAATTGATTGATCCAGATGATCTCTAAGATTCATTTCTAACATTCTACGAGCAAATATTGAGTTTTTTATTATATTAGTAGAGCTACTGAATCATCATGACTTCATGGCCGATTTGATTGTGAATGAAATAATAATGAAAATGCCATCTCCAAACCAAAAGCCAATTCAGTGGCTTTCTGTTGACATGACTTTAGAATTCATTATTAAATAAAATTATTTCTTTAAAATCCCAATGTACTTACTAGGCTACTTATTTCCTTAAAATACTCATTACTCAGTATGTTTTGGAAGATTAGGATAATGAAATTCAATGAAAGACTAAAATCCCTCTTTTGAATGTCTACCAAATTCCTATATAAGACATTTTAAAATAGAAAAAATAAGAATACATTAGTTTGATGTTCCTTCCCCTTTCTGTTTTTTAATGTTTGAATTAGACTAACAGAATGTCCTCAAAGTTAGTGGACAGGGTCCTTTTTGACCATATCAATTAAAAGTGCTCTATTCAATTTTTTTCTAGAGGATTTTAATCTCTCTTATCTCCTTCACTCCATACCATTTATCCATTTATAGTATATGTTGTATTATCTCTCTTTTAGAATAGAAATTCATTGAGGGCAGGAAATATTTCCTTTTTGTCTTTGGAGGCCTATTTCCTACCACAGTACCTTTCACATAATGGATATTTGATAAACATTTCTTGAACTGAATGAAATATTACAATTTTAATATCTGGTTTTTATGGTTTTCCTGATACGCAGGAGCATATATTTGGTCCTCCCTTTACATTATTTTTGTTGTTATTTTGTTGTCCATTTAGTTTGTTTTATTTTGTTCTTCATCCATTGGAGTTGTATCCACTTATTTCAACAAAAATTTATTAAGCACCTTCTTTGTGCAAGTTACTACTGTGTGTGGAAATGGGGATTAATAAAGATTTAAAAGTACACAGACCTTAATGTCAGGGGGTTTTCATTCTACTACATATGATGTGGTATGTACATAAATATGCATAGTAGAAGGCAGTGTATAATAGAATCAAAGGAGAAATCCAGATGAAGAACTCAGAGAATACCAAAAAAGGAAAAGGGAACCTTTGACTGTATGTTGAGAGGTGGTGATAGGGATTAGCAGTGCTGAACTTTGAAGGATAAGAAGAATTTCAATAGGCAGGTAGAAGGAACAAATATTTTTCCAGTATGGAGGAATGGTAACTAAAGGAAAACACAGAGATAGATGATAACAATATGAGATCAAGCAATGGCTAACAGCCTGGAAGGATTAAAATGAAATCAATCTTAGTTCCCCAAAATTATTTAAACAATTGGGATGAGTACGTAGATAACTGAGAATAAAAACAGATTTTTTTAAATTTCTGAATTATATAGAAAATCAATGCATAATATGTCAGGGAATCAAACTTTTATAATTCATTCATTCACAATAATTTAATTGATAAATAGACTTTAGTGGCTCCTTATTAACTTCAAGATCAAACTTAGAAAATTCTCTATTTAGCTTTCAAAAGTCTTTTACAAATCAAACCCTTTCTACCTTTTCAGTCTTCTTACACCTTATTCTTCCCACTACAACCCCTAAGTACTCTGAAGTTTAGTGATATGGACCTATGTACCATTTTCCAAACTTAATAATATTCCATCACTAAAATCTCAACATTTTCCCTGGGCAATTCTTCATATGTGGAACACTTTCTTTCCTCATATCTACCTCCTTAGCTTCTGGGTTTTTCTTCAGGTTTCAGGAGTCACACCTTCTGTCAAATTCTTTTCCAGTCCTCCTTAAACTAAATAACTTAGCTCTGAGACTACCCCCAATTTATTTGAACATGTTTTCTACTCATTAGATTATGAGCTCCTTAAGATCAGGGACTACCTGCTGTTGTTGCTGTTGTTTTTTCTTCCTATAATTAATGCCTAGAAAAGCACATAGTAGGTGCTTAATAAATCCTACTTAACTACCTGACAATTCTAGAAATCAACTCTACTGTTAGCTAGCTGCTTGACCTTGACCAAGTTGCTCTTCCTCTTTCAAACTCAGTTTCCACAATCTGTAAAATGAGGAGAGGTTCAAATGATGGATAATATGCCAAGAAAATATGGAAGTTCAAACTTTACAAAGGGCCTTCCTAACTCCAATGTTTTGCAATTCTCTGACATTACTTGTTGTCATGAAAAAAAGAAATAAATATGCTTAAACCAGAAAGTCTGAAGCACAGTTTCCATGTAGTTGTAGGACTATTAGTTCACCTAACTCCATTCTATTAAGACCATCTACACATTTGATAGGCTTTTCTGTGCAATAGAAGATTTATTTATTGGATATTATGAAGTGAAAACAATGAATTGTCATTCATCTTTTACTCTTTCCTTATCCATTTGCTCTTTCCTCATTGACTACTCTGTGTTTTGTTGTAATGGATTAAGAATAAGGATAATGGGGTTAAAACCTGTTTCTGTCACTGTATGATCTTGGGCAAGAAACTTCTCTTTTGTAGATTCAGTTTTTTTTAGTTGAAAAATCATTCAATCAATAAGCCAGTGTGTATTAAGTGCTTATTATGTCCTAGGTGGCTCAGTGGATAGAAGTGCTGAGCTAGACACAGAAAGACCTAATTTCAAATGTGGCTTCAGACACTTACTAGCTGGCTGATCCTGGGCAAGTCATTCAATTTCTAACTTTTTCTTTTTCTTCAGTGCTAAATGGGGGTCACAATAGCACCTACCTTGCAGAGCTGTTGTAAGGAACAAATGAAATAACATTTGTAAAATATTTAGGATAGTGCCTTGACACATAATGGGCATTTAATAAAGGTTTCTTCCCTCCCTCCTTTATTTTGCTAAACATTGGAGAGATCAAAGAAAAAGCCAGAAGCAAACTCGTGCTCTCAGGTTCACATAGATCTATATGATTTAACATTCTAATGGGAAAAGAGGCAGGTACCTAATTAGGTAAGTGCCAGACTACATAGAATAGATGAGAAATAGATAAGAAATAACCCTTAGAAGGTAATACACTAGTAGATGCAGGAGATAGAGAAAATTCTTTTGAAGAAAGTGGCATCTGAATTGAATTTTGATTAGAAACAAGAATTATAAGATGACAGGCAGGCAGACAGAGAGTACACTTGCTATTGTACTGTGCTAAGTGCCAAGGTTACAAATACAAGAATAAAATGCTTGTCCTCAAGGATATTATAGTCTAAAAGGAGAAGATAACACATAATGACGAGCTAGAATAGGGGGGACAGGGGCAAGGATTCCAGTGAGGAGATGGAGAACTGAGCATACCTGTCCTGGATACTTCATGAAGTGGTGATCTGAACTAACAACTCACCAGTCTGAAAAGAGGACTACAGTATGAAGACCCAATATGAGGATGTTGCTGGAAAGAAGCTGGAGAATCCCAGAGTGTATGTAAGGTATGGAATTGAGAGTGATGGGCAAACGAGAGGCAATGTTGCAGATAAGGAATGTTAAGTAGGATAATACGGTTCAACTAGCATATATGGAAGGAAATATCATAAAGACTTAAAGATAAAAAAAGGGAAAATTATGAATAATTTTAAGTAACAAAAGTGTTTATATTTGATCTTAGAGGGCACAGGGAATCATTAGAGGGTTGTGTTTTATTTTGTTTTTTTAATGTGTATGTATAATGAAAAGAGGGAGAGGACTGATATGGTGAAATTTGTACTTTAAGAAAATCTTCTTCATGGCAATGTGGAGGATGGATTGGAATAGAGAGAAACAGAGGCAGGGAGAACAATTAGCAGTCAATGGCAAATTGCAAATTTAGATGATTGTGACAGGAGAAAAAGGAACATATCTAACAGATATTGTGAGAAAAGAAACAATACTATCTGTCAATTGGACATCTGGGGTGAATGAATGTGAAGAATGAGGATTATAATAACATTTGAACCTCAGTGATTAGAAGGATAGTGGGGCACTTGATAGTAAAAAAAATGAAATCTAGAAGAGGGGACTGGAAGAAAGATAATGAGTTGTTTTGAATATATTGATTGTGAAATGCCAATGGAGCATCCAACTCAAATGTCCAGTAGACACTTGATGTGGGACTAAAAGGAAAGCATCCAGGGCTGGATATAGAGGTCTTAGAGTTATCTGCATAGAAATAGTAATTAAATCCCATTGATTTAATGACATTACTAAATGAGAGATTAGAGGTAGAAAAGAAAGGATCACCCAGGCTAGAACCTTAGGGAGATACCAACATTTAGAGGGAAGAATACAGAGGATGAATTAGCAACAAAAGCATAGGGAAGCAAACAGGAGAACCAAGAGAGAACAGTGTCACAAAAACTCAAAGGGGAGATAGCAACTGGAGGAAAAAGTGATTAATATGAAATGATCCAGAGAGATCAATAAGAAGCTGAGGAAAGGTTATTAGATTTGGCAATTAAAAGATCATTGTTGACTCTGGACAAAGTAGTTTCAACTGAATTATGATCAAGGAAGATGGATGGCAAAGAATTTGGAGAAAAGAAAAGAGAAGCATCAAATATAAATTGATTTTTCCAAGAGTTTATTTGAGAAAGGGAGAGTATATGTTATCATAAAGAGGGGGAGATGATAGGATCACGGGTGTATTTTTTTAAGGATGAATGGAAACATGGATGTGTCTTTGTACAGCATATAAGTAGCCAGTAGACAGGGGGAGTTGGAAAAGAAGATAGTGAAGTCAATCTGCTGAATATAGGAGATTAAGTCAATGGTACATATAGGGGTATCATTCATTAAAGATGAGAATTAAGGAAAAGATAATAGGGAATATCAGGAAGATGTGAGATGACAAAATAAACATGGGACTCCTGGAAATGGCCATAATTTTTCTCATGAAGTAAATTAAATTCTTGGTTGAGAGGATCATGTAAGGGATTGAAAAGAGGTGGTGAGGAGGTGTGAAGAGAAAAGGAAAGAATAGGAACAGCTGGCATAGTGAGTATGAAAGAGAATTGATTAGGTTGTTGACAGATTCCCTTGCTACAAAAAAGGTCCAGTTGAGATAACATAAATTGAGTGTGAATCAGTCATCATGGTTTCATGATCTGTTCAGTAGCACAAAGTAGGAATTAAAATGGCAGATGTTGGGAGTACTCCAAGATTCAGATCTGGTGAGTTATGATTCATAATATGAGAAAGAATGAAGTGATTTAAGATTAGAAGAGAATTTAAAATTGAGCTAGTTCACCAAAGGGTTGAGAATGGGAAAGAAGGAATGTGTAGTCAGATCAAGATGGTGTGAGGTATGGGAAAAGTACCAAGAAGTGGAAGGACTTGAGTTCATGAGAGGATAAAGAATAGGCCAGGCATAGGTTAAAAAATGTCAGTCTCCTTGTCATTGGAAGAAATAGAGTTGTTCATTCCCAAAACTCATTCAAATCTTGTGAGCAGTCTTGAAGTTGGAGGGAGACAGGGTAGGGGAAAGAAAGACTCTCCTGGTAGCAATAGGTCTTCCCTCCACCCACTAAACTCAGATTAAAACAACAACAACAACAACACCCAATACTCAATTCTTGCTACTATTTCCTCTCCTTCCATTCACTTTTCAATTCCCTGCAAGTTGTCTTCTGATTCCAACAATAGACTGAAATTGCTCCCATCAGGTTTAATAATAATCTTTTCATTACTAAGTGTAATGGTCTTTTCTCAGTACTCAGTCTTCTTGAGTCCCATTCCTTCTGCCTATCCCTTCCTCTTAGAAACTCTCTCCTCTTTTGATTTTTGTTTTACTTTGTTCTTTTGAGATTCTATGTCTCAATTATTTCATCTGTAAACTAGGAAGAGCATCTACTTTAATGGGATAGCTATAGACATGATAGGTCAATAAGGTGGAGGTAACATTTAAAAGTACCTCATAAGTATAGGAATTAGTGACTATAACCTCTCATATATTCAGAAAGGAAGTTGAACTCAAGCTATGATTGCAGGGAGAATTTGTTTCTCATAGCCCTGAAATGGAGCTAAATAGGCTCAATAAAGTACTTAGATGATTCCAGGTTTCCTTTGGATTGCTCCTGACCATGTTGACCACAACAGAAAGAAATGTCTAGGCTTGTTAACAAATTGTATGTCTGTGACCTGAGGGCCAGAGTAGCCACACTGTGATAAGTTCATTATCAGATGTTTAGATACTAATGGCTTTTTTCCCCCTGGACAAGGCAATTTAATATTATATATTAAGGAACAGAAGACTTGAAATCCATATTGGCAGAGTAAATTTAACACTAGTTAAAATCATAGATTCCCCAAAAGTAAGATTGTTTATTTACTTATTTTTATTTTTTTAAAACAAAAAGAACATGAGGGGAAAACTAGGAAACAATTTTCTCTAAGTAGTTTCAACATCCCTGTAATGTTATCATTATTAAAATGCTATGCAAAGCATCTGGACCTTTATAGATAGTTTAAAGGTAAGTTTCATCTTATCCTTCACTTGTTGTTCAGTCATGTCTAACTCTTTGTGACCCCTTTCTATACTTTTAGTAAATATAAGTGTATATTCTAACATACAAAGTTGGAAAGGGAGACAATAAGGAACTTAGGAGAAGGCTACAAATACATGTATTAATTACTTCATGGCTGAAAGAGAAGGAAATTCCATAATAAATAATAGGAACTGGCTATGAAGAAAAGGCAGGAGTAATATTGATTGAAAGAAACTTGAACTCTTAAAACCATAAAAGTTGAAAGGGATGCTAGAGGTCATTTCATCCAACCTGATTAGATAACTGTTTCCTAGGACTTCTTGGCTCTGTAGCCATTAGGGAGTGCTCTTAAGCCTTGTCTTCCCCAAGTATTTTATAAGCAACTCTTGAGTACAGGTATCTTTGCCAAGTCACCTTCCTTCTATGAGCTTCAGTCTCATCTGTGAAAGGGGAACTTGGACTTATGATCAATAGGGCCATTTCTAGCTCTATAAGAGTCTATGGTTCTACAATTGTGCTCAGTAATAATTATCGACAATGTGACTAGAGAAGGGGGCATGACTTATGAACAGTGCACTGGGGACATAGTAAAGGGTACCCCAAATTTGCTTGACCCTTTCCTAATGTTTTAAACTAATGTGTTAAGAGTAGTGGAGGAATAAGAAGAAAATGGGGATGTTTGGGAATAACTAGATTTTCAAGTTATTGGGGTACCAAGAAGCCTTATGCTTGAGTGCAAGATAACCATCTCTCTCCCCTTGCCTTCACTCTTTACCTAATTTAGAAGTCTGGATAATGAAAAAGTGCCACCCCATCCCCCCAGCCAAAGTTGGAAAGGGAGCTTTCTTATAGGAAAACCTATGGGGTTTTCTAGGCAAGAATATTGCTGTAGTTTGTCATTTCCTTCTTCAGTAAATCCACTGGATGCTTTTGTCAGGCAGTTAGAGGTTAAGTGACTTGCTCAGGATCTTATCACTAGGAAGTATCTGAGGGTGGATTTGAGCTAAGGTTTTCCTGATTTCAGGCTCACTACTCTATCTGCTTAGCCACAGCTGCCTCTAATAGCTCAGACAGGATTATTTTAAATTTCAAATAAGGGTTATCCAAATAAATGGCATTAATTTTTCATAAGACACGTTGCTTCAGTTTTCTCTTTACCTTTTAATAATGTGATCAGATTTATTAGTACTTTATTAGTAATTACTTTATTAGTAATAATAAATAGTATTTAAATGTTGCAAAATGATTTATATACTATCTCATTTGATTTCTTAACTATTATAAGAGGATGAATGTTTGATACTCATTCAAATGAATTTTATTTGAACTCAAATGTATATATATATGTCAAAGGAAGTTAGCCAAATTCATTCTAACTACCCAGACTTTATTTTAAGCTCAAAGGCATAGCCTAGTTAACAAAGGAGAGAAAAAAGTGTTATAGATTGTGTGTTGGACATAGACCTTACTAAAGACAATAAGGGTTATGCAGCTTCTCATTCTTAAATTATTTATTTATTTTGGTAAAGTGAGCCAAAGCTAAAGGAAGCCATAAGGTAGTGAAAAATGAGTAACAAAATCTACAGTAGTAGAGTATTTTTTTCTTATCTTCTTCCAAAATTGGACTGGAATAGAGTACTGTACTTCACTAGAAATGTTCAAGTTGGCAAATAATTTTTGGATTCAATTTTGTGTTTTCTTTCAATCTGTTAAAGCATTTTCTTCTTTTAGTTAATTACATATGGCAACAAAGGAGTTTCATGGTTTTAGTGGAAAAGAGACCAGTAAATAAATTGCTTTAACTACATGGAACCAGCTAGTCTCAGATATAAATTATTATTTTTTCCCATTTGGATAAGTATTATTAAAGGTATTTCATTTATTTTAAAAATTCTATTAAATATTTTTTCTTTCCCTCTCCCAGAATGCAAAAATAATAGGCAATCATTACTTTATTTATAGAAGCTATGTATTAATCAATTTTTGAAGCCTTCTCTTCCATCTTAGAATTGATACTGTATATTGGTTCTAAAGTAAAGAGGTTAGGCAATGGGATTTCAGTGACTTGCCCAGAATGACACAACTAGGAAGTGTCTGAGATCAGATTTGAATCCAGTGCCTCCTGTCTCTAGACCTGGCTTTCAATCTCTTGAGCCACCCAGCTGATCCCCAATCAATTTTTTAAAAAATCCAAATGATTGCAACCCTTTATCTAATAGTATTTTCATGATTTTTCAATTTTCCATTTTACACTTTTTTCATATTCCAAATGCTTTTAATAGTATCCTTCATTCAATAAATATGTAATGCTCACATTTATAGAGTAATTTTCTTTAAAGTTACTCAAATACTTTTTAACTTATCTGTTTTCTTTCAGACAAAAAAAATGATTTTTCTTTAGTTGACTTTTAAAAAATATTTTTCAGGTCATTAGGAAACTACTTGGTAAATTGCCCTTTCTTGACTACTGCTTGATTCCTTATGAATGAAAAAGATACCACATAATTGATAGTATTGCCACTTTACTAATACAGAATTATTATTAGTTCTTAATGATTGATGTCATCATTACATTTTACTAGTTGAGGATAGTCAGTTGATAAATTTATTAACTTATACAATAGCCAACTAATCTTAATATCAGATTCAGAAAGAACATTGTTTTTAATCTCTAATTGTAAAATGTAGTCAATTAACCAATATTAATAAATAATGAACTAATAGCAAATTAACTATTACCTTTAATACTTTGTATGTGCATACTCAAATATTATTTCTCAAATGCTTAATCTGCTGAACTCAATTATTATTTTTCCAACACTATTTTCCCATTAAGGCCTTGTAAAGTAAAGCAGCATGGTATAACACATACATTTGATGAATAAATTAAAAAATGAAAAAGCATTCATTTAGCCTTCACTGTGTGCCAGTCATTGTGTTAAATGCTTGAGATACAAATATCAACACAGTCCCAATCTTCAAAGAGCTTACTTTCTAATGGAAGAAAACACATACAAGGGAGGAATACCTTAGGAGAGGTGTTGCATAGGGATTCCATGAGAAAAATATCATTATAGTGACATTTACCACTAAAATATCAACTATAAAGCTATTTTTGCATCCTCGTGTAGTTCATATTTGGATTTTTTTTCAGTGAGAAGAGAGGCATCATTTTATTTTGTCTTCAAATTTCATTGATTTTCTTTAGCCCAAAGTTATGCTATGTTCCCAGAACCCTATGCAAGCATTTTTATGTTCTACCAACATATTCCAAGCACAAACATACCTAAATTAGTTTGAAAAACTATTCATTTGGTGATATTGTTCTGTGTTCAGGGACTCAGTATTTCAGTGAGTTTGAGGCTACCTCTCCAGATGCATCTTATAGACAAAAACTACAGCTTAGACAAGCTGTTAATTAATTTGGATCATTTGGCTAATAGATGATGAAGATGAATTTTCATATCTCTTTTTCCTTTAAAAAAGGAAATAATCCAATAGGAACCACAAAAATATCACAAAATTTATAATCTAGCATTTTAATCTAATAAAACAATAACAATTCTGCTTATTTGAGGAACACAACAAAATGAATTAATTTTCTCTGAAATTTACAGACTTGTATATTTAAGCCGAGGAATGTCAAAGCAATGATTTTTAAAAAATTAATTTCTCTCTATATACCATACTTTTAATGTAGCTATGAGGAATGGTTGTGATACTATTCAAATGTCCTTCCATTTTGTTTTGCCATATTGATTCCTTTAAGAAAACCAACTGGGTGGGAAATCCAATGGATAAGTCTATTGGGCTTCTTTGGCTAGTCCTTTAGATGTGTTATCTCTTCGATAACTTAAGGATGGGAAGTCTGATGATAAAGGCCAGGAGCTTCCAAAGCTCCTTTCATTTGAATGACATATAGTATCATTATACTTGTATTGACACAAATAAAATAATCCTCTTTGAGGGATATTAGTACAAATAGTTGAAGCCTAATGGTATAGTTTAAAAGAAAAATAAACGAATGATCAATGGAGGACTCCAAATTGTCTAAATATTTGCAAGTGAAAAAACTAGAATTTAAATGTATACATACCCATACCCATACCCATACACAACAGGAATGAGAGTAAATAAAAATTCACACATACTATTCATGTAGGATCTCATCAAAGTCTCAAACTTTCAATTCAACATTTATTCAACTCCTGTTATGTTAAGAGCCACAATTCTTATTAGAGAGTATGAAATGAAAGAAGTACAAAAATTCAGAACTAGTATAAATGTTTCCTCCTTTCCTTCCTTCCTTCCTTCCTTCCTTCCTTCCTTCCTTCCTTCCTTCCTTCCTTCCTTCCTTCCTTTCTTCCTTCTTTTCTTCCTTCCTTCCTTCTTTTCTTCCTTCCTTCCTTCCTTCCTTTCTTCCTTCCTTCC
>NC_058134.1:161552225-161606815 GCF_016433145.1 Gracilinanus agilis | reverse complement strand
TCTTTCTTTCTTTCTTTCTTTCTTTCTTTCTTTCTTTCTTTCTTTCTTTCTTTCTTTCTTTCTTTCTTTCTTCCTTTCTTTCTTCCTTTCTCTCTTTTTAAAGAATATTCACATAAATAGAACAATAGGAAATTTCCCCCCTTCTTCATATTTTTTTATTCACTTGCAGATCTAGGCATAATGCCAACATGGGCTTTGAATTTGTGTCCACTGTTCAGTAATACCTCATGCATCGGACCTGTGCTATCCAACTTTGTGAAAAAGACACTAAAGATTCAGTCGTCCTCAGAAAGGAATAAAAAATTGCCTAAACTCTCACTTGGTAAAAATAAACAGGTGCAGCATTGCTCCATAAGCCCATTCTTACTTCAAATGCTTCAAGCAGACTACCTTGCCTCAGATTTCACAATGTCTAGTCACTACCTGCCCAAAGAAGGCGGTTTCCATTGATATTAATGCTTTTGTGGTGAGCTGAAACCAGATCCCACCCTTCATGTGCTGAGATTTAGTATTTGCTAAGTATTCCCACTGGGGAGCTGGGCCCAGGTTGATGTCCTTCTTAGACTGATGCATTAATTGTTTTCAACGTCACACCTCTACTCTATTCTGTATGCTTCAATCACAGCAGCTAGAAACCTGCCACCCTGTAAAGTATCTTATTTTTTCCTTGTTCATTGGCAGAGTCTGGAATTGCTTCTTGGCTAGTCCATTTCATGCTTGGAGGGTGAAAATTTGTACTCTCTTCAGGTTCCATAGATCCTCTAATAGACAAATTGTGCCCTCGCTTTGGTGCCTGTCAGGTCTGTTTATACAAAGTACTTGGAAAACAGGCTACTCTAATCCAACTTACCTTTCAGCTGGCAAGTCTCCTGAGGCATCTGTTCTAAGACCAAGAGAACATTTGAAGGCTTTAAATCTGATCTTTCAGACAGCTGTACTAATTTAACTAAAGGGGGCTACAGAAGGGGACGGAGGAAAAATCTATAAAGTGTTTGGCTGACATTTGAAAAAAGAAATTGGATGTTTTCTTGTTAACCTTTAGAGCAGCACGTTACATAAATTGTGACAATGTTCCCAGATTAAATGAGGATAGATGCAGGCTTTGGAAAGCTTGTTTTTAGATTTATAACTACAGCAAATGAATACCACTGATAACCTTAGCTGAATGGAAATGTGTATATGAGTATATGCAATATGAAATATTGCATGAAATGTGCATATAACACATACATATATTATATACAAGCATTGTTGATCTCATTTGGGAAATAGTTCTGACAAAAATATAGGATATGGTTTCTGAGTTTTAATAGATCAACAACTGATTGTTATAAAACACTAAAACATCTGGATTGAAAGTGAAAAATGTAGTTAATTATCTGGATGTTTGTGAGTATTTGGATGTTTAGCATCATGTAGACAACATCCAGATGACTGACTAAATTTATTGCTTTTCATCTGAAGGCATAGTGCCATGAGACACAGCCCATAATGAGATCCCTACCTTTTGTGAAAACAGGAAACTATAAGTTACAAAGAGAAAAAGCAAGAATATTCACTAGAGCAAAGGAATAACCAAATTACCATTGATGGTGAATATCTGAGACCTTTTTTTAAAGTTCTTTTTTTCTTCCAAAAATGATTGCACTCATTAGTAGCCTGGCTGAGGCTTTTAAAATAGCTGGAAAATGTCAAATATGCTCTTGTTTTTACATTAAAATGTTTCTACTTACTCTTCAGCATCATATAGAAACCCTCAATGTTTAAGTTATATTTAACTTCCTTTTCTCCATAGTAGTTATGTATTTGTGCTAATGCATTCACAAGTTCAAACTTGTACTGGGCTTGGGTGTGGAGTCTGTGGCCATACAATATGGTGAAAATAAGCAACTCATATAATGAGCAGCTAGATGGCACAGTGGATAGAGTGTCAGCCTAGAATCAGGAAGAACAAAAAAACAAAAGAAAAACCCCTCATCTTCTTGAGTTCAAATCTGACCTCAGACTCTTACTAGCCATGTGACTCAGGGCAAATGATTTACCCCTGTTTCCCTTAGTTTCCTCATCTGTAAAATGACCTGAAAAAGTAAATGTCAAATTACTCCAGTATTTTTGCCCAAAAAAATCCAAATGGGGTCACAAAGAGTGGCATGTGACTGAATGACAAAACAAGCATCAAACCTAGTGCTTTGCTTTCACTCCTACTATGATATATCAAAGGAACCTAAACAAATACAGACAGTGAATTGGCCATTCTACAATTTGGGATCCTCCATTTTATACATTTTTTCCATTTAAAATAATAATTCACTATGGAATAGAAATCATCTTATTATACCTGAGGGGCATGAATAAACATAGATAACGCAGAGAAACTGAGTCTTTTTCAAATTCAAAATATAAAAACTCTTCCTAAATAGTGAGGTAGACAAGCTGAGATGGTAATTAACTTCAGTTGATTTATGACAGATTTAAAAGTTTTTTAAAAAATCTTTCAAGTTTAACCTTTGGATGAATGAAGTAACTAAGAAATCATCACCTTTGAAAACTGACAAAGAGTTACTCATCTAAAATAGAAATTTTTTAGCATATTCAAAATTAAAATACAAGGATTTATGTCCTCTCTACCTCCTCCCTCCCCCCCCCCCCATGCACATATGGAACAACAGATATTATAGATTAGACTTGGACTGGGTTTACATAATGACAAGGAGACTGTTGAATTCTATAAAAAAAGAATCAAACTGGTTATTTGGCATCTTCTAACTAAATAATACACCCACTTCTCTGATAATTCACTCTTCCACCAGTTGTGTTGGAATGACAGACAGTCTATGAGTGAAATCTACCAGATTAGAGACATCACCTTTTAGAAGTCTATCTTTTTATTTGAAGTTTCATTTTGAATCAGCGTAGAAACTGAACAAGAAAACAAAAAAAGAGAAAAATTTTGAAAAAAAAATTTCTACTATTCAGAAGTCTGCAAAGTAGGCTAATAATTGGCTTAATAAATTCTTTTGAGTGTATTGTTTCACAGCTACAGACATGGACTACTTTATCAGACAATTACTTGACTATCCAACAAAGCCACCTTCTTAAACATTCCAAGATGTTGTTTGGGGGGAAAAAGATATGAAGTGTGATGTAAAGTATTAAAATACTTAAAAGCACGGCTGCCCTTCTTTGGTGAATGGAAGTGCCATTAATGAAGGTATATAAACTTCAGAAAATAAGAGCAGTGTGGGAGAAGAGATTTACTTCAAGTGAAATCCTCTGCCCTGGAAGGGTTAAACGTTAACAAAGTTAAAAAGCAGAATCAGGGTCCTATTAGTCTCGAACACTAATCTTGCTGACGGCTGAAGTGTTTCCTTATTTTATCCATATTTATTATATTGAAGGTGGTTTAGATGGTGGTGACTAATGACCAAACATCTGGACCTGTTGACCTTTAAAATCCTTTAGCCATTGCTGTTCACAATTAAGTGCCACATGAACAAAAATTATATTTTTGCCTGACCAGCAAAAACTAGCCCTGCAAAAATGAGGAAAATAGCAGTGATTATGTTCTTCAGCAATTTTGTGGGTTTTTTGTTTTTGTTTTTAATTAAACCAACAATCACTACAGTTTGTTAGATTTGTTCTATGAAACTACAGCACTACATGTAGCTTCTTATGAGAGAAGGTGTCATGAAACCTAGCTGGAACCACTGAATTAAAATAAAATATTTCAGAACTTTTGCTAGATTCTTTAGTAGGCTGAGAAGCATTGATTCAGTGGTCTTTCTGGGCCCTTGTTAAATTATTGAGTCTGCTTTTGTTTAAACTTAAATATTAGGTGCACAACTTATTTATGCAACAGTCTGCCCCAATTGCCCAAACCTTAAATATTTTTAGACCCTCATAAGGTCCCTGAATTGTTTATGCTGAATCTATTTGTCACATTCAGAATACTTGTGATATCATCTGAACAAGGCTTTGTTGCTAACTTGTTTAGTCTTTTTTGTTTGTTTTTTAAAAATTTTAACTTTTTCCATATTACATGTCAATGCTATTTTTAATAATGGTTCTCTGATATTTTGCAACCACCATTCTCTCCCTTCCTCACACTCCTCTCCTTTCCACAAGAAGGTAGATAACATGCGTTATCATACAATACATATTTCCATGTTTGTCATGTTTTGAAATAAGACACATACCACTTACCCTAGATAAAAATTCATGGAGGAAATAAAGTGAAGAATGGTATGCATCAATCTGTATTTAGACTATCCATTCCTTCTATGGCAGTGGATTGTACTGAACAGGAATGGGAGTGATATGGTCACATATGTGTTTTTTTGGAAGGTCAATTTGACAGCTGAGTAATGGATAGACAAAAATGTAGAAAGACTTGAATCAAGGAGACTAAGGCTATTGCAATAATCTGGGCAAGGAGATGACGGCTTATACCGAGGTGGTTGTAGTGTCAGAAGAGAAAAAGGGCATATATATATATATATGTGTGTGTGTGTGTGTGTGTGTGTGTGTATATATATATAATATACATAGGTATATCTATATCTATCTAGCTATCTCTATATCAGAGACATAGATGGAGAGAGAGAGGCAAACAAAGAGAGAGAGAAAGAGATAGAGGCAAAGAAAGAGAGAGAGAGAAATATAGACAAAGAAAGAGAGAGAGAAAGAGAGAGGGAGAAAGAAAGAAAGAGAAAGAGAGAGAAAAAAGAGAAAGAGAGAGACAGAGAGAGATGTTAGGTAGAAATGACAAAATGACAAGACTTGGACTTTGATTGGATAAGGGGGAGGGGGAGGTGAGTGAGTCATTAAGGATGACAGCTAGCCATATATTTCATAGCTGAGTCATATAAAAATCATGGTAATTGATGTATTTCTCTTTACATTTTTCCTGGGAGAGTTCCTTATTCTCAATTAGTCAGTCAACAAAATTAAGTACTTACTATGTACTATGTACTCTGCTAGGTTCTAGGGATACTAAGAAATAGGTGAAATAGTCTCTATTCTTAAGAGTAGGTAAATGCACATTTATACATATAGACATATGCATATATATATGTGTGTGTGTGTGTATGGAATAGGGACTGACCCTGTGATTATACTGAAATAGAGAACTTGCAGATAAAGAAACACCCTCTGCCTAATGTAAATTTGAATCTCCACTGCAACTTTTGTATTGTGTCTCCAAACTCTTAGTGCAATTTTAGGCAATTAAAGCTACTTACTTAAATTATTTAACCCATGGAGTTCAGGGCTCTATTTATGCTGTTACAGCTTAAGACCGAATTAAAAATCTTCTGCCTTATAGCCTTAGAAAGTTCCTTAGAGTAGTAAGATAGTAACTTGCCCAGAATTGTACCATCAATATATGTTAGTGGCAAACTTCAAGTCAAATGTCCCTGACTTTGAGGACTGTTCTTTGCTCGCTAGATTGACTCTCATATACATTGTATAAAAATTATTAATGGGGAAAAAAGCAATTCAGGGACAGGGCAGAGGCACCAATAATAATAATAATAGTAATAGATAATAGATAATAGCTAACACTATTTGCCAGGATCTAGGCTAAGCGCTTTGTAATTATTATCTCGTTCAGTCTTCAGAACAACCCCAAGAAACTGGTGCTATTATTATTATTCCCACTTTATGGATAAGGAAACTGAGGCAAATAAACTATCCCAGGACACCCAGCCAGTAAATATTTTGAGACTACATATAAACTCAGGTCCTCCTGACTCCAGCTACTGTGCTACCTGGCTTCATTAGACTATAAACTCCATGAGAATAGAGGCCCCTACCATTTAAGTACAAAGTTCAGCACATAAAAGGCAGCACATTAAGTTTTGCTGGGTTGAGCTAACTTTGGTGGGAGGGAAAGAGCTACTGGTTATCTTCTCATTCCTAAGCCAGAATATTAGTTTCAGTTTGGAATCTTCTCTGGCTCATCTGCCTTGTGAATGGAACAAAAATGAACTACTTCGCTTTTTTATCTGAAAAATGGAGAAAACAATTGTTTCTAACCCTCAAGTTTACTGTGAGGATAAAGTGAGATAATATCTAAGAGGAAACCTTAAAGCATGATATAAACACTATTATTTATTATTATCACCATTTTTAAAAGAACAGTAATTCTCCTGAAACAGAGAAAATGTCACCTAATGTACTCCGTGTCAATGCTTGAATCACTAATCATAAATACCTTGATTTGAGTTAATTGAGGAACTCAATGAAAATTTGGATAAAAGTTTAAAGTCAGCAGGTACTTATGTTCTTATCACTGGCTAGCTGTTATGGGGGACTTGTACAAGAAAAATAAAAGATAAGAAAAATGAAAGTTGAAGAACTTAGAAAGAAATTGGGGAAACAGGAAACCATATTTGGAAACAGAATTTTTGAGATGGAAAGGACCAGAGAGCATATAGTTTAGTCTAGAACCCTTATTTTAAATGCCAGGCAATGATTGTCCTGAAAAGTGAGGGCTTCCCAGGCGTCACAAAGCTGGTACTGACACTGATAAAGCTGCATCTAGAACACGAGTCTCCCAACTTTTATTCCAAGGATTTTTCTACCACTCTCTACTGCTTCTAAGAAAATGCTTAGTTGAATGATACAGATGACAAAAGCTATGTAGGAATTCAGTGGAAAGAAAGCACCAAATAGCTCCCCATGTGATGGAGAGACTTTATGTAGGAGGTGGCACAAAATTAATTAAATGTGGATATGATTGCCAGATCATAACTACATATTATGAAAGATTGGATAGTAAATCTCAAAGACCATGGCTGTCATGAGTCAAGGCGAGAGGCCATTGTTTTTCACATTAGAGTTTAAAATATGACTTGACTGATAATACTGTTGCTAGACTTGCCTTTAGTATTTCTGAAATATTTCAAAATCTTTTTATTATATTTTGGAGACAAGCACCATTTTGCTGATGAGCAAACTGTTAAGGCAAGATGAAATGACTTTCTCATAGTCACAAAGTCAATCAATCAAAAGACTGAAAATAGAATCCACATGTGTGGACTTGCAGAATTGTGTTTGAGCCACCAACCACCACTCTCTCATCACACTAGATTAGCTCTGTTTCTGACCAGAGAAGATTGTTAATGGTGAGTCTGATTAGAACATGAAATATGTTCCCAAGAGAACTGACAGAGACACGATCCAATGACTAATTTAAACTAACTAGAGAAGCTGGAAAATATTCTCAAGCGTTAGGATATATAATTCATAAAATAGAGTGAACTTTATCCTCCGTATAGATTGATCAAATCCACCAACACTGAAAAAAGGAAGAAAGAAAGAAGCATTTATTAAATACCTACTATGTGCGAGGCACTCCTAAGAGGCACTTTTTCAGTATTAAGCACGTTACAAATATTATCGCATTTGATTCTCATACCAATCTGGGGAGAGTGTTGCTATTATTGTAAGTGTTAAAATTAATGGTTTGGCTAAATATATGAAAATCATAAAACTTTTATTTATAAAAGAGGTGGAAAGAGTGAAAGTAGAGAAATACAAAAGGGTAGAGAAGACATTAACTTTATCCACATTTTATAAGTGAGAAATCTGAGACAAATTAAGGTTATGCTACTTACACAGGCTTACATAGCTAATAAGTGCCTGAGTCTGGATTTAAATCCCTCTCTTCCTGACTCTGTGCCCAAATCTCGATTTACCATGCCACCTACCCGACTGGAACACCCTAAGTTTATGTGAATGTGCTAGAGCTGTCCACCATATAGGAGGACTAGATTTGTCATTTCTTTGGTATAGTAGATTTCCAGATGATGAAACTCTACCAATGCAAGTTAGCACCTTCTCATTCAGGCAGGATGACAGAATTGAGAGATAAATAATTTGCCCACTGTCGTGCAACTAATATGTAGCAGACAATTTGAATGCTGGCATATTAGACTTTCAAACTAGCTCTCTATCTACTATGCCTCACTGCCTCTTCTCTAATGTGATACAATGACAGAGAGTGAGAATTATTTATATTGAGTTTTCATTAAAATTATGTGGGAATTTTTTGTTTTACTTATTTATTTTTAAACTAGGAGTATTATGGTTGGAGTTGCTCTGTGGCTAAAGTGAGCTTTTCCCCAGTATTCTCTGGGCATTTTTGCCCACAATAAGTGCTTTTTTTTTCATTCATTCCTTAAAAAATTTTTAAATTTTTATTCCTTTGTTATTATTATTATTCCAAATGTTTATGAAACCAAACAAAACAAGCCTCCTGTATATAAAGAAAAATATGTTACTCCAATGAAATCACAAATCTCCTTTATATTTAGCTTACTATTATTCTTCATATCTATATAACAGATCACATCAACATGTGTCCCAATGCCTCCCCACCTTCCCTGCATCACATATGATATCATCAGGGAGACCAACATGTTCATATAAATTAATTTTTTCACGTTTTATCTTTCTGGAGGAGCATTCTCAGCTTATTCTTCCAGTATTAGTTCTGTAACTGTGCATAATGTTCTGGTTCTACTCATTTCACTGTTCATTAGCTTGTAGAGTTCTTTCCAATTTTTCAAAAAAGCAGTCTGCTCATCATGTCTTATGGCACAGTAGTATTCCATGACAACCATATACCATCATTTATGCAGCCATCCCCCAGTTGATGAACATACCCTTAGTTTCCAACTCTTTGCTACAACAAAGAGATTTGCTATAAAAATTTCAGAACATATGGGCTCTTTCCCTCTTTCCCTGTTCTCTTATGGAAACAGCTCCAGCAATGGCATTGCTAGGTCTAAAGGTATACCCAGTTTTCTAACTCTCTGGGTATAATTCCAAATTGTTCTTCAGAAAGGTTGGATCAGCTCACAGCTCCACCAATAGTACATTAGTGTCTCCATTTTTTTTCACATTCCCTCCAACATTTGTCACTTTGCCCTTTTGTTATTTTAGCCAGTCTTTTGGGTATAAGGTGATACCTCAGAGTTATGTTCATTAGCATTTCTCTAATCAGTAGTGATTCAGAGCATTTTTTATTCATTTATTCTTTTATACTATATCATATTAATGCCTCATTACTTGTCATTTATTTTTTAAAATTATTATTTTTATTTATCACAAATTACATATAATAATAGATTTCCACATAAGTTTTCTAAAGTTATATGATTCAAATGGTCTCTCTCCCTTCTTCCCTCCCATCCTCCCAGAGCTGGCAAGCAATTCAAACTGGATTATACATGTACTATCACGTAATGCACCTTTTCTACACCTGCCTGATTCTGATATGTTCAAAAGCACTTCATAGAAATACAACAGAGACAGGTAATACAAATATTACCTACATTTCATAGATAAAAGTAGCTCTCATTAATTTCACAATTTAAAGTCCCTAAAGCATTTTGTTCACAGAATACTTCTAAGAAGAACAAGAGTTATTATTACTATTATCCCTACTGCAGATGAGGAATCTTGCCTGGCATCATAAAGTTTAGGAGATGGCAGAGTTGGTATTCATGTTCATATAGATTGAGACAGACCAGAGTATTCTGTCAAGTACACCAGGAAGTCTCTTGCCTTTTATAGCCTAAAATTGAGAACTGGCTAACTTGTAATGAGGGGCAGTCAATAAATGAATCAAGAAATAAGGGGAGGATGTATAGATGTGTGGGGTTGTTGGTTTTTTTCAGTTGGTCAGTGAGCATTTAAGATCTATCATGTTCCAAGAAGTATGTCAGCCACTCATAAAAAAATAATTCAACTGTTTGCTCTCAAGGAATTCATATTGATCCAAGGAGATAATATATCCAAGTATAAGTATATGCAACTAAGTAGAGTGTGGTGGATAGAGCACTGGACCTGGGTTCAGAAGACCTAAATTCAAATTCAGCCTCAGTCTCTTATTAGCTCTGTGACCTTGGATAAGTTACTTAACTATTTGCCTCAGTTACCTCCTCTGTAAAATGAACTAGAGAAGGGAATGGCAAACCACTCCAATATCTTTGACAAGAAAACTCTATATGAAGTCACAAAGAGTTGGACACAACTGAACAATCACCACAACAATTAAGTATAAGGCAATGTGGGGAGAGTAGTAACAGCTGGAGGGAAAGGTGAGACTAATGGCATTTGAGCTATCTTAGGTATTCTAAAAGGTTCTATAAAGAACATATCCCAGAAATGGGGGAAGGCTCTGCAAAATGGCAGAGATATAGAGGGAATATTATGTGTGAGGAACAGTAAAAAGCCAGCTTGGCTGGACTGTAAAGTACATTAAGGGAATTAGTATATAATAAAGTTGGGAAGGTGGTTTGTCACCAAGTTGTGAAGAGCTTTAAGTACCCAGCAGAAGATGATATAATGTACATATGCTACAAAGGAACAAAGGGGAAGCATGGAAGAATTCCTAAATCCGACTGTCTTTAAATTTTAGAAGGGCTATTTTCAGTTTGAGTGAAGGGAGAGTCCCACCAAGATAGAGATTAACAGGCTTTTATATATATTATATTGTCAATTAAAGAGCAAATTTAAATTCTCTTTAAAATCATGTTACATTCATTTTAAAGTCAGTCTATACTTTATCAAAGAAGTGGTACAATACATGTGGCCAATACTCTATAGTTGCCTGATCCCTAAATATGCAGAAATTTTTTTTTCCTGCCAGTGACTCATTGTTACCATCTCAGTATAAAATAAGGTAAACCACTGACCTAAAAAGTGTTTTTTTGTTTTTGTTTTTCCCTTCAGACGTAAGAATAGACACAAACAAGGGGACACACTTTCTCTCAAATCCCACACTAGAATAAGACTTGTAGTTCAAGTCAATTGTAAGGTTGGGACACAGGCAGTCAAAAACTCATATTTCAGACAGCCACAAATCTCTTGGATTCTAGGCCTCTTTAAACCTAGAACATATTGATTGTTAAGAATTGTGTATAGTTCTGACTCTCCTGACCTTTCATAATAATTTTTTTTCCAGAATCTGTAGTAATATTTAAATTTTCCATACAAAGCCAAGTCAAGTAATTTCGGGGCAGAATTTTCAGTTCACTTCTGCTATCTTAACAACTCTAAATATGAATCTGAACTTTGTGAACTCAATTGAATAAAAAGTCTGTCAGAATAAAAGTTGACTGAATAAGCTGGGTATTAAAAGATCTCTGGGTATCTAGCTATAGTTTGAAGGTGTGAAAAATGTAGGTTATTTTATGGTGCTTCTGTGATAGTTCATCTTCATTTGTCATCAAAAAGGGGATTCTCTTTCTTTTTTATTTCCACATAATACTCAAGACCATTAAATAACACTTAAAAATAATTCTGCTGCCTCAGCAAACAATCACCATAATGCACTGCTCTTGACCTTCAACTTAATAACCACATGATCTGTCCAGACTGTCCAGGGGGTGAATTCAGACTCCTACAGTGTTCTTTCTAAATGTTTCTCAGGATAGACCTTTTCTCTTGAAAGACTGACTCCTCAAGAGATTAGGTTTATCCTCTCTGGTAATATCAGTAGTTTTTTTCTTTTATTCTGAAGAGAAAGCTAAAATTAAGTTTAGAACCATTTTAGTTTCTTCAGAATAGATTTACCCTTGTTAGGGTATCTATAGTTTCCCTTTTCATTAAGAAGCCAGAGCAAAAATTCATTCAACAGCTGTTAATTAAGTTCAGGACCTTTCCATTTTGGGCCAATAAACATACAACAATACACAACAACAATATCTTTAGGCTATTTTAAATATAGATAGAATATTACTGCTGGAAAGGACCATAGAGACCACTAAAATCAACTTGCTCAAATACTGATAGGAAAATAGAGTTAAGGTGACATACTCAAACACAAAATTGAGAATGAAGACCAGGTCCTCAGAGTGCTTTCATTCTTCATCAAGAGAAGATTCATACTTCTAGAACATGGGGTCACAGAATCTCAGAGTTAGAAGCTATCTCAGAGGCCAATTCATACTTAAATAAGAATTCCCTCAACAATTTAACTGACATAAAGGCTGCCAATCATTCTTTGTCCTGGAATATTAGAAAACTGACTCCTCTCAAGGTAGCCCATTCCCACTTTGGAATTGTTAGGAAGTTTTGCAGACACTAAGCCTGCCTTTGTCTCATTGCCACTTCCTTTTATTGTTAATAGTTCTGCCTTCTACTGTCAAGTAGAAAAATCTGAATATCTCTCCCATATAAGACATTTGGATATGGCTATCACATTCCAAACCCCACAAATGACTTTCTCTTTTCTAGACTGAACAGCCATAGATCGTGCAGCCATTTCCAATTCTTTATGAATTCAAAGTATTTATTTGCCCTTCATTTCTACCTCCTTTCCATATGAAGCACTAAACATTATTATATTCATCTAGATGTGGAAATGTGATCTGACAAGGACATAGAGTAGTGGAATACTTGGTTTATTTTTGTATAAGATTTTCCTGCAAAGTGACACTACTTACTCATATTGAATTTGAATTTCCCTAGGACCCCAGGTTTTTTAAAATGAACTACTTAATATAGGGGCATGTCTTTCTAATTTTGGACTTATGGAGTTCATTTTCTAACCCACATAGAATCTTTTATGTATATCTCTATTAATTTTCAACTTGTTTCTTTTTTTGTTCATCCTGTGTTCCTGCCTATGACAATTAAAACATTTTAAAAACATTTCCTAAGTATCATTTATTTTTCTATCATAGGATATATTCATAAACATCACCCATCACCTCAATCTCCTGTAAACTAAGTAAATCCCTCCCTTGTAAAAAATGAAAATTATGAAGTAAAACCAGAGGACACAAGACCAGATCTGCTAACATACAGAATATTCCACACTTGTAAGGAGTGAAATATCTTTGTCATGCATTCTTTCAGTCCATGATTGGTCATTACAATTACTCTGAGTTTAGTTTCCTTTAAACCTTTTTCTTCTTTTTTTTATGCCCTTAACTTCTGTCTTAGAATCAATACTAAATATTGGTCCCAATGCAGAAGAGCAATAAGGGCTAGGCAGGTGGGATTGTGAGTTACCCAAGGTCACACAACTAAGAAGTATCTGAGGCCATATTTGAATCCAAGGCCTCTAATGATTAGGCCAGGCTTTTAATCCACTGAACCTGCTAGTTGCCTACTTTTAATGGTCTTTTATATTTTTCTCATATTTTTTACTTATTTCTCTATGAATTTGAGAAATGAGGTTTATGAGAGAGACTCATAAACATTTTTCTCCATTATGGTTACTACATTATGTTATTATTCTCCATGTTATACCTCCCTGCCAAATTTGTCCTTTTTTCTCATTCTATCCATCCTCAAAAGTGTTTAGATTCCTATCACCACATCCTCTAATCTGCCCTCTTTTCTATCAGCTCCCTCCTTTTCTTATCCCCTTTCCCTCCTACTTTTCTGTAGCGTTCTTCCCTTTTTGAGCTGATTCTGATGAAAATGAAGTTCAGTGCTCCCCTGCCCAACTCCTCCAACTTCCCCTCCACTGTAAAAGCTCTTTCATACCTCTTTTATGTGAGATAATTTACCCTATATTATTTCTTCCTTCCCTCTTTGTCCAATGCATTCCTCTTTTTTATCCATTAAATTTATGTTTTTAGATACCGTCCCATCATATTCAGCCCTTGCCCTCTCTCTATGTATACTTCTAAGTGACCTAATAATGATGTTCTTAGAAGTTACAAGAATCATTTTGCCATGAAAGGACATGAATAGTTTAACATTATTGAACATCTTTTGATTTCTTTTTCCTGTTTACTTTTTTATGCTTCTGTTAGATCTTGTATTTGAGTTAATATTTTCATTCAATTCTGATCTTTTCATTACAAATATTTGAAAGTCTTCTATTTCATTAAATACTCATTTTCCCCCTTAAAGAATAATGCTTAGTTTTCTGGGTATAAGATTATTGTTTGAACTCTTAGCCCCTTTTCCCTCTGAAATATCATATTCTATATTCTAGGCTCTCTGATCCTTTAGTGTAGAAGCTGCTAAATCTTGTGTTATTCTGACTGTGGCTCCCTGATATTTGAATTGTTTCTTTGGGGGTGTTTGTATTATTTTCTCCTTGAGCTAGGAGTTCTAGAATTTGACTATCGTCCATGAAGTTATGTTTTTGGGGATCTCTTTCAGGAGATGGTTGGTGGATTCTTTCAATTTCTATTTTACCCTCTGGTTCCAAAATATCAAGACAGTTTTTCTTGATAATTTCTTGCAAGATTATGTGTAAGCTCTTCTTTTGATTATGGCTTTCACATAGTCTGAGAATTCTTAGATTATCTCTTCTGGATTTATTTTCCAAATCAGTTGTTTTCCAATGAGATATTTCACATTTCTATTTTTTCATTCTTTTAACTTTGATTGTTTCTTAATGACTCATGGAATCATTAACTTCTACTTTTCTGATTCTAATTTTAAAGACATGATATTCTTCAGTGAGCTTTTGTACCACCTTTTCCATTTGGCAAATTCTACTTTTTAAAGAATTCTTTTCTTCATTAAATTTTTGTAAGTTTCCCCTTATGGTCAATTTTCTCTTTTAAATAATTATTTTCTTCAGTGACTTTTCATATATCATTTTCAATTTGTCCAATTCTGCTCTTTAAGAAGTTTTGGTCTCTAATGGATTTTGTACCTTTTGGCCTAATCTGTCTTTGAACAGAATTATTTCCTTCATGTTTGTGTGTGTGTGTGTGTGTGTGTGTGGTTTCATTACCAAGCTGTTGAATCTCTTTTCATTATTTTCCTGTATCACTCTAATTTCTTTTTCCAATTTTTTTCTACCTCTCTTATTTGATTTAGAATTCCCTTTTGAGTTCCTCTATTAATTCTTTTTGTGTTTAAAACCAATTTACATTTTTCTTGGAGGATTATATGTAGCAATACTGAATTTTTTGTCTTCCTCTGAGTTTGTATTTTGGTCTTCTCTGTCACCAAAATTAACTTTCTATATTAAGTTTCTAAAGTTTGCTCATTTTCCAGCCTTTTTCTTTTCTTTTAATTTAAAAAGTTGTTAAAATTGGGCTCTGTTCCTATGTGGAAGGGAGCACTGTTCTAAGTGTCAGATTCTCCTTAAGAGATAGCTCTAGGAATAAGTTTTCAGTTATTTCAAGGTGGTAATGATATAAGGGGAAATGTGTTTAATATTTTCTTGTTCTGTGTTCTGGTCTGTGAGCAACCATAAATACTCTTTTCTACCTTAAAACTGTGACCAGGGTCCCCAACTCTACTGAGACCACAAATGCTGGTGTATACTAGTGCTCTTCCTCACCCTGAGACCATACCCCAGGACTATTACCTGGAACTACATATGTACAATGTAATAGAATCTTGCACCTAGAACCAACAAAGGGACCCCTGTTATCTCCTTCTGAGCAATTGTCTAACTTCCCTTACTGTATGTGGCTGAGAGTTCCAAAAATCTTTCCTACTGTTTCAGATGCTAACAAGTCCTGTTGTCACTGCAGGACTTGCCTTGGCATGTTGCTTTGTGGTCCACTTTTACCCTGGTTCAATAGATCTTTTGTCCTGGCCTTCTAAGTTGGTTTGGGATGAAAAAATATTCCTTCGATCTTTTTTTGTGAGCTATGCTATTCCAGAACTCATTTTGAGGTGTTATATTATTGTTGTTTGGGGAGTGATTTGGTAAAGATCAGGTGGATCTGTGAACCTTCTCCATCATTGTCCTATTACAGTATTTTGAATACTGATGCTATCATCTCTTATGTTAGTTATTCTTCCCAGTCATTGATACAAATATTGTAAAGCACAGGGATTAGCAGAAATAATGAATATTTTCTTCAAGAAGAGAGTCAGGAAGTATTGTACATGATGTACATCAAATAGAAATTATACTTTATTTTTTTAACTGCCAAAAAAATGGTGGTCATTGGCATGAGTAATCAAAGATTGAGCTTTCTATCTGTCAGAACATACCCTGAGAGAAAAGGATCAAATTGATATTAAATTAGAAAAATAAAAATGAGAAGAAAGTGCATACATGTAAAGTAACTCTAATCCAACTTATTTAAAGGAATTATTGATTCTGCAAAATTGAAAATAGATAAAATACTTTTACTATTGGCAATCTGATTATTACAATTTCCTACAGAATTTTAACCAATGTAAAATAACTACCACAAAGAACAGACAAAAATTTGTTCAGAAATTTTCTCAGATATCAAACATGTTTTTTCTTCTTGATTCCTTTTTCCCTTTCCCTTACCGCTCTATCTCTTGATATGTATTCCCTTCTAGATTTCCTTCCCTTCCATCACTTTTCTCATCCCCTTGTCCTTCTTTCTCTTAATCCACCCATCCTTTTCTTATTCTTTCATCTTGCCAAGGGAAATCCCAGTCTCTCCCTTATCCCATCCCCTTTCCTTTGTGTTTCTCTCTATGTCATGAAAATGTTACCCTTCTAAATGTGTATGTTCTCTTTTTATCCCAGGTCTGATAAGAGTTGGGTTTTAGTACTTCCATCCCTCTACCCCCTCATCCCCTTTCTTTGTGGCAGATCCTATACTCATTTTTCCTCCATTTGATTCAGCTATGCCACTCTGCCTCCTATGGTCTATTCCACTACCATTTTGGCTCCTTCCATTACATTTCCTTGTTCTTGAGTGTTTCATCCATACCCACTCCTTCAAAAAAGCCAGGTAATGATACCATTTCCAAAGGCCATAGATGACATTTTCCCATACCAGAATCAATTTGAATTTTGGGGTTGCTTATGATTATTCTTTCATTACCTTTGTACCTTTCTTATGGATCAAATTTCTGGTTAGTTGAATTATTTTCCAGGAATAATTGAAATTCCCTTAGCTCATTAAATATACATTTTTTCATATATTAATTATGTTCATCTTTGCTGGATTTGTTATTCTTGCTTATAAGCTCAGTTCTTTTGTTCTGTAAAATGCTGTTCTCTGTCCTCTGTTCTTTTCATGTAGTTGTTAAGTCTTGTATTAAACTGACTGTAGTTCCACAGTATTTAAATTATTTTTTTTCTTGTTGCTTATAATATTTTCTCCTCAACCTGGGGCCTATGGAAATTAGCAATGATGTAGCTGTCTATTCATTTTTGGGTCTCCTTGAGGTGGTGATTGGTGGATTCCTTCAATTTTTATTTACTCTCAGTTTCTAAAATTTATTGGCAGTTTTCCTTGATAGGTTCTTGGAAGATGGTAACTAAACTCTTTTTTAATCATAACTTTCTGGGAGTGCAACTATTCTTAAATTGTCTCTCCTAGATTTATTTTCTATGTCAATTGTTTTTGTTAAAAGATGTTTCATTCATTTATTCATTCATTTCATTCATTATTTCAGTCTTTTGATATTGCTTTATTATTTCCTGTCCTTTTGTACAATTGATTTAGCTCCTTGAAATTTGAATAATTGGACCTTTGTCAGAGTTTTTTGTTATAAAGATTTTCCCCCAGTTTGTTGTTTCCCTTCTGATTTTAGTTGCATTGTTTTTGTTTGTACAAAACCTTTTTTTAATTTAATGTAATCAAAATTATTTATTTTACATTTTTCAATTTTTTTACTCTTGCTTGGTTTTAAAATCTTTCCTTTCCCAGAGATTTGCCAGTCTCTGTGTTCTGTTTGTCTCTATTTGACAATATTCTGTGTTCTCCTAATTTTCTTATAGTTTTCTTCTTTATATTCAAATTATTCACCCACTCTGAATTTATCTTGGTGTAGTGTGTGAGATGTTGATCTAAACCTAATCTCTCCCATATTGTTTTCCAATTCTCCAATCAATAAATGGGCAAGGGACATGAATAGGCAATTTTCAGGTAAAGAAATCAAAACTATCAATAAGCACATGAGAAAGTGTTCTAAATCTCTAATAATTAGAGAAATACAAATCAAAACAACTCTGAGGTATTTTAAAGGAATATATAAATATAGGTTAATCTGTGAAAAATCAGTAGGTGTTTCAGGCAACTGCCACTCACAGATTAAACCCACAGAGAAGGATAGGGAATCAGAGGCTGAGAGATTGTGATAACCCTTCACTAAAGGAGTGACAGTAGGAATTACTGGTCTCTGTCACCACCCAGGAATTAACAAAAAATTAACTACTCACACATTATGGGTTCTTTGAGGTGAGAGGAAACAAACAGGAAGGAAAACAAAATAGTTTTAATGTATAAAAAGGTGAAGGAGAGTGGAAGATGTATTTCTATATTAGCTAACTGACAAAAATGGAGTCCTAAGACTGACAGCCTTGACTAAGGACTAGAGGGAGAGAGCTAGATATTGGGATTTCTCACAAATGGTCCAGGTTGCTTCCTTGATGGCTTCAGGATACCAGGAACCAACTCCTTGCACAGCAAATAATCCAAGAGATACAAGTTAGGGGAAAATGCCTGCAACTGTCCACCAGAAAACCAGAAACTATCCACTACTAAGGGTTGTCTTGAGAGATATTATCTTCAAGTTTCTCTAATCCCAAAGATCCCAAGCTCATAGAGTCAATGCTGGCTGGACCTCTGCTCCAAACCCCTCTCACACCAGCAAAATGACAGTTTCACACTCTCTCCCAGCTGCATTCTAATCCAGAATGTTCAAAGCTGACAGCCAAGCTCCTATCCCTAGGTATTTATTACTCATCATAAATTTCTATTCTATTCCCTAAATTACTTCATTACAGATATCACCTCACATCCTGACTAAAATGACAGCAGGGAAGAGAAATGAATGTTGGAGGGGATGTGGCAAAATTGGGACATTAATGCATTGCTGGTGGAGTTGTGAATTGATCCAACCTTTCTGGATGGCAATTTGGAACTATGCCCAAAGAGCACTAAAAGACTGCCTGCCCTTTGATCCAGCCATACCATTGCTGGGTTTGTACCCCAAAGAGATCATAGGGGAAAAAACATGTACAAAAATATTTATAGGTGTGCTCTTTGTGGTGGCAAAAAACTGGAAAATGAGGGTATGCCCATCAATTGGGGAATGGCTTAACAAATTGTGGTATTTGTTGGTGATGGAATACTATTATACTCAAAGGAATAATAAAGTGGAGGAATTCCATGTGAACTGGAATGACCTCCAGGAATTGAAGCAGAGTGAAAGGAGCAGAACCAGGAGAACATTGTACACAGAGACTGATACACTGTGGTAAAATTGCATGTAATGGACTTCTATACTAGCAACAATGCCATGACCCAGGAAATTCTGAGGGATTTATGGAAAAGAAACTACCCACATTCAGAGGAAGAACTATAGGAGTAGAAACACAGAAGAAAAACAACCACTTGAACACATGGGTTGATGCAGACACAATTTGGGATGTAGATTTTTAATGACCACCCTAGAGCAATTATCAATAATATGGAAATAGGTCTTGATCGATGACACATGAAGAAACCAGTGGAAATGCTCATTGGCTATGGGGGTGGGGAGAAAGAGAGAAAGAACATGAATCATGTAACCATGGAAAAATTTTTCTAAAAAATAAAATATTATTTCCTGTTCTTAGGAAATCATTAGCTTCCCCTTGTCCCATTCTAATTCTTAATATTTTTCTTCCATAAGTTTCTAGATATCTTTTTCAATTTGGGAGATTTTTCTTTCATAAATTTCTTAATTTTCTTGCATTACTCTTATTTTTTTTTCTAAATTTTATGTACCACTTTCATTTAGTTTTTGGCATCTCTTAAACTTGTCAAAAGCTCTTTTTTGAGCTCGCAGCCTTTTGCTGTATTTCTTTGCTGTTTTTAATAGTTGTTTTTACTTCACTGTACTCTGAGTGTGTACAAAGGTCTTCTCTTTCCCCATAATAGCAGTCAATATTTGGGTTCTTTTTTCTTTGCTTGCTCATTTTTATTTATTTATTTTATATTTTCACAGTCAGGTCAATAGATTTTAATTGTTGGCTTTTTTCCTGAGGTCCCACAGTTCTTGCTGTGTTGGTGTATGTTATCTCAGGTTCCAGTATTTTTTGTGTGTATATATGTATGTGTGTGTGTTTGTTTTTTCCTGTGTCCTATTTAGTTATTGCAAATTTTATAGTCCAGAATACAATGTACTCCCCTTCCCAGTAAAAATCTGTCTATGATTGATCTCAGATGCTCTAAGTAGAGCCAATGGACAGTTCAGCCACAGCAACAGTAAGCAGCCAGTTTTCCTCCCATTGTGGCAAGAACCAGGGATTCCACTCTCCTGTGAGTGACAATAGCTGATGGCCTCTTGAGTTTCTCAACAAACACACTCATGAGTGCCTGTTCCTCACTCCTCCACTCTTACTCTGCAAACCTGGACAGAGCAGGCATCAGTCCACAGTTCCTCCTGCCTTCAAAGTAGGTTCTTTGACTGCAATGAGGCTTCAGGTTCTGCCTTAAGGGCCTGGCACCTGCCAACTCTGAAGAGTTCATTCCTTCAGTCCCCAGCTATGGGTCAGTCTTTGTCATGGAGTGAAGGCCACAACAGACATAGCTATTCCCAGTGCCTTCTGCCTGAGGATTTAGATTCCAGTGTATCCAAAGGGTTTCAGGCTCCTTGGCTCAGAAAACAATGAAAGATTGCTAATCCTGCCCTCTAGGGATGCTTTGTGCATTCCTTAGGTTTGTTCTTCTCCTGCCCCCAGGGCCTACTATGGCAGACAGAAGTTAGAAACCTTTCATTTTAGTTACCCTTAGCTCTAGACTCTGTTTTAGTGTTGATTTTATGGAGTAACTTTTAGTTGTTTGTGGGGGTTTTACAAAGACAAAAAAAAAAATACTTCACACCCTCATCCACCATCTTTCCACCAGATATCAAAATTTTCCTTGCCAGAAATAGAAACCTGACAGGAAAGTCTAGCACCAATCTAGAATATAAGTTCATTTTCCAGACAATATCAAGTTGGATAGAGACAAAGATTAATAAAGTATTTATTATTGATCTACTGGGTTAAGTTTTGTGGATAGAAATATAAGCAAAAAAGAGAGTTCCTACCTTCAAAGAGCTTACAATTTAATGGGGAAAAATAGCATATAAAATGGAATTGGGAAGTTAGGGGTAAGGTATAATGGGAAGAGTGGTAACTTAATAGGAGCAAGGCTTCTGGAGAGGTGACCTGGTAATTTATAAAATGGTAAAGTGGACAAGGTTTTCACAAATCAGAACAAACAATGGCAAGATGGAGGCATTTCCAGGGGAGAGGGGTGCTAGAAAATAAGTGGAGATCAGTAGAACCACGAAGATTGTTATAAATCTTGGCACTTCATGAACCAGCAAAATTATTGGGAAGGGAAAATATGCCTTTGAAGACATTGGCATGAGAGTCAGTTGTCAGATCATTCCAAGAGCATTCACAAATGAAACACTGATATTATTCCAGGGATGTTATATGTGTATAAATTATGGAACACCACATTATCTTTTCTTTTTTTATTTTGGAATTTAGTTATTTGTTACATTAAAATTAAAAATTTTAATTAAAAAATTTAATTAATTATTAAAAATGAAAGAAGGGGAGAATAATGAGTGCTGGAGGGGATATGGCAAAACTGGGACATTAATGCATTGCTTGTGGAGTTGTGAACTGATCCAATCATTCTGGCTGGCAATTTGGAACTATGCTCAAAGGGCTATAAAAGACTGCCCTCCCTTTCATCCAGCCATACCATTGTTGGGTTTGTGCCTCAAAGAGATCATAGATAAACAGACTTGTATGAAAATATTTATAGCTGCATTTTTTGTGGTGGCAAAAAACTGGAAAAGGAGGGTATGTCCTTCAATAGGGGAATGGCTGAACAAATTGTGGTATATGCTGGTGATGGAATACTATTGAGCTCAAAGGAATAATAAAGTGAAGGAATTCTATGTGAACTGGAAAGACCTTCAGGAATTGATGCAGAGTGAAAGGAGCAGAGCCAGAAGAGCATTGTACACAGAGACAGATACACTGTGGTAAAAAAGATAGTAATGGACTTCTGTACTAGCAGCAATGCAATGACCCAGGACAATTCTGAGGGATTTATGGAAAAGAACGATACCCACATTCATAGGAAGAAATGCAGTAGAGGAAACACAGAAGAAAAGCAGCTGCTTGAACACATGGGTTGAGGCGGACATGATTGGGGATTTTGATTAGAAACTACCACATCAATGCAACTATCAACAATTTGGAAATAGGTCTTTTCATTCTTCATAATTGCATGAAGGTCTTTCCATTTTTTTTTAATTAAACTGCTTGGCATTTCTTAGGGAACAATAGCATTCCATCACAAAAGAATCAAAACTTTATGGTGAAGAAGTAAACTGGAAGAATGTTTGGTAGGTGTAAGTAGATGCAATGCATTGTCGATGATGATTCATGAGTAAGAAGTTAGTTTCTTAGTTGTGTGGACATCTTTATGAAGCTACTGCAGTACACTTACTACTGAATCTCAAACTTTTAAAAATATCTTATCAATTTAATTACATTTGTTAAATAAACATGGAGAATATATTGATTAAAATGAACATTTATAATGTGTATTTTGCAGTATATAAGACAAAGAAATAAGGGGACATTTATATCTTTCAGTTGTTTCTAACTGTTCATCTTTTTATTTATAGATTTTAAAGAAATTTGCCTTATGACTCTTTCTATCAACACTGGTGTGCCCTTTTATTGATGATGAGAGAGATGTCTATCTATTGATGAACAGTTAAAATGTACATCTTGTACTGGTGCCCACTAAAATATTGAGACCTAGACAAAAATGCCAGAAAACCAAGTAGATTCCATATGGAGACCATACTGAA
Organism: Gracilinanus agilis; assembly: GCF_016433145.1. Taxonomy (NCBI): domain Eukaryota; kingdom Metazoa; phylum Chordata; class Mammalia; order Didelphimorphia; family Didelphidae; genus Gracilinanus; species Gracilinanus agilis. Next base: position 161,584,063 of record NC_058134.1, on the reverse strand, counting down.
AAACAAGGAGGAGAAACCATTTATAGGATGAGAAGAAAGTCTAGATAGATTATAATCTTCAGTGGTAGGAGTACTAAACACACTAATGAGCAGCAGATATTTCAAAGAAAGAAGATGTTTCTTCTAAAAATAAATTTCATATCTATTCCATTTTATTAAAATACTTCCTTAAAACTCAACTCAATAACAATATAATATATACCTCTTAGAAATGTATTTTAAGCCTAAATCTTTAGTTAAATATATTCCATAAATATAAAGAGGAAACATTAGAAATATGAAAGGTAAGAGTAAAGCTAAGTCTGTTTATATGTTGCACATTACAAATACTTATTTTAATAACCATATACTATTTAATTTCCTACTATATAATCTACTTAATCTACTAATACTTTTTCAAAAATTTAAATTAACAAGATAATTTATATGAACTTAGTTGAAATTTAGCAATAATTTTTTTTTTAGCTGTCACACACATATAGCCACACAACTGTGTATTTGGGTGCTTAACCATCAATACATATCTCTTGACTTTGAATAAATGATAGACTATGAGAGGAAATCTTTACTACGGAGCAATTTGTAGCTGAGAAATTATGGCACCCTGACAGTGGATTAAGAAAGGGAATGCTTTGCTTATTTCAGCTTCTTCAACTAGCCTTTGTATTTTCCTCTACTCATTCTATAGGTTACATTTTTTGAAGTAGTGTTATCTAGTGAAAAATGGCTCATTTGCATTTGTTCACCTATAAAATTTGAAATAAATGTGACTTAAAGTACATTTATTGCTGATAAATTGGCCATTCAGTGATTAATTAGATTTTTCAGCTGTCATAATAGCTAGATACTGATTGGTTAAATAAAATTACCAAAGATTTGATCTGGTTGATCACTGTTTGATTAACCTAATTGAAAAGAAAATAGACTAGCTGACTCAACATATATTTAAACTTAGAATTTATCAACTTTTGTTTTACTAAAAGATAATTTTTCAAAACTAGTAGAAATATGGAATATTTTCCCTCCTCATCTCTTAATTTCCCTGGCCTTCTTTTGATTTTCCATTCTTTACATAGAAGCATAGTTTCTTCATTGGTTTCATTTAAATTTAAAATAAAATAAAAATATTAGCAACAAACTCAGGAGCACATGCCATCTGATCAATTAGGATGCTTAAATTTTCAAGAATAGTTGAAGAGTGCAAAGGTGGAAAACAGTTCACTGATAAAGACTGAAGTCAGAAGTGGAGTTTATTGGCTATATTAGTAGAAGTATTACCACCTCAAATCATATTGTTGCTGAAGACATTGGTTGAACATCACAGGATACTTGTATCATCATAACAAAGTATTTTGTAAAGAAAAAATCTTTACTGGACTACTAGATAGAGTCATTGGCAGCTTTTCCACTCCCAGCATGTACTATCAATTGGAGATCTAGGCAGCAGTAATTTATTTTTGCTTATATACTTATATACTTCAATAAATCTCATTCGAATATACACCAGTTGTGTATTGGATTTTGCTTTCAGAATTTAGGAGTGAGGGTATCATATTTACCAAATAACTATTTATTTAGAGAGTATTAGCTGAAAAATTTTGGAGTTTGGTCAAAAAAGCACTATTACCTCTTTTATCCTTAGAATTAGACCCAAACTTAGAAAAGGGATACTAGTCTATGTACTCCTATAAATTGGATTTATCAAAGATATCAGAATTTTGCTTCTAGGACTGCTTCTCTAATTTAGGTCAAAACCAATTGTGACACCTTTGCTATATAGCTGTTCTCTTCTATTCTTCTTAGCTTTGACTGTCCTACCTCCTTTTTGCTTTTATATAATTCCATTTTGGAATATGTCTGACTTAGAGAAGTTCTCTGGGAGTTTAGGTTTGATACTGAAACAAAATGGGATACTCATAAGTCATTCAATAGTGAATAAAAGGAGATTCCTTAGCCATGAGAGAGGAAGGCTATATAACAAGGACAGAAATTGAGGACAACTCAAGTTGATTTAGCTGAGTGAAATTCCATTAAAATTCAGCAGCTGAGCAACTGAGAGCCCCTTCAATTTCTTGTTTCTATACTAAGGCAACAAAGAAATGACATCAATAGTTTCTCAGTCCCTTTAATCAACCAAGTCTCAAGTTATGTCTCAAAACCATTTAAGGGAACTCTAAACTAAACTGGATGACAGGATAGATCAGAGCAGGGGTCGGCAACATATGGCTCTCGAGCCATATCTGGCTCTTTTGAGGGCCAGATATGGCTCTTTCTGCAGGAACCATAAAGTCAATTTTTTTAGGCGCTGTTACAGGAGCGCGAACTGTGAGCACTGTACAGTTCTCATGAAATTACATTTTAGAAAATGTGGCATTTATGGCTCTCATGGCTAAAAAGATTGCCAACCCCTGGATTAGAGTATCGCTCCTTCCTTCTTTGATGGTATCTTCTTATGTGCAGTTAGTTCTTCATTGGTGATATGTTACACCCTATTTGGACTCACAGGCAGCTAAGTGGTACAGTGATTACTGTGCAGGGCTTGGAGTCAAGGAGACTTCTCTACCTGAGTTCAAATTTGGCCATATAGATTTATTAGCTATGTGATTCTGGCAAGTTATTTAACTCTGTCTGCCTCAGTTCCTCATCTGTAAAATGACCTGGAGAAGGAAATGGTGAACCACTTCAGTATCTTTGCCAATAAAACCCCAAATGGGATATGATTTGGGATATAGACTCTAAACGACCACCCCAATACAACTATCAATAATATGGAAATAGGTCATGATCAATGATATATGTAAAACCTAGTGGAATTGTGCATTGGCTATGGGGAGGGTAGGTGGCTGGGGTTTGGGGGGAGGGAAAGAACATGAATCATGGAACCATGGAAAAATATCCTAAAAAAGAAAAAAAAGAAAATTAAAAAAAAAGAAAACCCCAAATGAGGTCATGAAAAGTTGGACACTGCTGGATGACAACAAGAACACTCAGACTTTATGTCTCTCCATGGTACTTTAGGTTGCTTACAGTTTTGATTTTTTCATAGATGATGCTATTTCATGAGTCACAGATACAGAGAATTGTCAGAATAATACTGGTATTAAAAGATGTGTTTTCAATTGAGAGAAAACCTTTAGTCATCAAAAGCATTGCCCAACTTCCTAACTGCTCTTCAGCCTCCTCACTTCCTCAAATTAATTCCTCAGCTTACTTCATTACCCACTTTTTTAAACTATACAAGATCTATATTCTGTTGAACTGACACAATGGGATGTTCATACACTTATAGATTATAACAGATAATAAGTATTGGACTTTTTCTCTTTCAGATTACCTTCCATCTAGTTAGTATAAACATATCTTCTCTGTCCTAGTTACTTAAGTGTGATCTCCATTATGTAATATGCTTCTTTAGCACATGAACTTTTCTGCCTTTCTTTGTATCTCTAAAGCTTAATATATAGTAAATAAACTCCTTATCCAGAACTTTAAATTGTTGGACCCTCCAAAATCAATCCTAGGATATTTTTTAAGTAATGTATAAGAGAATAGGCATCAAAAAAAAGCTATAATAGAGCTGAAGAATATACCCAGCACTCTGAATTGAACGTTATGTGATTTGGTGGGAAGGAGAAGAGAAAAGGGAATGGAGTTGAATATAAGAACGAGTTGTATTCCATGTCAAGATCAATAGAAATATTAAACTTTAATTTGGGAACATAAGCACAAGAGAAAGTAAAGTATGAATGATTAATCCTGGAAAGCAATGCCATTATTTGAATTTTCATTGCATAGTGCCAGTTGGCTTGAATCAAATATTTTTTTACCATAAAACATGGTAAATTCATACTTTACATGTAATTATAACTTTCAATAATGCCAAATCAAATAACGCAATCACTTGATAGAATTCACTATGTTTACTAATAAGGACCTAATTGTATCCCAAATAGTATAGAAAGGGGAATGTTGACTTGCTTACCAAGTCCTAGTATATTTGAACTAAAGATGGGCATTGCCTAACAACTTTGAATTTTAGGACAAATTTAGATAAGTGCAGCCCATTAGAAAATTGTGAATAGGTTGTTCTGCAGGAATTTAACTGAATAGCTTTTTGGCACTTGGAATAAATTTTAGTGTAGAAACAATATTGTAAATGTTCATTGGATTCCCTTTCAAATCTGCCTGAAGTATGAAATTAATAGGACTATAAAACTTAACTTCCATTTATTTTCATGTTTTTATGGGAAAATACATCAGAAATATGTTACTTAGCCCAGCGGGTACCTAAATAGGAACCCTTTTTCTAATATCTCTATCTGATCATATAGTCTTTGCTTGAAAACCTCTATTCTCTATTATAAAAGGTACACATAATCTCCTGTGGATGCAGCTCTTCTCATTTGATATAGCTGTAATTGTTAGAAGGTTTTTCTTCATATGAAAACAAAGGCTGCTTCTCTAAAACTTCCACACACAGCTACTAATTCCCTCAAAGGCCAAACAGAAACATGTAGCCCTTAACTCCTGCAGGATTAAGCTAGCCAGTTGATTTCTGATCTCTACCCTTTTGCTTTTCAAATAACACAACAGAACAGAAATTCCCATTTTCAAACCATTATTAGGGGCAAGAACTATTAGTTGAGAAATAGATGGAAACTGAAAAGGTAAAGAATTATGCATGTTCTTTTGGAGGACTTTTGCTTTCATTCAGTCTACATTCATGCCAAAGTGAACTACTTTCCATCTTTGCTGCCATGTATTTCTGGAACACTCTCCTATCTTATCTCATCTACTCAAATCTTTTTATTCCTTCAAATCTAAACTCCATGAAGCCATCTTTGATCCAACCCTCTATCCCAACTACCCATTAAAAGTGATCTCCTCTACTTCAAATGTTGCACATAGCTGTATATACCATATTAACAATTATGTGAATTAATTATATAGTAAATAATTTAAATTAATACTAATAATTGATATTTATTGCTTTAAGCATTTGAAAAGGGATTACAGTATGGTTTAATGTAAGCAAGTAAGTACTACTATTGTGTTTTATAGATGAAGGCAAGGGAATAAGAATTTGGTAAGTACCCTCTATGTGCCAACCATTGTGCTGAGTGTTACAAACATTATTTCATTCTCCCAAAAACCCTAACAGGTAGGTAATACTATTATCCCAATTTCACAGCTGAGGAAACTGAGACAAGTAGAAATTAAGAGATTTGCTCAAGATCACACAGCTAACTTGGGTCTTTCTGTTTCCAGGTCCCATATTCTATCCACTGTACCATGTAGCTGACTTCCTGATGAAGGAACTGAGGCTCAAACAGATTGAATAAATTAGTTATAACACCTATTAACAATTAATAGATAAAAAATTCAAACTCACATATTTCCTGATTCAAAATTCATCATTTTACTGCTATAAAACTATGCCACTACAGAGAGAAAAATGCTTTGTAAATACCTCAATGGCAGGAACCATGCTTTAGACTTTTTTGTATTCTTTTTAGCACTTTGCTGGGTACGTAGTGGCCTGTCAATAAATGCTTGATTGACAGGTTGATTTAATAATTGCTTTTCTTTGTTAAACTTTACATAAAGTGGTTGGGAAACATATCTTTAGTCAACATCAAAGCCAGGAGCTTTCAGGAATTTACTTATCCATTTAATATTATTTGCTTTAAACATTTTCTTTCTTATTTTTTTAAGATTGTGCTAAATATATTGTAGTCAAGGAAGGCATCAGAATATGAAGAAAGAAAACCAGTTCTTTAGGAACCCGCAATTTCTATCTAACAGTACTTATTATACCTTGGGTTTCTAAATTGTCTTGTAATTATAGACCTAAGAAATTCACTGCATGCTTTTCTTAATTGTATCTGGTCCCCATAGGGCCATCAACTGAATGTTGTTTTTTTTTACATGATTCTTTCTGCATTTATTTTTCATATGTCATAAATCAGCCAAATTGCACCCAAAATTTTCAAGAAAAAATTTTGGGAAAGCATATGGCTCCCATTTGGACATAGTCAGATTTAGCAGGAACTTATGTCCAGCCTGTATTTGAACTGTTTGTAATTGTTGCCATTTCTTGGAAATGCTGTCCCACAAACAAAAGCAGAACAATTTCTTTCGAGTAAATTGAAACTGTGGCATAAAAATCCCAGCAGTTTAAAACTGGGCATTCTGGACTTTTTCACAAATTACAACTGCAGCTTTAACAGGCAACCTTTGGGATTTTAATACACCAGGTATGGGATATTGTTCCATGGAATAATTGTTCCCCAGGGAGAAGGTATTTCAGTGACTTTCATGTTCTAAGGCAGCACGAGCCAGTTAGTCATTAATCATTAGTGAGTGTCACTGAAGAGTTATAATACAAAGGAAAGGGTAAGAAGATCTTAAATATCAGAAGACAGAAGGGAAAACCCCCCAAATTTTGAAAATCTTTTATGGTGATCATATTTATAAGGACCTTAAAAAAGTCACACCAAAGTCTTATATATGTATGACTTCTTAGAAAGTAAAGTGATATAAAAAAACCCACAAAACCTCTCATTTTAAGATTCCTGACAAAAGTGCCTAGTATAGAGGCTGGCACATAGTAGACACTTAATAAATACTGATTAACTGATTGGTAGAAAATAAAACTTCAAGTTGTTTTATTCACCTTCCCTTATGTATGCACAAACATTTTCAGCCTTTTTATCACCTAGGGCCTGGAGGGACAGGTGAAGATCAAACAGGTTGTGACTTGCCTCAGTCCACTCAGCAAACCAATTTTTCCCGTTCTAATAAGTGAAAAGATAAAGGTGGGGTCAGAGGCAAACACAGTAAACCAGAAATGTGTTTAGAGATTGTCTGCATAAGAAAAAGTATAAAGACAAGAAACTGGGACCTTCTCTTGCTGCAGATTGTTGCCTAGAACAAAACCTTGCCTACTGAGCTCATTACTTTTATTTACATTGCATTTACACCTTCCCTTTCTTCCTGACTCTATTTTGTGAGCAGTCTTATTGTTTAGTTGGTTTAATTATCAAATCAAAATCAAATGATCTTTTAAGAGTTTGCTTGTCAGATTATAAAGGATAGGTGAAATTGAGATGGGAAAATGATATGACTGTTCTTTGTTCTATTATTAGTTCAGTAAGAAAACATATCCATCTAGTACAAAGTGGCCTACCAAGAACATATACTATCATTTGAACTGTTAATTCACCAGAGATCTATTACTTTATCAAAATTATATTACAAATAATAATGAAAATGGGGTACTTAACAATTGTAATAAACACTTTAAAGTATATAATTATGAGTAGATTAATACATTTCCATCATCTAACAGTGTGTTAAAGGGATTTTCTTAATCTCTCCTGCCTAGTTTAAGAGGGGAGAGAGCAGGGTTTCTTTGTGGATGAGAGAACTGACAAATTCAGTGAGCAGTTAGCCTGAGCTGAAGATTCCATTACCAAAGAGACCAGGACACTGAGGAGAGGAAATAGGAACTGCTTTCTGGCATGAAGGTGGTAAAACAGGAGTTGGTGAGAGAGGAGCTAAAAGGAAGCAGCTGCTTAGGGAAGGGCTTTTTGCCTCTAGGATCTCTAGAGAGCAGGAGGTCTGGCTCTCAGGAAAGGGACTGCTGGCAGTTGGCTGGTGACAGTTGTCTGTCTATTGTTTTAGGGAGTTAGGAGTTAGTGAATATTTTACAGATAGAGTAGAGTAGATTAGGCCTGGTGTGCCAGGCTGAAGAACCTGTCCTGAGAAAATATTTAGAGATAGTGTTAGGAAAATGTAGGTAGTTATTAGGAATTATTTATTAGTTAGAGATTTAGTTTAGGTAGATTTATAGGGTATAAGATTAATAATCTCTCTTTTTCTCTTTTCTATCTTTCCATTTGTACTTCTTTCTAAATTAAACAAAGTTTTTATTAAACTGTTCTCCTCATACTGTCAAACTCCTACATTTAACCCTTACAATACTTGGCAAGCAGCTAGAAGCTTGATTAACCTGTTAATCTTCTGTTCCTCATTTTTTGCTATATTATGCCTACTTTTCAAGAATACATAGGCAAAAAGTAGAAGTGCAGGAAATTTTTATAGGCAATTCAATATGGTCTTAGAAATTATGGCACACATAGTGAAGGAGGAGGTTCCAGCCTATTTCAAGCAGCTCCTGTTCCCTGAGAGCATTGATGAGCTGGCACAGCTCACAATTTCCAATTTTCTCAGGCTGTTATTATTTTGGGGAGTATTTTTTCTGATAGAATTACTTCACATATATCAAATGATTTACCTAGTTCTCTCTAAGAAGAAGAAACAATGGAAAGATAACTTGAGACTCATTTGCATATCTTGAAGATTGTATCTGTAATTATAAAGAGAGCCAATAACCAATGTTTGATAGAATGGGAGAGAGAGTCTGTAAGGTGAGTCTCTCTTCCAGTTCCCCCCTGGGGCCAAATATACACTGGGAGACTATCAGGGGATGTCACCCTGAAATTGGGTGACCTGGATGGTCATACTGCCCCTCAGGAGTCAGATGTGAGTATGTGGTACCCCAATCTGATCCTGAATAAGGATGGGGTTCACACAAACTTCCCCCCATCAGTTAAATTCACAGTGGGTGGTCTGGCTTCAAGATGGAGACAGCCAGACCAAGTTGTGGTTCCCCTCTCCCTTGTCTCTCGGGCACTCTGGAATGCTATCTGACTGATGAATGGCTTTTATTATTTGCAAATCAGGGAATGAGGAAAGGAGTGGAGGGCAGAGGAATTTTGGGGTGCCCTTTTCGCTATTCCTATGGGGTCTGTCACTTGGGTGGGATCCCCAGTGGTTCCCACACCTAAGCTTCTCTCCTTGCTCCTTCTCCTTCTGTTTTTCTATTTCTATCCTTTTCTATAATTGTAAGGTTTGACTGAAAAAAAGATCTCTCATCAAAGTTGGGTAATGGGAGAAGGAGACTAAGAGATTGCTCCCAAAATGGCTTCCAAACTTACCTGACTCAATGGTTGAAGACTTAATGGGTGAGATGCAATGGAATGGCTTTAAACAGGGAATCAGGGTTTCATTTTCCAAAGAAAGATCCTCAGGAAGCCCTCAGGACTGGATCCAAGCTGGGATGTCTTCCTCCTCTCTCCTCCCAGTCCTCTGCCCAAAGACCTCTCTTCTTCCTCCTTCCTCCAAAGAATCTTCCAAAATCCTCTCTGTTCTCAACTGTCAGCAACTGTCAGCACTGCCTTCTCTGGCTCCTTTTTGTCCAATCCCCCTTGCACAAATTCCATCCTTACATATCTCTCAAATGGCCCAAATTATTTTTCAACTTACCAAAACTATCTCTCATACTACCCAACCTGTCTCTCTCAGTGTTCCTACTTCCTTCACCAACTCTTTAGCAGCTCAAGCAGAAACCCAAACCCAAGAGAAAGAAACAACAAGAAAAGAGTTAGTTTCCATAAGACTTCAAAAACCATTCACCCCTCAGGATATTGAGGGATTTAAGCAGAGCTAAAATCTTTTGAGGGTCATCTTTTGAGGATGAGCACATAGCTTTTATCAAAAAGCTAGAAAGCATATGTCAAAATTTTGATTCAACCTGTATTGATTTTGAACATTTGTTAGAGGAGTTGTTAACAAAAAGGGAGAAAGAAAAGGTTATTTCACTTGCTAATGAGGCTTGGGGATGGGAAGCAATTCACTGGCCCTGAGAATTCTCCAAATGGGATTTTAATAATGAAGCTGATTACGCTAGATTGTTAGTACTTAAAGCCAGGAGGGCATGTTTTGACAGACCAGGTACCTGGACAAAGTTTGACAAACTCAGACAATTTTAAATTGCAGAAGCTAGACTCAAGTTTTCAATAATTTTAGAAATAATGGAAACTTTAGGAACAACTATTCTTGAAATAATAACAAAAGAAAGAATTACAGAAATAACAATTATAGAAATTATGATAATGATAGAACCAATAATCAAAATAAGGCAAATGACACATTACAATATATAAAAAATGGGGCTCATCCACATAACAGGCAAAATTTAAATTCTCCTCAATGAGAAGAATCTCAGAGAGGAGCACACAGATCTTTCTGAAGGTCTGAGAGTTGAGAAAGCACTCTGGAATCAAAGATTGAAACATTTTATTTTCCAGACACCAATATAATTACACTAGTCATCCCAGTCCATTCTCCCCTGAATAGCAATGAACCACAGATGACATTGGAAATAGGAAATATATTACATGATTGTCTTCTAGATACTGGAGCATCAAGATCTGTGCTGATGAGTACACCTGATTCTAATTGTAATTTTATTGGCTCTATCAATATTGTGGGGGTGTCAGGAGCACCTCTGAAAGTCCCAAATTTTTACCATGAACGGTATCCTGTGGGATCTTTATCCATGGAACATTCATTCTTTTTAAAGCCTAGCTCCTGTATAATTAGAATCTGTTCCCCAGGACTCTAAATCCCAGCATCCCACTTTCATTCTCACATTACATCCTTATGTTTTGGAGATAACGTTTGTGTGTGACCCCACCCCTCTCTCTTTTCCCCTGATCACAGCTGGGAAAGGGGACTTTATGCCAGCCTTTGTTAGATAATTAGGTTGAACTTCTATTTCTTTTAGTTTATTTTCTTTCTACTTCAATTGATTATTAATAAACTTTATAAAATATAACACTTGCAATTACTGGATATTAACTTATATCTTATATTTTTTGGTGAGCCACTATGGAAGAGAGAATCCTTGATCTTCTTTTAAGCCTTTGAGTAAAGATAGGGAGTTTTCCTGGTGATGGGGACCTGCTCACCATGAAAGCTGGGTAGTGGCATCTCTGCCTGCCTTGCACCCTTGCTGCTCCATTGTTCCTGCCTCCCATGGCTGATTCCCTGAGTTTCTCTTGCAGAAAGGTAAGGTATATATTTCCCCTATATTGCTAACAGGTGACAGGTACTAGCACCCTGCCTCTCACAGCCCCAAAACCTATAACCACATGAGTTCAGCACCAGTGGTTTCCTGTTGGCTTGGAGCAGGAGAACAGCCCCTTCCATGCTGCCTACCCCCACATACTCCCACTCCCATTAAGCTCCCAAATCAATTTTAAACTAACCCAGGGGGGCTTCCACACTCCTGGCTGTGGGGGTGGGGACTGAGGTGTCACATGGACCCTATTATTTTTAACCCTAGGGGTGAGAGGAAGGAAGGTTACTCTTCCAAACCTCTTAACTTTAGACAGTACATACTAGGGTAGTGCTACCTTTGAACAGGAAGTAGAATTGCAAGCATGGTTCAGTTCCCTGCCTATCTCAAACAACTCTTGTTTCCAGAGAACCTCATCAAAGTTTTAGGATGTCTTTTCTTCTTACTGTTCCTGGGTGCACTTGTCCTTGCTGTTAGCTTGAGTAATCTTGAGATTCAGAGGGGAGATTAATCTCCCTACACTCCTTTGCCATTTTTGCCCTGCCCAGTCTTTGCAACATATCCTATATGGGGTTTGTCCACACTATGCCCAGTGCAGGTATGGGAAATTCCAGAAGTATGACAAAAGGAATCTAGATGGATGATGATACTCCTGAGGGGAAGGAATTTTAAAGAGTCTGGGGGTGAATTTTTAAGCCTTTTTCAGACTCCATTGTTTTATTGATTGTTAACCTTTTCAGTTTGTTCCCCTCCAAATAGTGTGATAATGAGATTAAATCTACCTTGCCCATTCTCAAATATGATCATCAAAAGTGTAAACAATGCCACTTAACTCACAAGTTGGGAGGTCTGTGACTCACATCTGCTAGAGTGAGTGATGAATCAGAATTTACTGACTGCCTCCTGGGCAGTCCTAAGAAAAGCATTTGTTGTAATTGGACATATAAACTAAGAGGAAGGCACAGGAAGTGACACAAAAGAAGCTTCTTTAAAAGAGAGTTCAGTGAGTTCAGCTCCTCTCTTCTTGTTCATGTCTTGGACTTGAAAGACTTCTTGTTCATGACTTGGATGTGGAGGAGCTCTGGACCGGGGACCCTGAGACCTTGGTGAGACTATTCTTAAATCTTTCCCTTAGAACTACATGTGGTGAGTGAAGAAAGCTGACTACCTTAGCCTCTGAAGGGGCCCTTGATTGGGAGAAGCCCTTGTGACTAAACCCCTTGTTAATTGACTTTTAGGTTCTCTTGCTATGCTTCTGGAGCCCTGCCATAGTAAAGCCCAGACTTGAATACAAATCTAGTTCTTTTTAAATTAGATATCTTACTTTACCCTCTTCTCATCTCTCTGCTTCCACTCTCTCCTATATTTTGTAAATAAATTACTAAAATCATTTTAGGAATTGGTATTTATTCAGTTCCTTGGTGACCACACCTTTAAATATTAATATATCCAATCAAAAAAACTCTTTTCCCTCTTACAATAATGAAGAAGTCTCTGTAACACAGCTATCTGAATTGGAGAAAAGGACTCTTGAATTCAGTGCTTGTATCCTGTCACATATATTGTATTTGCTTATTGTTTAAGATTTAATTTTGTTTTTAAGTTCAAATATTCATCTAATTTATAATATTCTGTTATACTATGTCACTTTCTTTTACTGTGTTTTGACTATTAGCTATATATTCTGTTGCACTGTCTTTATTTGTACCGTCCTATGACTGGACTAGAGAAAATACCATTGTAAAAGCCCATAGTCTAATTGGACAAACCTTTTTCTGTGGCAAAACCATAGGTCCTTATGGATGATGGGTTTGTCACCAAATCCATCAAAGTTATATTTTGCCTAAATGGTCTTTTGTTAATTTTTGCCTTTGTTAATTGTCACATAGATGATGATGGATGGACTCCATCAAACAGTGTTCAACCTGTATCAGTAACCTTTGGAGAATATTATGAACTTTTGTACTAGGATAAACTTAAAATGTCCATTAGCCCTAATGTCAATACATACCCAAAAGCGTTAGCCTATGGAAACCTACCATTGATTGGTAAATATTATGAGACTTTCATTAATGATTATGTGTGATTCCAGGAGAAGGGATGACAAAAGAGCCAGTGCATAGTGTCAAAGAGCACAAAGTTAACCTGCACAGTGCCTAGGAGCACAAGGTAAAGAAGACCAACTAATCCTGGTGGGATTGATGAGAATCTGTGCCATGACAGAGGAATTGTTTTGGGGTTCAAGGAAGTGGCTGTCTGACAGTGTCATACTCGAGATTTCCCCGTGCCAGATTCAGGCAAAATAGCTCTGGCTGCCATTTTGTGAAGGTAAAATCAGACCAGGGAATGATATTTTCCCATTTGCTTCAGAATTCTAGTCCCTTTTCTGTCTTTCATAATGTGGCAAGTTTTTGTAGTCCTGGCTGGTGTTGGGTAAGTGTATATTGCTGCAAGGATCATACAGGCTTGTGGGGCATAAATCACTTTAATCAGGCCCTGATTCAAGAACCTGTTATAGGCTTATTTTTCCTTACTTAAAATTTTTACACATGAGATTTTGATATTTTATATTTCATCCAGAAGTTACTAGTTAAAGATCTTAAGAGAAATAAGTTGGTTATGTGTACTGATTCACTGGGGAAACCAGGCATGAAAATCTGGGAGATTTCTACATCCTTGCTTTCCAATGGAATCACAGTACGGACTGTATAATTAGAATCTGCTTCCTAAGACTCTAAATCCCAGCATCCCACTTTTGTTCTCACATTATGTCCTTACTTTTTGGAGATAAAGTTTGTGGGTGACCCCGCCCTGCTCTCTTTTCCCCTAATTGCAGCTGGGAAAGGGGGCTTTATGCCAGTCAGGAAAAATCTACATACATGGGTTTACTTTTTGTTAGAAAATTAGGTTTGAACTTCTATTTCTTTTAGTTTGTTTTCTTTCTACTTCAAGTAATCATTAATAAAATTTATAAAATTTAATACTTGGAGTTATTAGATATTAATTTAAATTTTATACTCCCCTATGAATTTATTGGGGAGAGATTTTTTGTGTAATTCAAGAGCCACAATAATGTGCACTCAAGATGATAATATTACATTAGAACTACCTGAGGAATCTCTAAATTTGTTCCCTGTGTAATAGATAACTTCTGGAAAAAGATGGAGAACAGTTTGAGTGACAGACTGTCAGTTACAGAACTTGGAATTTACCCGGATGGCATGAACCAAGGGCAAAAGACAGTTGGGACCACCTCTATAAAAGCCCACGGGCTCAGCCACTCAAGGTCTCAGTCTTGAGATGGGAATTTCTGAAGGGTAAAGGGTGGTGAAGGGTGGGTAGGCCTATAGACCTACAGATCCAGCATCTATACCTTATTGCCACAAGAAGTTCATTCACCTATTACTAAACAGAGCTGAGAGATAACAACAACACTGCTGTCAAGAAGATTATCACTATCCATTCCTTTCCTTTGGTCTAGATCATGGCCAGGTCTGACCAGGATCTGTGAGGGGGAGAAGAATCTCCAGCCAATTACCAACTTGATGCTCATTGATTAGATTACTTTAACTCTCATTAGAGATAGCGTAGCCATTCCCAACACCTCCTTCCTTATCCTGATTCCTACCCCCTTTAAGTCAAAGCATTAAACCTCATTCAAACTTGATTCAAGTGAAGACTGGCATTCATTCCAAGAGCAAGTGAATAGCTATAGCCAAAGGGGAGAGGGATTTACCAAGCTTTTAGTCAGTTAGCATTATCCAATCAAATACCAACAACTAGCCCATTACCAATCTTTATCATCCATCCTAACCCCAAGCCAAGGAACCAGAGGGGCTGTTGAACAATATATACAGCTTCTCCCTTAATAAGTTGGGCTTGGGCACTGTTTGTGGGGTCAGGTGCTGAGCTGAGTTGATCATCCATAAGGCCTGGTGGTTATCAGCACACCTTGGTGGCTACCCAGGCATCACTATCCTCACTCACCCTAGATCCATTTACCTCCTGAGAATCTTGGGCCGGCTTATCAGGCCCAGCTTATAGAAGCACCTTCTTGTCTATCCTTCCATTACCCCACCTTTGTGCATAACACCTGTATTCTTTCTAAATAGTCAAGAAGTGGATAAAACTCCCTAATGCCAACAGATATACCTGGATCTGTCTGGGCTACACCTTCTTCCAATGTAAGACTACTTAAATCAGCTGTTCCAGTTAAAATTAGAACAAAAGGTGGCCTATCTCCTTCCATTCCTCAGTATCCATTATCAAAAGAGGCAATCGAGGGAATTACTCCAGTGATAAATTCTTTAATTTAACAGAAAGTAATAATCCCATGCAAATCAGAATACAATGCACCTATCTTGCCTATTAAAAACCGAAATTAGGTGAAAATGGAAAAATCTGTTTATCAATTTGTTCAAGATTTAAAGGCTATTAATCATGTCATCAAAGGACACCCTGTTGTTCTAAGTCCATCCGCCATTATTTCCTCTATTCCTAGCACTGCTAAATATTTCACAGTATTAGATTTGTGTTCTCCTTTTTTTTTTCAATACCCTTCCATGAAGATTCCCGAAGCATATATGTGTTCACCTGGAAAGGGTCTTATGACATCTGGAGTCAACTGCCTCACGGTTATGTAGAAACTCCAACTTTATTTTCCCAAATTTTGACACAAGATTTGGCAAATATAGAGTTTAAGAAGAGCTGTTTAATACACTATGTTAATGATTTATTCTTGGTCTCACCAAATGCTGTAGCATGCCAAGAAGATAGCAAATATCTCCTGTTGGAATTATATAAGAGAAGATACAAGATCTCAAAGGCAAAGGTTCATTGGTGTCTCCCAAAATTGGAGTATTTAGGATTTGTTTTAACTGATGGTGCCTGCTTCATTTCCCCTAAGCATGTTGAAGATACCCCAAAATTGAGTGCCCTAT
The DNA here is from genome assembly GCF_016433145.1 of Gracilinanus agilis. NCBI lineage: Eukaryota > Metazoa > Chordata > Mammalia > Didelphimorphia > Didelphidae > Gracilinanus > Gracilinanus agilis. Next base: position 161,568,196 of record NC_058134.1, on the reverse strand, counting down.
CCACTGAAACAAAATACGAACTAACTTTATTAGGCAATGAAAACATCAATTTAAAACACTGCACAACACTCAACCCTGCCACCTTGCTTCCAGATTTACCAATCACAGGAGAATCATTGCTGAGTTGTGAATCATTATTGTACATGGCAGAAAAATCTTGTGATAATCTCCTGGACACTCCTTTGTAAAATTCAGATCCAGTCTTGTTTATAGACGGTTCTTCCTTTATGAGGGATGGTATATGTTACACTGGAGCAGCTATAGTCACAGAATTTACCACTCTGTGGTCAACTTCACTGCCATCAAATATAAGTATATAATTTATATTGTACTATAGAATTTCTGTTGAGAATATTGCATTTATGTAATATTCTTGTATATTTTATACATAATAATAATTATAAACTTTTTATGTGGTATTTGTTGAATTTGGATTAATATCTTAAGGTGCTTATTTCTGTGGAGTATAGTCAAGATTGTATTTTTTTGTATTTGTAACTGTAATCATTTGTAATTGAAATTTGAGACATATGTTGTTAAAACCAAGATTAATTTTGCTTTCTTTCTCTCTTTACTTCTCCCTGTTTCTCATATTAGTATGGTTTTCTAATAGTATAGGCAACCTCGACTAGTGAATATGAGTATAAGTACAAGATAGTTATGTGTGAAAGGTCCACTGGGAAGACTATTCTCCCAAAGGATCTCAGATGGGCACGTTAAAAGGATTTTCTTAATCTCTCCCTCTGTCTAGCTTAAGAGGGGGAGAGAACAGGGTTTCTCAGTGGATGAGAGAATTGACAATTTCAGTGAGCAGTGAACCAGAGTTGAAGAGTACATTACCAAAGATACCAAGACACCGAGGAGAGGAAGTAGGAACCCCTTTCTGGCAGGAAGGCAGTAAAAAGGGAGTTGGTGAGAGAGGAGATAAAAGGAAGCAGCTGCTGAGGGAAGGGCTTTTTGCCTCTAGGATCTCTAGAGAGCAGGAGATCTGGCTCTCAGGAGAGGGACTGCTGGCAGTTGTCTGGTGACAGTTGTCTGTCTATTGTTTTAGGGAGTTAGTGAATATTTTACAGGTAGAGTAGAGTAGATTAGGCCTGGTGTGCCAGGCTGAAGAACCTGTTCTGAGAAAACATTTAGAGATAGTCTTAGGAAAATGTAGGTAGTTATTAGGAATTATTTATTAGTGAGACTTAGTTTAGGTAGATTTATAGGGTATAAGATTAATAATCTCTCTTTTTCTCTTTTCTGTCTTTCATTTGTACTTCTTTCTAAATTAAACAAAGTTTTTATTAAACTGTCCTTCTCACTTTGTCAAACTCCTACATTTAACCCTTACAAGTGTCCGCATTAATACCAGATCATATGGATTTCCCAACTTCTAGTGGAAATGTGGGGCAGGGAAGGATAGGAGAGTGACTTGCAAAAAAATAACTCTAGGTTTGAAAATATCCAAGAAATAAAGAAAGTTTAAGGCAAACAATTCATTCATGCCAGTCCATTCATGAAGGGAGATGGATTAAAGTCTAATCAAAAGTCTGCTACTCTCCTGGGTCACTAGAAGATAATGGAAGAGAACTATAGCTCCCACATGTCTTATTTCTTGTGTGTAAGGTAGAAAATGACTGGAAGACATTTTTCAAAATCATAGAATTTCAGAAGTAGAAGGGGCCACAGAAGACATTAATTCAATTCATTTTCTAAACCAAAGTCCCATTGTAACATATATGACAAATTCCATTTATCCTCTACTAAAAAACCTCCAATGAGGAGAAACCCATCACTTCCTAACATATCCTAATCCATTTTTGAATAGTGCTAATGGTTAGGGAGTTGTCCACCCTTCCCATGCCACAACACTAAGTCTAAATTTCCATCTTTCCCAGCCCCTACCAATTGATTCTTATTCTGTTCTATGACACCTGATAACATATTAGAAAACAGGTTCTTGTCAATCAATCAACCAATAAGCATTTATAAAATTAGTTCTTTGTACCAGGTGGTCTGCTTGGAAATGGGGATGCAAATACAAAGAATGAACCAGTTCCTAACACATGAGTTTTCTCCAGGCTTAGCATCCTTTGTTCCTTCAACTACTTCACATATGATTTGGACACAAGGACCTTTACTATCCTGGCTCCTTTCTCTTGGATATTCTCCATCTTGTCAATACGCTATTCATAACACATCTGAAGAGCCCAGAAATTAAAAGTGTTATGGTATGGACAAGGGAGAGGCAGAGGGAATATCACCTCTTTATTTCTGACATCTTTGCCTTTCTTAATGCAATCAGATATCATATTAGCTTCCCCCACTGCTACATCATACTGCTAGCTTATAAAGGGTTTTCATGGCAATAGAACCCAGATTCTTTTTACATTGTTGTGTAATTCTTTCATTTCTATCCTGTACTTGTGAAGCTGTTTCAGAATTCAAGTGTAAGACTATACTTTTTTCCTGTTGCATTTTATCTTAGTAGATTCAACCCTAGTGCTCTAGCTACTTAAGATATTTTAAAATCCCAACTTGGCCTTTTAGTGTATTAACTATCCATTTCAGTTTTGACAAGAATGTCATCTATGCCTTTGTCTAACTAGATGATAAGAATGTTAAACAACACAAAAAATTATTCTGAGTAGGAGTCCATAGGTTTCATCAGAAAGGCAAAAAGTTGCAAGGTACAAAAAGGTTAAGAAACTCTGATAAACCATTTGAAACCTGTTTCCAAATCTGTGATTGCATGTGAGACTACCTTTGACTTTACTTTCTTTTTCTACTGCAAACTCTAGTTGGCTGGTCACTTTCCCTCAAAATTCCATGTCAATAAAAATTTCTAATTGTTGGGGAAGGGAGTTGCATTAAATTAAATTAAGTTAAGCCTGCATGGTTAATTGTGTGCTGATCTAGGTTTGAACTTCATGTATATACAAGAGACTTCAGTGGAGGAGCTCAATCTCAATTCCCTGGTAGTAAGTAAGGTAGCAAGTAAGAAATGATGCCTGCCTCTAGACCAGTGATGATGAGCCCATGACATGGGTGCCAGAGACGGCACATAGACTGCTCTCTGTGGGCATGTGTTCACCCTTTCCCCCCTCCCCCAGGTTCATTACTAGAAAGGCAGAGGGACTGTGGTGGGGAGAGCTGTTCCCCTCCCCCTCTCCACTTCACCTAACAATATTTTTTCACATGCCACGCCCCTCAGCCCAGCAGCCAAAAGGAGTGCACAGTGGGTAAGGTAGGTGGCTCACAGGCAGCAGAGCTGGAGGGGAGCTGAGAGCTTGGACTTCCCTCCCCCTCTCTACACTCACTGAGGACATTCCTCACTTCACCCTCCCCTCTGCTCAGCAGCCCAATGGGAACACTTTCTCCCTCCCCAGTGTGGGGTAATAGAGGGTGGGGTATATGTAGCACTCAGTCTGGGGGGGGGCATGGCATGGCATATGGTCTCTGGGGGCAGGCGGTGGGGAATGGCATGGAGTCTAAAAGGTTCACCATCACTGCTCTAGGTGGAGAGAGAGGCAATAGACTTGATGCTGGTAGTTTTATCTCCCTAGCTGGTCCATCAGGATGCCACAAATACATGGTACTGCTGCTTTTATTGTCTCTTTTGGTTTTCTTATTTCTTAATGCTAGATGAAGGGACCTTAGAGACAGAATTACCTTGTGAACTTTGAAAAGTCAGAGAAATTCCAGAGTCCAAGAGATGGGAGTCTATAGCAGTCTAACTGCAGCAGTGGACCCAGATGAGAAAGCATGGCTCTAGTTAGCTACTTGCTTGACTTGGCCCAGTCCTGGATTGACCCAATTACCAAATTATGAAGTTAAGGGAATGATTTGTTTAGTGACTATGCTGTGCCCAGATGTGAAACTGGGTGTCGGGAGGAGGAGGAATGCTTTGTGGTTACCTTCCATTCATTGAAAATATGTGGCACATTGAAAAGTCAAGGGACACAAATTTTCTGGTGATTCATAAAAAAATTTGTAGTCAAGAGAAAGAAGAGTGTGCTGAAATTTAAGTCACTTCAAAGAATGACCATCATGTCTGCACTGACTAGTCTCCTCCATTCCCTATCTAAAACTTTTGTTTAACCAACTTAACTTTGTATTATCCTTCATTCTCAATTTCCTTGCCTCTTTTCCCTATCACAAATTATGCCTTTGCTAATACTAATACTATATTACTTTCTTAATCTGTCTCATTTGTGTCTCTTCACAGACTGATGAATAGAGTTAGGTGACATCATGAAACGATGTGTTCTACTACAAAAATTATTTTATCTAACATCAACTGGAAACTCACTGTGTAGAAGGGCAATCCTACTCCTCCCTAATTGACTGATTAGTCTACTCTCTACAGAGGCTATTCTAAACCTTTTCATCTTTCCTCAAATTGTTCACTTATATAATCAAAATTATCTCTCTTATCTTTTGTAATTGATTCTATTCTTTATTGGGTAATAATTAGCACCCTTAGCTTTTCAGAGCATATGCTTATTTTGAATTTATTGTAGTATATATTATAAGTTGTTGGTCTAAACTTAATTTCTATCATACATTTTCTAATATTTATAGCAATTCTTGTCTAATAGAAAGTTCTTGACAATTTATGTTTTGGAGTTTACAAAACACTCAATTAATAAATTCAATTATTTAAATAATTTTTTTATTTTCTATGCATTTTCACCAATCTACTTTTCTAATTTTTAAAAGTTAGATGAGCATTATTTTGCAATATAGTTTGAGATTTAGAAGTGTTAGCTACTTTTTTTAAATGTATTTTACTTGATGTTCTAGACTTTTTGTTTCTCTAAATGAATTTATTTTGTCTAGCTTTGTTAGGGATCCCATTTGTCGATCTGACTAAATTTTTATATCTAAAAATTTAGCACTAAATTTTAAAATTAATTTTAGTAGCACTGTCATTTTTATCATTTTGGTACAGCTAAATCATGACTACTAGTCACTTCAGTTATTTGATCTGTTCTTTATTCTTTAAATTGGGTTTGTAATTGTAATTACAGAATGTATATATTGAGTGTTCTTTGGTGTAAAATATTCTGTAATTATTTTAAATAGTACTTCCTTTTCTATTATTGCTTGCTGATTATTAATTATTACAATATAAAAATGGGACTTCTTTTGTAATTGATGTTTCCTGTGCCATTAATTGTTTTAATTTGTTCCTTTGATGATTCTTTTGGATTTTTTTATAATTCAGCATAACAGGAGGAAATATTGAGTTTTCTCTTCTTTTTGCTTATATTTATATTTTAAAGGGTTTTTTTATAATATGTAGAGGCATTTTAAATAAAAATAGGTAATGTAGGAATCCATACTTTAACCTATATTTAGGTAAAGTTTCTATTTTTTCTATTATATACAACAAAACATATTTTGCTGTGCCTATATTTGTAAGCATGTAATTTTTAAAAGTTCTTTTGTATAAAGGAGATGTACTTTTTCAAAGGATTTTTTCTATATCTATTGAAATGATCATTTGGCTTTTTATTAAGATAATTATGGTAATTGTTCCCCTAATTTTCAAACATCTTGGTATCCCTAATATAAATCTAACATATTTATATATATATGTTTATTTTAAAACTGTAAATTTCCTCAATTTCCCTTTCCTCCTCAGGAATTTAAGTTTTTTGAATCACGATTCATTGATTATGTTGGTCAATAGTTTTTTTTCTTTTCTTTGTCCTCGAATTATGTATTAGGACCATATTTTTTCATAGAAAGAATTCAGCAATTTGTTTTTCAACATGACAAACATGGAAACATGTTCTATATGAAAACACATGCACATTTTATATCATATTTACTTGTCTTGAGGAAGAGGAAGAGGTGGAAGGGAGAGAAAGAACTTGGATCAAAAATATCAGAAAACGAATATTAAAAATTGCATTTACAATGTAAAATAAGAGTTCAGCAAGGGCTAAAGTTCTCAGTTTTCAGGAATAATATATACATTTTAGGCACTGATTATTAAAAGATTGTCAAAATTCTGTAAATTTATTTGAATAAAATTTTTTCTCTGATAGTTCCTTTACAACTAGTTCAATTTTTTCTAAGATTAGATTATTTACAATTCTTGTTTCATGTTCTGTTAACTTGATTATTTTATGTTTTTGAAGATAATCTTCCATGAATTTTGAAATCTGCTTTGTTGACATAATACCAAATGTATTAGGGTCTAATAATTCTTTTTATTTCATAGAGGGTGGGTATGATATTGCCTTTTCAATTTTTAATTATATTGGCTAAATATTTTACTCTTTTAAAAAATTAGTTTGCCTTTATCAGTTCTAAAGCATTACTGATTTCTACAGTTTGTTCTCTGACAGTCACTGTTTAGAATTTCATTATTAAGTGCCTATTTTGTTTATATCTTTTGGCTTTTCTCTCTCTGCTTATTACTGTTTGTGTTGAATCATAGTCTTTAAATTGTGCATTTAGTATTTCTGTTTTTTAACACTCATTTACCATCTGTTCCCTAAAACACGATCCATCTTTATAAAGGTCCTTTGTGATATATGCATATTCCCTAAGAGTCCTATTCAGAAGATGCCATAAAGGTGTTAACACTAAATTCTACAACTATTATTATGTTACTATAAATATCTTTTATCAATTAAATTCTTTTTCCCTTTATAGATTTTAATACTATACTATTTGGTGCATGTTCACTTAATAATAATATTATTTCATTGTCTATTGCTGCCTTAGGGTATAATGTAATTTTCTTGTTCTATTAATTTGGTTAATTTTTATTTTTGGTTTGCCTAATACAATTATTATAACTCAGGATTATTGAATTTACTTGATGGAGAATAAATTTTGCTATTACTTCTGAGTTTGATTCTATAAATGTCTTTGCTTTGAAGATGTGTTTCTCATTTACATCATATTGTGGGATTTTGTTTTATTTTACCTTCTGCCAATGCTTCTTATTTTATTGCATTTATTCATTTATATTAAAAGTTATGACAGTTAACATTAGTGGATTTTTTTTTGCATTCATGTACTTAACAATATTTCAGTTTAGGTTTTTAAAGTTGTTTTTTTTTAACTCCCCTCTCTATTTTAAGGTAATATTTTGTTTCTGTGACCAATTTTGCTTAAGCTACTTTGATGTATCACTATTCCTCTGGGCTCTTTTTTATCCTTTATTCTAGTTCTCATTTGTGAACTATTTCTCTGATTCTCTAATTACATTTATTAATTTTTCTTTATCTACTTATTCCCATGTTCCTCTTTTTCTTCTTTCAATCAGTCAACAAACATTTATTAAGCACCTAGTATATTCCAGTCACTATGCTATGGACTGGGTATACAAAAAAAAAAGTAGGAGACAGCCTGTTTTCATTGAGCCCACAGTCTAATGGGGAAAACAACTACATACAAATAAGCATATATAAAATTAATTGGAGATAATCGCTAGAGAGAAAGCACTAATATTAAGGGAGCATCAAGAAAGGCTTCTCAAAGAAAGTGGGATTTTAGCTGATTTTTGAAGAAATACAAAGAGCACAAAGGTAGAGATGAGGCTGCCACAATATGTCCAGCATGGGAAAAAAAGCAAGTGAATATGCCCAGAGTCTAGAGATAAAGTGTATTATTTGAGGAACAACAAAGAAGAAGCTAGGTGTTGTAGTGAATAGAGCTCTGGTCCTGGAATCCAGAAGACCTGAGTTCAAATCTGATCTCAGACATTTATTATCTATGGGCTCCTAAGCAAGTTACTTAACCCAATTTGCCTTACTTTCCTCATTTGCAAAATGAGCTAGAGAAGGAAATGTCAAACCAAATGACTATCTTTGCCAAGAAAACCCCAAATGGGGTCACAAATAGTCAGATATGACTAAAGTGACTGAAAAACAAAGGAAACTAGCATCACATAGAATTTGGGGAGAGTAAGGTAAGGGAGAGTAAAGAAAACTGGAAAAGTATGTCAAATAGAAATTTATATTTGATCCTGGATGTAATATCCTGCCAGTGGATTTTATTGAGTATGATGGTGACATGGTTTTAGGAAAATCATTTTGAAAGTTGAGTTGCAGAAGTCCTGGAGTAGGGAAAAGCTTGTGGCAGAGTAATCAAAAACCAGTCTATTGCAATAGTCCAGAAATGAGGTAATGAGGGTCCACACCTGACTAGTGGCAATATCGCAGGACAGAAGGATATATATGAAGAGTTCCAAAGGCAAAATGAATGAGACTTGGCACTAGATTGGGATATGAGTGGATGGTGAAAATGAAGGGATGAAGATAACTCTTGGATTACAAACCCTATGGGGATGGCATTGCCTTTGTCAGTAATAATGAAGTTCATGATGAGGGCTAGGTTTTTGATAACAAAAAAAGGACAACAAGGTCATTTTTGGACAAGATCAATTTGAGAAGTCAATAGGACATATGTAGTTCTAGATATCTAATAGGCAGTTGGAAAAGCAAATCTTGTGGTTAAGGTTGGATGAATAGATTCAGTTGGAAAAGCAAATCTGGAGGTTAAGGTTGGATGAATAGATTTATGAATCATCAGCATAGAGATGATCATTGAAACTATGAGACACCAATTGAAATGGAATAATGAGAAAAACAAAATCCCATGAAGGAACCTTGAAGGAAATTCATGGTAGAGGGAGGGACCTGAATGAAGATTCAGCAAAGGCAATTGAGAAGTAGTCAGATGAGTAGGACAGGAAGTAAGAGTAATGTCACAGAAACTTAGAAGAGAGTATCAAAGAGGAGAGTGTGATTGGATCTCAAAGGCAGCAGAGAGATCAATGAGAATGAGGATTGAAAAAAGGATATTAAGAGATCATTGGTAAATTTGGAGAGAAAAGTTTCAGTTGAATGATGAAAGTCAGACAGTAGAAAGTGTTTTTTGTTTTGTTTTGCTTTTTTAATGAGAAGAAAGTAACTAGAGGCAACTATCACAGATGGCCAGGGGGCTAATCCACAAAAGGGGGAAAAAAGATATAGTACAAAAGCTACTAGGGGTAGATAGATCAAATAAATTGTATGGATGTTTGCTTTAGGGTGGGGAAGACGAATATTTGTAGTCAACAGAGAAGCAGCCAGTAGACAAGGAGAGATTGAAGATGAGTGAGAGGGTGGAGATGAGGGCAGGATTAATTTGTTGGAGAAAATCATTTGGAAAATCACTTATTCAAGTATTTAGTTTAAAATCCCCTCTCTTATTCTTCCTTTCCTCATGATTTATAGTTTTTTATTGTTTCTGTGCTTGGTTTTCTTTGCATCATTTATTCTCTTTCTTTACTTTTCCTGAAATTCTTTTCTCTGTAATCTATGCCCTTACATGCTCCTGAAATATGGGTCCAAAATTTAGTCTTCTAACAAATTTCTGGTATTGTCTTTATCTTTTCTCATCATTTATCTTTTTTCCCTGTTCTTCTTCACCATTACAAGTATTAATTCATGAGAGAAATAACTTGGCCAAAAGTATTGCTCCATGGTAGAAATATCAATGTTCCAAATCATATAATCAAATTCTGTAGCCTGCCCTTCTCTAAGAGCCATGTCTCTTTCATCCAGCATTCTAACCTTTCCTCAGGCTGACCATCTGCCCTTTTTGAGCCAGGATATATTTTTTTAATTTACATTTTTATTTTTTCCACTACATGTTGATAGAATTTTTAAGAGTTGTTTTCCAACATTTTGTGATCTATATTCTCTCTCTCTTCTCTTCCCTTCCTAAGATGGCAGGTAACATGATATAGTTTGTATATTTATTATCATACGATAATATTTCCATGTTTATCATGCTGTGAAAGAAGATATATATCATTTACACTAGATAAAAATTCATGGAGGGAATAAAGAATGGTATGTTTCAATATGCATTTAGATTCCATCATTTCCTTCTATGGAAGTGGATAGCCTTTTTCAATATAAGGATCTTGGAGTTGTCCTGGATTCTTATTTTGTTGATAATAGTTAAGTCATTCACAGTTGATCATCATCCTTTATTGATGTTACTGTGTTCCCCTGGTTCTTCTTAATTTACTTTGCATCACTTTATATGTCTTTCTAGGGTTTTTTATGATCATCTTATTTGTTATTTCTTATTATAATCATACACCAAAACTTGTTCAGCCATTCCCCAACTAGTGGGTATTCTTTTGGTTTCCAGTCCTTTGCTACCACAAAAATAGCTGCTATAAATATTTTTTTCATACAAGTAGGTCTTTCTCTCCATCTTTGATTTCTTTAGGATACAGACCTAGTACTGATATTTCTAGGTAAAAGGGTATGCACGGTTTGATGGCCTATTGAACTTGGTTCCAAATTGTCCTCCATAATAGTTGGGTCAGTTCAAAGTTCCACCCACAGTATTTTAGTACCCCAATTTTCCCACCTCCCCTGCAAAATTTATTCTTTTTGTAATATTAGTCTGTCTGATAGGTGTGAGATGGTACCTCAGAGTTGTTTTAACTTGCATTTCTTTAATTAAAAGTGATTGAGAACATTTTTATATGACTACATATAGTTTCAATTTCTTCATCTGAGAATTTCCTGTTCATATTCTTTGACCATTTTTCCATTTTTTAACTGTGGAACATTTTGTATTCTTATAAATTTCAGTCCTCTATATTTTTAAGAAACGAGGCCTTTGTCAGGTCTGGCTATAAAAACTTTCCCCTCAGTTTGTTATTTCCTCAACCAGAATAATGTTGATAACTGTATAACATTTTCAAAAAGAAGATGATTTCCACTCCCCCTATCAACACTGTTTACACACACACACACACACACACACACACACACACAAACAGCATGAGTTTCCATCTCTCAAAGTAGGCATAGGCATATACCTGTTTAACCACAAAAATATTCTTCTCTGGGTATCTCTTCCTTGAATTAGACTGAGATTCCAAATTTCATCCACCTAGGACTAATCTTTTCCTTCTGCCCCACCCACCCCCACTTCCCCTATTCATTTATACCATCCTTTTAATGAGAAAGTATTATCTCTTCCCTGTTCCTCCATGGACTTAAGGGTACGTTACTTTTTTTTTCTTTTTCTACTTCAAATCTCAACCTTTAAACATATTTTTTGTCTGCAATTTTGTACAAGAGAATACAAAGCCTGTGGAGAAGTTGAAGGATTTAACTCATGGTATTTGAATTTTTAAGTCAGGTTTACAAGTTATATTTTTTGGGTTGCAGCTTAAGCTTCATTGTTTTTTGGAATATACTTTTATTCCATCCTGAGGTTTCTAGTGAGTTTTTTTAAAAAATTCTTTCTCTTTGTTTCTATAGATCTCTGTTGGTGAACCTATGGCACATGTGCCAGAGGGGTTGCTTCTGCCCCTCTCCCCACAAATGCCTGAGGAAATTTCCCACATGACCCATCCCTCTGCTCAGTAGTTCAATGGGAATGCTTCCTCCCTCCCAGGTCTGGGGATGGTGGAGGGCTCATGTGTGGCATGAGGGTTGCAGTTTGGGCACTCAGTCTCTAAAAGATTGGCCATCACTGTAATAGACCTTTTTATTGCTGGATTGCTAAATTTGTTGTCTACTATATAGTACTATGTGTTTTGTTTATAAGATTTTCTTTTAATTTCTGGAGGCAATCGATGAGGTTTTCCTTTTTTTATTCCAAAGTAAAACAAAATAAGCATTTCCTTATACAAAGAAAAAGAAGATAGTAAGGAGATGAAATCACAAATCTTTATGTTTAGCTTACGTTTATTCATATCTACATAATACTTTCTGTCCACAAGTATCCCAGCCCCTCCTTACCTTCCCTATATCACAAAATATATCATCAAAGTGGCTTATGATATTGCCTTTTATGTCTAGATCATGTATCAATTTTGATCTTATCTTAGTGAATGATGTAAGATATTCATCTATGACTAATTTCTGCCAAACTAGTTTTTAGTTACCTCAGCAATGTTTACCAAACAGTGATTTCTTATCTCCCAAACTGGATCTATGATTTTGTCAAATACATGACATTTGCTGTATGTCTGTTCCATGGGTTCTTCCTTATAATTCTCTTCCTCTCCCTCTGCTCCCTTGTTCAGAAAGCCTGGGTACTTTTCTTTTGATTTTTAAGCTACTAGATTTTTGGGGATTTATCTCATAAATTTATGATTCTTAAGTGATCCTTGAAAATCCTTTTTGAACCAAATGGCTTTAATTTCTATTGAGAGCATGAGAATTTGCCTTCTCTTGTCTCATTCCAGGCCTCCATACCACTTCCTTCCCATTTCCAAACAATGCTTCCTGAACTTAAGCCAATCCTGCTCCTTCTCCATATCCTTTTCCTTAAAAAAATCTGGCACTTTCCTCTGGAACCCCTAGGTGACATTTTACCTAACCTTTCTTAGAACCAAACTTCTCAGCCAATTCCTTGCCATTTTCAAAGTTGCTTACCTTGCTCTCCCAACTTTTTCCTGAGTCTTCATCCTGAAATCTTTTGGAGATTCAGACTTTAAAGATTATATCCCACTTTTTGACTCCTCCTCTTTTGTTAATGGATATACTCCTCAGGTATCATTACAAAGCAGCCTTTTCCCAAACTAGAGCATTTACTCTTCGTTAGCCTGTTTCCCTACCTTTTTTAGACATTGGCTTAGCCATAAGTTTCAATACCTTCCATCAGGTCAAATGAAGCCTCATATCCTGTCTCCCTCCTAGTTTCTCTTCTTTTTCTTCTGGATTGAATTGATTTAGCTATCTGTATTTGGTGGGGATGATTGATGGGAAATTCTGGTCAGTGTCTTTACAGCACTAAAGGTCCTTCACTGAGGGTTACCCCAGGCATAAGGCATCATAAATTCCCCTTCCACCCTTTGGTGGCTGGGCAGAATCAATGTCTACTAATCATGGTGGCTCAGTAAACTCTCTGCAGTTTAAGAGGATTTCAGTAGAGACCTCAAGTATGAACCCCTGCATCATTTAGTAAATCCTTTCCTTGATCATGGAGGTCATTGCAGGAGTGGCACTAACGGAATATTTTAAGGATTAGTTCTCACTGCCATTCATTTAGAAGGATTTTATCTTGGCAGGATTCTCTCTTTTTTATATCCTGTGGATTCAACTATAATTGTTCTATGTCTAGAGTATAATCCCTTTTTTATGGAGTTTTTTGCAAGTTAATGGAATATGATGAAAATATCTAGTTTTTTCTCTTATAAGTCCTGTGACCTGGAAGAGGGAAAGTGTTACTTTTGGTCTTTGCTGGAAGACCTTTGGGAACTTTTTAGGGAGTGGTAGCTTAGAGTCAGAGTAGGGATTTTGATTGGGGTGGTTTAACATGCCTTTTAGTATATATATATAGTTTTCAGAAATTCCTCAAGGTCTTTTTTTTTGCTTGTTTAACAGTATTTTAAAAGTTAGCTCGTTATCTAGTAATAGATAATATCTAACCCATTTTAAGTGTTTTAAAAACTTTCTTTAATTGCAAAGAGAGACTGCAATAGGGAAGAATATTGCTTGGTTTTGGTATCTGGAAATAAAGGAAGGACTAGGGTTCAAGCCCTGGTTTAAAAGTGTCAGGTTTTAATTCCTACAACTCTTTTCTACATTCCACCTTAAGGACACACAGTGATAACCTTGATCTTGTTATCATCCACAAATTCTCCAGTTCCGTATTTATTACTCTGAAATTCCTTTATTTGATCATAATCTTATTTGTGTGTTGTCATTTATAATGGACTGAAAGTACATGTGTAATTTGGTAAGATATCAGAATTGTACGTTTAGTTACTCTTTAGAGATACTTTAGTATTCAAAAGAGGTTTTTTGTGTGATTTTAAATGTTTACTATCTTTTTATTTTTAGAATATTTTTCCACAGTTACATGATTCATGTTCTTTCTCTCTTCCCCCAAACCTCTCCTCAGCTGAGGTGCAATTCCACTGGGTTTTACATGTATCACTGATCAAGACCTATTTCCATATTGTTGATAGTTGCAGTGGGGTGATCCTTTAGAGTCTACATCCCCAATCACATCCCCATCAACTCATGTGTTCAAGCAGTTGTTTTTCTTCTGTGTTTCTGCTCCCACAGTTCTTCCTCTGAATGTGGATAGCGTTCTTTCTCATAAGTCCTTCAGAATTATTCTGGATAAATGTTTACTTTCTTAACCATTTCATAAATATTACATTTTCCCAAGTAGAGCTGCATTAAAGTTTATAAGTAAAATTGAAATACCATAATTTGATCTTTTAAAAAGTATTTATTTTCTATTTTCAGATTACATAGGATAAGGGAAAGGAGCAAACATTTTTATTAAGCATCTACTATATGCCAAGCACTATGCTGTGTTTTATATATGTTATCTGATGTGATATGCACAAGAGCAAGAGGTAAATGCCATAATCATTCCCATTTTATACTTAGTTGAGGATTCTGAGGTATACAGAGATTGACTTACCTAGATTCACTCAGCTAGTTTGTCTGAGGCCAAAATTGAACTTGGGTCTTCCTGATTTTCAGGCTTAGTATTCTATTCACAGTACCAGTCTTACATTGTAAAATCATTTCATTGAATAGACATCATAAGGGAGAAGAAAAAGTAGTGGACTGAGTGTATTTGCTCCAGTTCTGCTTCTGTTTAACTGTGACTTCATGCTACCTCAGCTTTACCATCCACTATCTATGCAATTCTGATCAAGCCACTTAAATTCTGATTTCTCTAAAATGTAGTTTTCTCATCTTCAGACAAAGGGAATGGATTAGTTGATCTTCTCTAGCTTGAATAATCCAAATCTAAGTTACTTTATCTCACTGTTTCCATTTCCTTATTGATAAGTGATAAATGACAGTGTAAGATTTGATGATCTTCCAAGTGCCTTTTATCTCTATGATTATTTGATTTCATTACATATTGCTTCCTTTTATTGGATGTTTTAGGAAACTAGCAATAGCAAATTTGCTATGACAGCATGAGAAAGATAAAATCACAGCATCTTTAAAATGTTTGTTTCTTTGATTATGAGGAAGAAGAATACTGAAAACTGTATCATGGTTGTCAAGAGGGAAGCCTTATGAAATAAGCAATTTGAATGTGTGTGTTCTTTAGTAGCCTGGTAACCATTAGCATAATGTGACATTTCCTTCCCCTATAATTCCAGAAAATAAGAGATCAAATTGAAAATTAAACACCATAACCATTATTATTTCACTGTGTGCAACTGCATGAGAGTGGTTTGCCAGTGTAATTAGTAAGTATTTGTGAAAGAAATTTGCAGGTAACATTCTTGATATTGGCTAATTGCATCCTTCTGTTGGTCTACATAACCTTATTTCCAGGTTGAGAGTTAGTTTGCTGCATTAGTTCTTCCAAAGGGACCACACGTCAGACATCCTTGCAACAGGGTACAATTTAAATTACTGGTGGTCTACTAGTTATTTTTAGTTTGAGAGAACAAACACCAGATGTATTCTAGACAGACTCTAAAAGGCACTATAAAGAGAAGGAGGGGGGGAAAGATCTACACTTAAATCTGTGACAGATCCATTGTTATTTTGCAAAATATTCACATTCTAGAAAATTTTATTCACATTTATCACTAGGTTCTTTGAAATGCTTCCATGAATAGAGAATGCACGTGGAAAACAACCTTACATAACTATGACGTGATTTACTCTTGATGCCTGGAAAGTTATTTAGAATTTGTCTGCCTGATTTAAAGACATGAATTGATGATCTATACCATGTCATTATGTCACTTGAGGGTTACTTGATAATGTCCAGTAATGCTGCGAAGAAATCAAAATGTCTTTTATTTATGAAAAGATTTGGAAGAGTTGCCTGCAAAATTCATCTGTTAGTTATAGGAGCTTTGTTTTTCTCTCTGAAAAAAATGACTTAATATTTTTGAAAGACAAATGTTTGCCACAGTTTGTCCTTCCTTCCTTCCTTTTCCCTATTTCCTCCTTCCTTCCTTCCTTCCTTCCTTCCTTCCTTCCTTCCTTCCTTCCTTCCTT
>NC_058134.1:161529530-161552141 GCF_016433145.1 Gracilinanus agilis | reverse complement strand
TTCTTCCTTTCTTCCTTTCTTTCCTTTCTTCCTTTCTTCCTTTCTTTATCCCACTCTATGTCTTTCTTTTTAAACCTTCGAAGCTACATTACCTTCAGGGTGACACTGACACTCAACACAGCTATTAAACATGATTTTGCTAACCATTCAGTTCAGAAGCCTGGTGTCGATTGAGCAGCCACCACTCCCAGCTGTGTCAACTCTTTGATCTTTTATTTACATTTTGATTTCATGATTTGGCACTGGTGGAGATTTTCTAACCTAGGATGTTTAAGTGGATTTCAAATTTTGCACAAAGGTTTCCTTTACGCACTATTTAATTGATGGGGATCTATGTTATTAACTTTTCCTGATAGCTCCATCAGCACAAAGATACAAATAAAAGCCACATGCCTCTCATTCACAAGCTGCAGAAAAAAGAATGAAACAAATTGCAACTGTATTCATCACACATTTAACATTATTAGATATAGTATGCCCTTTCAATGTTGTACATTTTATAGCTTTTCCATGCTGTCTTCTTAAAGACTAATAAAATAAAAAAGCTGGTAATTTTAACACCTTGAAAATGATTTTATAAAATTTGGAAGGGACTAGAAGAAAAATATATTTCTTTGTTATTTTATATAGTAGAAGGAAGACTTATTAAATTAATCACAACCTAATTAAAAAAAACTTTTATACTTCATGGGTTTAGGCAGAGATATAATGTTATACTTAATTATATTTTTCCCAATTACATGTAGATACAATTTTTAATAATCTTTTTCTGACATTTTCAATTCATGTTCTCTCCTTGTCTATTTTCTTTCTCCCCTCCCCTAGAAAACAGGTAACATGTTATAGGTTGTATATGTTATCATACAATGCATAATTCCATGTTCATCATATTATGAAAGATGACACATTATGTTAGAGATAAATTTGTGGAGGAAATACAGTGAATAATGATATGCTTCAATTTGGATTTAGATTCCATCAGTTCTTTCTATAGAATTGGATAGACTTTTCATCATGAAATATGAGTTGTCCTAAGGGATTATTACCTAATTGATAATAATTAAGTCATTCACAGTTGGTCATAATATTTTATTGCTCTTGTTATGTACAGTGATCTCCTGGTTTTTCTCACTTCATTTTGCATCACTTCATATAAGCTTTTCTAGATTTTTAAGTGATCAGCTTGCCATTTCTTATGGTGAAATAGTAAAATCATTTACCACAACTTGATCAGTCATTCCCCAACTGAAATATATCTCTTCAGTTTCCAGTTCCTTGCTACCACAAAAAGCTGCTACAAATAATTTTGTACAAGTAGGTCTTTCTCCACATATCTTTGAGTTTTTGGGAATAGAGACCTAGATTATTTCTGGATCAGGTATTTATAGTTTAATGGTCCTTTGGGCATGGTTCCAAATTGCTGTCCTGAATGGTTAGATCACCAATAAATATTAGTCTCTGGGGTTTCCCACCTCTCCTCCAACATTTATCATTTTTCTTTTTTGTTTTATTAGTTATTCTGATATGAATGAGATTGTACCTCAGAGTTGTTTTAATTTATACTTCTCTCACTAATAGTGATTTGGAAAGAGCATGCTGGGACCTAAGAAGATTAAGGAATGCTCAGCTTGTCCAAACTCTCTCAATGTATAAAATATAAAATAAAGTGCCTTAAAATAAAGCTTAGCAGGAGGGACATGTATTACTGGGGTGAGTAGCTTGAAGAGTTCACACTTGTTTAGCCATCCTCACTAGTAAGGTGACCAAGGACAATGAAATAGCAGAGAAGGAATGGCCTCAAACCATCACTGTGCAGGTCTGAGGTAACTTCAGATCCAGAAGCAGTCCTATGGATAGCCTGAGGCAATACAACCAGCAAGGTGGGAAGATGGGAAGGAAAAACCACACCAGCTGTACCTGGTTCCACATGGTGTGAAGTAATAAAAAAGTAGAATAGGAAATAGCCCTAGGAGCTGTCAAATGGCCTTAGGCAATGAAACAGCAGATTCAGGAGCAACACTACATGCTTGGGATGACCGAATGGAAGAGCAGCCCATTGCTAGCCCTGTCCACTTCTACATGGCCTGATTGGGGAACAGTTCAACATAGTAGACAACAGGGAAAATGAAAGCAGGGGAGTGGAATCTAGCTGGAAAAACTACTGTAAGCACCCCCAATAAGTTAGCCAACTAGAATGGGCCAAATGGAAATGGAGGTAAAAAAAAAATCAACACTAAATAAAAACAACTCTTTGAAGACTAGAATGGGTCAAATGGAAAAGGAAACAAAATCTCAGGGAAGACAATAATCCCCTAAAAATTGGAACTGAACAAATGGAAGCTCATGACTCCATAAGACATTAAGAAACAATAAAGCAAGATCAAAAGAATGAAGAAACGGAAGAAAAACTGAAATATTTCACTGGAAAAACAACTGATTTAGAAAACAGATTGACAAGAAACAACAAGGACTTATTGGAATACCTGAAAGCTACAATCAAAAAGAACCCAAATGCCATATTAAAAGAAATAATCAGGAGAAACTTCCCAGATATCCTTGAGCAAGAGGGGAAAATAGAAATTGAAGAAATACCGATTACTTGAAAGAGACCCTAAAATAAAACATCCCAGGACTATTTTTGCAAAATTCAAAAACTATCAGAGCTAGGGCAAAGTACTAGAAGCAGCCAGAAAGAAACAATTCAAATATTGAGGAATCAAAGTCAGAATTACACAAGACCTGAAAGCTTCTATACTAAAGTACTAGAAGTTATAGAATTTGAGGTTTGGAAAGGCAAATGATGTAGACCTACAACCAAGAATTCCACATCCAGTGAAAATGAACATAACCTAGTAGGGGGGGAATTGACCTTTAATCTCCAGGTTTCCTGACAAAAAATAAGATCTGAAAAGAAAATTCAGTGACAGAATCCACCACTCAAGAAAAACATGAACAAGTAAACAGGAAAGTGAAAACTTAAAGGTTTCAATTAGGTTGAATTGAATATCTTCACCTAGGAAGGTGATAATTAAGCTACTTAAGACAGATAAAATACTTGAGTCATATGAGGTACTTAAAATATTCAAGACAATTAAAGTACTAAAGATACTTAAGTACTTTATCACTATTAGGATAGAAAGGAGTATACATAGAAAAAAAAGAAGGGAATAAGAGGAATAGGAAGGGTTAATGTAAAAAAAAAACACAGGGGATGGGAAAGAGGAGCAGATGGGGAGAAGAGGAAAGGAAAGATAGAAGGGGCTAAATTATCTAACATAATGGGTACCTAACAGTCAATACAGTGGAGAAGAAGATGAGGAGGGGGCAGGCAATGCAGGAACTTTACTCTCTTCAAAATTAGCTCATTGTGGAAATAACACCCACAATGATGCAGCTATAGAAATCTACCTTGCCCTTTAGGGAAGTAGAATATAAAGGGGGAAAAACAAAAGGGGTGAGATATATTAAAAGGAGGGCAAAAAAGGGGAGGCAGTGGTTTGAAGTAAAGCATTTGTGAACAGAAAAGGCCTGAAAGGAAAGAAAGAGAAGGGAAAACATAAAGAAGAGAAAATGCAAACCACAATTAGTAATCATAACTGTGAATAAAAAAGATATTAATTTAACCATAATATAGAAAAAGATAGGAGAGCAGATTAAAAAACAAAAACCCATAATATACTGTCTATAAGAAACACATTTAAGTAAAGAGAAACACAGATCATAAATAAGGAGCTGGAATAGAATTATTTATGCTTCAGCCAAAGTAAAAAAAAAAAGAAAGTACATGTAGGAATCATGATCTCAGACAAAGCTAAGGTAAAAATTAATTTAATTAAAACAGATAAGGAAGGAAATTACATCTTGATTGAAGGTACAAAAGACAATGAAACAATAGCAATACTAAACTTATACATACCAAATGACATAGCATCCAAATTCCTAAAAGGGAATATCATGAGTTATAAGAGGAAATATATAGTAAAACATTACTATTGGGAGACCTAAACTTTCCCCTATCAGAAGTAGATAAATATACTCCCAAAAAATCATAAAGAAGTTAAGATAAATACAACTTTAGAAATGTTAGATATGATAGTCTTCTGTAGAAAACTAAATGGAAGTAGAAAAGAATATAGCTTTTCATAGCAGTATGTGGTATCATTACAAAAATTACAAATTTAAAAAATATTGTAGAAAACAAAAATTTCAAAACCAAATGTAGAAAAGTATAAATATTAAATGAATCTTTTTCAGAGCATGATGCACTAAAAATTATATTCAACAAACCACAACAGAAAGAAAGTCTAAAAATTAATTGGAAACCAAATAGTCTTATCTTAAAGAATAAATGGGACAAAGAATCAAACATATAAACAGTCAGTGGTTTCCTTTAAGAGAACAACAATGAGGAGACAACACATTACTCAATATTAGGAAAACTATCAGAATACATGACCCTATCAATAACAAAATCAATAGGTCATAGGACTATTTCAATAGAGAGAGAAAAAGCCTTTGGCAAAATACAATATCCATTCCTTATTAAAAAATTTAGAAAACATTGGAATAAAATGATTTTTTCTTAAAGTGATAAAGGGAATCTATCTACCATCAGCAAGGATTATCTCCAATAGGGACAAATTAAAATCCAATAAGATGAGAGGTGAAGTAAGGATACCCATTATCACCATTTTATATGACATATTAGAAATACTAGTTATAGTAATAAGAACAGAAAAGAAATTGAAGGAATTAGAATAGATGATGAGGAAACAAACTATTACTCTTTGCAGATGATATGATGGTATCCATAGAGAACTCCAGAGAATCAATCAGAAAACTAACTGAAATAATGAACAACTTTAGCAAAGTTGCTGGATGAAAAATAAACTCATATAATGCATTTCTATTTACCACCAACAATGTCCTGTAGCTGGAAATAGAAAAGAAAATGCCATTTAAAATAACTATGGGCATCATACAATACATAGGAATATACTTAACAAAATAAACTCAGCAACTATGTGAACACAATTATGAAACATTTTCACAGAAATAAAGGCAGGCCTAAACATTTGGAAAAATATTAATTGATTATGGATAGGCTAAGACAATGTAATAAAAATGACAATCTTACCTAAATGAATTGATCTATTTGGTGCCACATCAATCAAACTACTCAAGAATTATTTTCTAGAACCAGAAACAATAAAATTAATTTGGAAGAACAAAAATTCAAGAATATTAAGAAATTAATGAAAAGAAAAGAAGTCCTGGCCAGACCAGATCTCAGATTATACTATAAAGGGGGAATCATCAAAATAATCTGGTATTAGATAAGAAATAAAATAGTGAATCAATTGAATAGGTTAGGAAATTAACACACAGTAGTTATTGACCATATTAACTTAGTATTAGAGAAACCCGAAGATTCAAGCATTTGGAGGAAAAACTCACTATCTGACAAAAACTGCTGGGAAAACTAGAAAATAATATACAGAAACTAACATCTCATACTATACACCAAGAAAAATTCAAAATGGATACTTGATCTAGAAATAAAGGGGCATACCATAAACAAATTAGAGGAACATGGAAAAGTTTTCCTGTTAGATTTATGAATAAAGGAAGATTTTTTAGCGATCAAAGACAGAGAACATTACAAAAAATGAAATAAAGAGTTTTAATTATAAAAAAACTAAAAAGTTTCTGTACAAAAAAAAAAACAATGCAACCACGATTAGAAGGGAAACTACAAATTGAGTAAAAATATTTATAGCCAGTGTCTCTGACAAAGGCCTCATTTTTCAAATATATAAACAACTGAGCCAAATTTATAAGAACACAAAGCAATCCCTAATTGAAAAATGGTTGAAGGATTTGAGCAGGCACTTCTCAGAGGAAGAAATTAAAATTATCTATGAAAATTGCTCCAAATCACTGTTGATTAGAGAAATGCAAATTAAAAATATCTGAGATACCTCCTCACTCCTATCATATGGCTAAAATGGTAAAAAAGGAACATGGTAAATGTTGGAGGGGATGTGGGAAAATTGGGACACTAATGCACTGTTGGAAGAATTATGAATAGATATAATAATTCTGGAAAGCAATATGGAACCATGATCAAAAGGTCATAGAATTATACACACTCTTTGATTCAGTGATACCACCACTACGTCTGTATCCCAAAGAGATTAGAAGTAAGGGGAAAGGCCCTACTTATACCAAACTATTTTCAGGAAATTTTTTTGTAGTGGCAAAGGATTAGAAACCAAAAGAATGTCCATTAATTGAGAAATGCTGAAAATTATTGTATCATAAGAAATGATGAACAGGATGAGTTCATAAGAACCTGGAAAGACTTAGATGAACTGATGCAAAGTGAAATTAGCAGAACTAGAACAGTGTATACAGTAACAGAAATACTGCATGGTGATCATCTATGAAGGATTAAACTATTTTCTGCAAAACAAGGTTCCTAGGTAACCTCAAAGGATTAGATAAAAAACAAAACAAAACACTATTCATATCTACAGAAGAAATAGTTGGAATCTGATTGCAAATCAAAGCACATCATGCTTCACTTTATTTTCTTTATGAGTTAAAATTTTTTAAATTTTAAAGTTTTTATAACTTTAAAAATTTTATAAGTAATATGTGTCTTTACATACAAAATGAGGAATATAAAATATGTATTGCATGAACACACTAATATAACCAATATCAGGCTACTTATTGACTCGGTGAGGGGGGAGAAAGGAGGGAGGGAGAGAAACTTTTTTTTTAACCTTCAGTTTTAGAATCAATACTGTGTATTGGTTCCAAGGCAAAAAAAAAAGTGATGTGCTAGGCAGTGGAGATTAATTAACTTGTCCAGGGTAATAGAGCTAAAGTATGAGGCCAGATCTGAACCCAGGTTCTCACATCTATAGGCCTGTCTCTCAATCCACTGAGCCACCTAGATGCCACCTGCAAAATATTAGAAAAAAATTGTCAACATTTTTTTCTACATGTAATTAAAAAATAAAAATTAATGAAATAGTGATGCAGAGCATTTTTTTCATATGACTGACAGTTTTAATTTCTTCATCTTAGACCTGCCTGTTCATATCTTTTGACCATTTATCAATTGCAAAATGACTTATATTCTTATAAATTGGCCCAGTTATCTATATATTTGAGAAATGAGGCCCTTTTCAGAGACATATTTTTTTCCAGTTTGATGTTTCTCTTCTAATCTTGGTTGCATTGGTTTTGTTTGTGGTAAACCTTTTTAATTTACTATAGTCAAAATTATTTATTTTATATCTTGTAGTATTTTCTATGTCTTATTTAGTCATAAATTCTTCATTTATCCTTAGGTCTGTCAGGTAAATTAATTTGTTTATGGTATCATTGTTCACTTCTAAATCATGTATCCATTTTGTTCTTCCAGATGAATATTATTATTTTTATTTCTAAATCTATGAAATAGTTTTTTTGGTAATTTGGTATGGCGGTGAATAGGTAAATAATTTAGGTAGAATTGTTATTTTGATTTGTTTTGTTATTTTCATATAGTTCCTAGGTTTGTCTTGGCAGAGTATCTTACATATTTTATATTGTCTATGGTTATTTTCTATGGGATTTCTCTTTCTTTCTCTTATTATTGGACTTTGTTGGTAGTATAATAGATATTATAGGTATTAATGAAGTATTGGAATTTACATCTTATTAAATTTCCCGATGTTTCTCATATACTATTGGAATTGGAAAAAATATTGTATAAACATCTCATCTCTGACATATACTGGTTGTGTGACAAGTCACTTAACTTTTCAGTATTCTAGACAATTGTCTAGAAATCTGTGTTTCGGATAATGTGCATGTCCTCCTTCATTGGTAGAAGAAGTGTACTCATCCAGAAATTCTCTACCTACACCATACCAACGGAATCACAAGTCCAGCCCCTCTAATCATCCCTATCTCTATTCTATATACCTTCCTCATAACCTTCATTGTTAGAGAAAATTCCATTTGCCTATTCCTCTAAGCATTTATGTATGAAGAAATACACACATAAAAAGTTAGTGCTCTCATTCTGCCTGCAGTAAACTAAATTTCATAACAGATCCCATGAGATAGTGGCCATGAAATGTTGGTAAGGTTAAAGTTACCTTAAGAATAAAGCAGAGAAGATAATTTGTAATGAAGTAAAGTTATCAGCCTGATTTTGCAAGTATCGACAGATAATAAACTTACATGTTGAAATAATGGTTACTTATTTTAACCCATTTCTTTTCTTTCCTTCTTATAATGTATACACCTTATATTTCTGGAAGAAAAAAATAGAGGATAAATTTTAGGCCAGACCTTCATCCAAAATTATTCATAATCAAACCTAGGAATCAACTGTGTCTAATGATCACATAACAAAATATCTCACAGCATGGCACTATGAAGTTAGGCCTCTGAAAGAAAAGTTTGATATAAGGAATATGAGTTTGGAAAGATGCTTAATTGTCTCAGACTATATTAACGTTATCAGCTATCAACAATATACCCTTAGACAACAAGTAGATTTTCCTTACACCCAAATTACTAAACAAAAGTCAATCAGGGGCATTTGAAATATCTATTAGGTAATGATGATGTTATTTATTACAAATGGGACAACCATGATAATGGAAAGGAAAACAGGGCAAAATGTCAGACTCTCTGGATTCAAGTTCTAGCTTTGTCATTTTGTAACTGAATGAGTCATTTTATTTTCTTTTGCTTGGTTTCAGCATACTTAAAAAGCAATAATAATACTTGCCCTCCCATCTTAAATGGTTTTATTAATAAAATGTTCCTAATGTGAAATTACTTGCATAGCATAACATATCACAAAATTGAAATATGGCAGCTAAAGATCACCATATATGAAAGCAATAGAGAAATATAAATTATATACAATAGACTTAGTTCAGTATTAAACTCCAATAGCCTAAAATTGCACTAGGACTTTTAGGATACCCTATATACAGGCAGTTTTATTCATTAGCACAGTGATGGCCAAACTATGGCCCCACAGGCCAGATTGGGGGGGGGGGCTGAAATGTTCTATTGGGCCACCGACATTATTCTTGATCTGATGAATACAATGAGTAGGATACAATACAATGAAACTTCAAAAGAGTTGCCTTAGAAACAGACTGACAGATGAGCATTTTCTTTCCTTTGGCCCCCTCTTTAAATAGTTTGCCCATCCCTGCATTAGTGCCTTATTACCACAAAGGCAATGTGATTTGGGGATAGAAAGACAATCGTACAACCAGGAAGACCTGGGTTAGAATCCTATTTCTGTCACTGACTGCATGACCCTAAGCAAATAATTTGCCCTCTGTCTTAATATTCCAGGCAATATTCTGAAATGACAAATAATAGAGAAGGATTCAGCTTGCAATAGTTGAAGGAATTTCTTCATTTGGGAGTTCTCTGTACAAGTGAAATAAAGGTCTAGTCCAGTGGTTCCCAAACTTTTTTGGCCTACTGCCCCCTTTCCTGAAAAAATATTACTTAGTGCCCCCTGGAAATTATGAAACTTATTTATTGAACTCAGAATAGAATGTAATACAAAAAAAGTGTGACCATCACTGCTTCCCTGGATTGCTGCAGCACCCACCAGGGGGCGGTAGTGACCACTTTAGGAATCAGTGATCTAGTCATAGCCTTTTTATCCCCATGACTAACCAATCTATCTTCTTGTGTCATAAGATAAACCACTTCTAATTTCAAGGTAATCATAATAATTCTATAACGAGAAGGAGGATCCACATAGTAGTTCTTCTTAAGCCTTTAAGGATACCTGGATGTTAGTTAAATACTGAGTCAAGCTAGGTACTTGGGCTCTTATATTCTTTGGTTTGCCTCCATCCTGTCAAGAGTTATGGCTTCTGTTTGGTCTGTAAGCCTGCAGAAAAGCATAGTCATGAAACCAAGAATATTATGGTGCCGCATATATTTGGGTGGAAGAGAACCACAATTTTAACCAATTTATTTTTCTTAATAATAGAGAAAGGGACTGCATCTATGAGTGCATTCTAGATGGGAGACCTATAACAATGTATGTCTACACTTTCTCTGCAATTTAGAGTTTTACAAAGTTGCTTAGGACACTGAGGGATTAAGTAACTTCTCCAATGTGAGAAAGGTAATGTGTAGCAAGACAAGATTTTAATCTATAGGTCTTGAATCTAGTCATCAGGCTCTATATTCAATCTGCCTCACTGTTTCTCCTTATTTTAAAAATTCAACCCCCCTCACCAAAAAAAGCCTAATGCAAAAAAATGCATATCTTCATCCTATCTATCTAGATTTGTCTGAATTAAGTAAAACATAACTAGCCTTAAAATAGCCTTTTTTAAAAGGGTAGGGGCAGTCTAAGTGCCAAAATTCTTTATCCAAACTGCCAAGAAAAATTCTGCTGAGTTAAAACACACACACACACACACACACACACACACACACACACACACACACACACACCCTTCTGTAACCTTTTTTGAAAAGGGGAAAAATAATTATTTAAAAGTGATTAAAAGTAAAAGTTAAACTACTTTTAAGTTACTTCATTATGCTTAAAACTCAAGATATATTTTGTCTTGTTAAAATGACACAATGTTCTCAGCTTGTGTAGAAATACAAAGCATTGCTCCTCCCTTCATGGCACACCATTCTTTGGGCAAGTTAAAATACATGATGGTCATATTGGCAAGCTGATCTATAGAGAAAGCATGAACAACAGAGCCCTTATCAACTCCCAAATTATTTATGTGTTCCTTGACCAATGCAATTCTTCCTACTCTGATTGACCATATAAAAATGAACTTAAGAACTTAGAAAAGGGTTTAATGAAGAAAGAAAAATAATTCTGACATAGTTCAATTAAATGCATTTATAAGTCTTATTATTTTTTAAAAATCTTCTTTTATAGCATGAAAGGAGCAGAGGGAGGAAAACAGATGGTATACATCACTAGCCAGCTCTTCCAGCTTGACTACACTTATGACAGGGTGACTTCAGATCAGATGCTTTTATTTTGCTCCTTGTTGCTCCCATTTTGTTGCTAAGCCTAAAGGCTTTTCTGTATTTCTAGTTTAGTACAGGATTTCAAATTCCCTCCTATGTGGCAAGATGATATTAGCAATGGGCTAATAGTTATTTCTGAGAAGCCCTAAATTTACACTTTATTTAATAATATCAGATACAAAACAATTCTATCCTTAATTCAAGAGGACTCAATTCAACAAATATTTATTAATATGTTTAATACTATCGAGGATAGACTAAGGTAAAGTCTATCTTCCCAAGGAATCTATAAACTTTCACATAAAGATTATTCAATTTTGTGTTTCCATTCTCCTTCAAACAAGATGGCACATCTAGTAGCCCATGATGAATTCAATTCACATGGAACAAATGAGTTGAGAGTATTGATTGAAAGAATTGATCTGTATGATTGCTGAATCATACTAAGTATTGTCTGAAGGAACCTAGAAAACGAGGAGAAATTCTACAAGATTGAAAAAGGGGAAATATCCTGACAAAAAAAAAACTAGGACAAAAACAGAATTTGTAAATTATAGGCTAGTGATCTTGACTTATTTCTCTAGGGAAATTCTAGAATAGCTCATGTAAGTGATTATTAGGGAATTATGAGACAGGAAGCAATGATTACAGAGAATCAAAATGTCATCATCAAACACAGGTCATGCCAGATTTGCCTTTTTTACATATTTGACAGGATTACTCAATTAGTAAATAAAAGGAACTTTGTAGCTATCATTCAGTTATATTTTAGCAAAGCTTTTAGTAAAATTATCTAATACTATTCTGGCAAAGCTGATGGAAAGGCATGTATTAGAAAGTAATATAATTAATTGGAGGTAGGGAATATATTCAGAAGTAGGTAGATGGCCTGACTTAAAGAGAAGTTATTAATGGTTCAATGTAAATTATGCATGAGATATCTAAGGGAGTACCCCAAGTATCTCTGTGCTGTGTAACAATTTTTTTTATCAATGACTGATAAACAAACGGATTGTATGCTTGTGAAACTATCAGAAGACACAAACTCCAAATATAGGAAGCTTAACCAACACTCTGGATGACTGAGTCAATATCCAAATGTTTTGATAGGCTAGAACAGTGGTTTGAAACTCAAAAAGAAACAGTTCCATACAGTCACATATTGACTTAGAAACCCACAAATTATCTATGTTGCATTAGATTTTTATTTATTTTATAATTATATTTTAATCTGATTTAAGTCCCAGGCAAGAATTTTGTGGTCCAAATGCTACCATAGGGCCCTGAGTTTGACATTTGGATTAAATTTGGGCTGAATTTAATACAATGAAATTCAATAAGTTAGATTTAAAGTATTGCAATTTGACACAAAAAACCCAACAACTTTACAGTGATAAGATGTATCAAAAAGATATGAGTGGAATGAAAGTTTAATATGATGAAGTGGTCAAAAAAATGCTAAGACATTCAGGTTTCATTAAGATGGGCATTGTTTCCAGGAATAAGGAGGTAATCATGTCACTGTATTCTATTACCTTTGTCAGATCTTATACATTCATATCTGGGTGCCATAATGTAGGGACATTGATAATCTGATGAGTTTCTAAAGGTTAACCAGGATGGTGAAAAGGGCCTTAAATTCATTTCATCAGAGGTTTAGTTGAAGGAAATAGGAATGACATTACCCGGGAGAAGAGAAGACTCAGGAGGGACATAATAAAAAACCTCATTATTTAAAGGACTGCCAAATTTGGTCCCAAGGGAGAGAGAGAGTCAAAAGAATAAGGTTTAGGCATGCCCAGAGTTAAATTAAATGAAAACCACTGAGTTGGAGTGAAAAAGAATAATTACATTGAATGTTAAGCTAAAATAATAAAAATGAGTGAAAAGGATGTTTTGATATTGACCCAGCATCCTACATTAATATTCTGCTTCTCCCCTCCTCTCATGCTACCTAATCTACCTCAATGCCTGCCATGTTATCTATCCCTTTGTCCATGAGAATAAGAAATCATAGACCCAGAGTGGTTGACTTGTGACAAGGTACAATGGCTGCTGGTCCCAATAAAACCTTAAATCCAGTTCACATCATATCCAAGTTTTAGGCTTATTCTCTTATACCTAAGTCCTCATGGTGTTATTCTATGGTTAAGACTGGGACCTACACTTACTTTCATCATTTCTTTTGGGAGTCAGTCTATCCTGCATCCTCTCTCCTATGACTGGGTTATCACTAATTACAAGGTGCCAGACTTCCCGGATTTGATGCCCACCACCTGCTTGACTGGAACTCTGCCTACTTCTGTTGGCAGATGACCAAGATCCCATTTTCCATCCATCTGCTTTCCACCAATAAGCCTCTTTGAAGCCAATCACTTGAATGACTAGATTCTCATCTAATGTTTACTGTTATGTTGCCCTTATACACCTATTATGTATCCACACTTCCTTTTTAACATCCAGATCTTCTGGAGTTGCCTGCTCTGCAGGAAAGTGGGTCTTTCTTGTCTCCAGTTACCAGTCACCTATCATCCAGTCTATTCACATGGAGAGAGCAGGTTCCAATGCTAACATATGGATAGATAAGATATTAGAACAACAAAAAAGACATGCTATTTTTCTTTAATTTCTAGAGATTTAGTGGAAATATTAAGTATATTAATCATTCATTTTCCTTTTATTTGATTTTGCTCAGAAATATATGTAATTTTGATTAAAAAGTTAAATACAACTATTTTCTGAAATTCTGAAAATTTTGGAAATAATGTAAAAATGATTTTAGTGATTTCATTTTTTACAGGCTAAAATATTTATCAAGTTATATAATAGGTTAAAAACTGACATTTATTTAATATTTAATATTTAAAATTTTAATAGCAAATTTCTACATAAGTTTTCCAATGTTATATGATTCATATTGTCTCCCTCTCTTTTTCCCTCCTCCCTCCCAGAGCTGACAGACAATTCAATATGGGTTATACATGTATACACTACACATTTCCATGTTATTCATTTTTGTATGCAAATACTCTTGTAGAACCAAAACCCCAAAACATATACTCAAATAAACAAGTGATAAATCACATGCTTTTATCTGTATTTCCATTCCTAAAGTTCTTTCTCTGGATAAATTCTTAGAATTGTGCTGGGTCATTGTATTTCTGTTAGTAGCAAAGTCTTTCACTTTTGATTGTTCCACAATATTATAGTTGCTGTGTATAATGATCTTCTGGTTCTGCTTATTTCATTCTGCCTCAGTTCACATAGGTTTTTCTATCTCTTTCTGAAATCATCTTATTCATCATTCCTTATACCAGAATAGTATTCCATCACTATCATATGCCACAATTTGTTCAGCCATTCCCCAATTGAGGGACATATTCCTTCAGTTTCCAATTCTTTGCCACCATAAAAAGCACAACTATAAACATTTTTATATGAATGTGTCCTTCCCCATTTAAAAAAATCTCTTTGGAATACAGAACAAGAAGTGGTATTACTGGATCAAAAGGTATAAATTCTTTTAAAGCCCTTTGAGTCTAATTCCAAATTGCCCTCCAAAATATTTGGACCAATTGACAACTCCACCAGCAATGCAGTAGTGTCCCAATTTTGCCAGATTCCCTCCCACATTTATCATTTTCCTTTACTGTCATATTGGCCAATCTGATATATGTGGGGTGATACCTCAGAGTTGTTTTAATTTGCATTTCTCTAATCAAGAATGATTTAGAACATTTTTTAATATGATTACTGAAAGCTTTGATTTCTTCCTCTAAAAACTGCCCATTTATATTCATTGACCATTTATCAATTGGGAGATGACTTGGATTCTTATGAATTTGACTTAGTTCTTTATATATTTGAGAAATGAGACCTGTATCAGAGAAATTTGTTATAAAATTTTTTACCACTTTGTTGTTTCCCCTCTACTCTTGGTTGCATTGGTTATGTTTGTACAAAACCTTTTTAATTTAACATAATCAAAATTATTAATTTTATATCTTGTAATGTTTTCTATCTCTTGTTTGATTATAAATTCTTCCCTTCTCCATAGATCTGACAGGTAAACTATTCTATGTTCCCCCATTTTACTTATAATATTTTTTATGTATGAATCATATACCCATTTTCACCTTATTTTGTTACAGGGTGTAAGATACTGATCTAAACCCAATTTTTGCCATACTGTTTTTCTGATTTTCCTAGTAGTTTTTGTCAAATAGTGAGTTCTTATTCCATTTTGGATTTATCAAATGCTAGAGTGCTGAGGTAATTTACCCCATGTCTCTTCCTCTGATCTATCCTTTCATTTCTTAGCCAGTACCAGATTGTTTTGATGTAAAAATTGTATTTAAACAAAACTGCATAGTATATTTGAGAAAATTTATGGGGCAGCTAGGTAGCACAGTAGATAGAGCACCAGATCTAGACTTGGGAGGACCTGGGTTCAAATCTGACCAAAGATGCTTCCTAGCTGTGTGACCCTGGGAAAGTCATTTAAACGTGATTACTTAGTTCTTGCTACTCTTCCGTCTTAGAATTAATACTAAGGGTGGGGGTAGTGCTAAGTGAACCAGAGGATTGAGAGCCAGACCTAGAGACTGGAGATCCAGGATTTAAATCTCACCTCAGACACTTCTTAGCTATGTGACTCTAACAAGTCACTTAACCTCCATTGCCTAACCATTACTGCTCTTCTGCCTTGGAACCAATAAGAAGTCTTGATTCCATTGGAAGATGAGAGTTTTTAGAAAGAAAAAAGAATACTAAGAAAAGTATGGATTGAAAATCATAGTCTTTGGGCAATATATTTATTTTCCAAAAAGTCACAGAAACAGGTAATTTCAAAGTTATTCTTATACTGGCAATAACAAAAATAATTTTCTCTAAGCTAAAAAATTCAATTTAGTTGTTATATATATGTATATGTATACATATATATATAATATTTCATGTACAACATACTTCTTCATAGAAAAAAGAAATGCCTAACATTTACCATAGTGTCCATAATTGTTTGGGTATTTTACCTGACATTTTTTAAAATAAAAGATTCTTTTTTATCATAGGGCCAATAGGAAGAAGAAAGATTCTCATTTCTTTTGCCAAAGATTAATTTGAAATGAAAATTATATTGATGATACTTAGGATTCTTGTTTTTCTTTCCACATAATTATCTAGTTAAATTTTACTTCTGACTGACATCTCTAAGAATTCTTGTCTTCTAGTCCCCATCACAGTAGTATAAATAGTGTGGGGTATCTGGGGCATTACAAAACCTAGAGAATACTCCTAACACTTACACTTCCTTAATAGTTAGAAGGAACAGAGCTTAATATCTAGAATAGAATAATTAGTTAAAAATAGGAAACTCCTATGTGGCAAACTTCCTTCTCCAGTGGCTTAGGTGCCTTAGGGAAGGTCCGCTCTGACCTGGACCATGCTGCTTTACCCTTTTCCCAATATAGTGTCCTCCACAGAAATGGTTTGATGGTATTCGAGTGTCTCTGTTTATCTCAACTAAATTTATCTTTAAAAAGCTTCTTTGTAAGTATGTTCCGTAGTGTTTTTCCAAGGTAAATTTCCTCAACCTTGTTTCTGGTACCAAAATTGCTAGTTATAGTTCTCACAGAGCTTGTGATTAATGCAACATTCTTGTTATCTATTCATTTGACTAAGCCCTGAGGAAAACATACTATGGCAACTGAGATATAGGTTAATATATACAGAATTATTCTATTGTATACATGTAGGTGTTTCATATTTAAAGTAGCATGCAATTCAATCAAGAAACGTTTAGCAAATTGCTAAGGATACAAAGATAAAAATGAAACAACCCTGGACTAAAGGAGGTATATTAGGGCACAAGGATGGAGAGAAATGCTAGTTGGTAGCTTTGTTTTCCACTACCTAGTTCTGGGTCACAGATCCAGGTGGTATTCCTTAGCAGGGAGGCTCTAGACAATGTTCTGAGAAAGGAAGAAGTTCAGAAGAAAACAGTAGAAGTGTGGCTCATACTCCAGGAGAAAAGTGGGCTCTCAGTTCCAACATCTATCCCAGACTGGAGATGGAAAACTGAGGAAGGAATCTGAAAACAAAGGGAAGCCTAAAACTCCATTATCTGAACCAAGAGACCTTTCTAGTTGGTTGATAGGAGCAGAGAGTCCAGTATCATCTATTATTGCTCAGACAGAAATCCATATGAGGAACTTACAGAATTCATTCTAGAGGTTGAAACAATAAAACTTACCCTTGTATCAGATCAGAGATGATAGGCTGAGTCTAAGACTTATTGAAGATTACTTCGATTCTTGGTTCCAAATTTCTTGGTATCTAGTCAAGGAACCTGCTATTTGCCTTGTGGTTAGTAGACCAGAACAAGTTACTAGAATTACATTTTCCACAGGTTCCCTACAGTCCTTCCATTCTATAACATCACAGCTCTTCTGGAAGTAGAAATCTATCCCTCTTCTATTTGGGGAACTACATCATCTGAGCTTGTTGATGGGCTCTATGCATGTGCCAGATCCCATTTATACATATCATATTTATCTCTGTAGCACCAGTACCAAAAATATACTTAATAAATCTGTTGAAATTAAATTAAATAGAACTATGAGAGAGCAAAATTAGGTGATGATAAGATCCCAATTTAATGCTTGAATTGTATTTGTTAATTTACCATTCCCTTTTATTCTCAGCATGAATGATATTTATATAATAATACAATAAATCAAGAACATGTGATTTCATAGTTGTGGGTAAACCCTTTAACTACCCATTTTTGGATTATTCTACAGCCTAGAAGATGATCTTTGAAAGTTAATAAGGCCAAAAAATTCTATCCCTCAGGGGTCACCCTTCATGAGTCTCTCTGAACCTGGGCTGGTCCTTAGAAAACAGATATGGTCTATCTTTGGGCCTGTACAAGAAACCTGTCCAATTTGGTATGACCTAACAAAGCTTGTATTCTTTTTGTATAAACTCCAAGAATTACTTCCACACCTCAGTCATACATAGTAAAATGAGCAATGAAGCTTATGGATAAAAAAGATTTATTCGTATGTTAGAGAGCATCATATTGTTAAAAGTAAGTCAAAGTAGTATTGTCACCTTAAAATTCCATAACACATATTGAATATATAATTTGGGTAAACCTGCCAAAATGAACAGAAACAGAGTCCCACAAATCTGTTTTGGAACCTTGCTTTAAAGAAAAAACAAAAAAGAAAGGGAGAAGTATTAGATGATAGATAAGCACAAAAAGGGCTCTATTTTGCCAGTGTAGACACAACCTACATATGCTCTGATAGTTCATTTCAAGAGGTTATTTTTCTTTCCAATTTTAAACTTCATTTTGAAACTTTTTTTTCAGGCATTCTGCCAAATTTTAATAAATTCAGTGAAGTCTGAAAGGTCTGCTTATACTTTTTGAATTATGAATATCAGAGGTTGCTGAACTGGTTGTAAAAAAAGTGTAAGGTGTCATTTGGTTAATACAAAACACATTACTTGGGAGTCATTCTTGATATTAAAGGTATCATGATTAAATCTTATTCCTGTTAAAATTAAACTTTTGCAGTATGTTTGTCTTTTGAAAGTTTTCTTTTTGTGAGGAAAAGCAACCATTCTCCCATTTGTTTCTTCACATTCACAAAGTGTTTTCTCTACTATATAATATCTCTAATATTTATTCTTAAATTCTTAATGGATTTCAACATAGAAAATGGTTGCAAACATAAAATTAAAAATCAAGTAAAACTATCATTTTCAAATAACATATGAACTTATGAGTTAATATAACCATAATATAACCAATATAATATAACCAATATATATTGGTTTAGATAATCAAAGAATAAAGCACAATGAGAAAATTAGAAATTTAAAAAATTGTGATAAATTTCCATATTTATTTTTCATCCTGATTGAGAATTATTTTTATTCTGAAAAAGTGCCATTAGTTACAACTTGTGTTTATATGTGTATATATAATGTATATATGTGTTTATATGAAACACACAGGTGAATATGCATATATATTCATATATATTAATGCTCGAAAGGTATTTATCAATTTACCATTTCCTTTTATTCTCAGGATGAATGACATTTATTTTTCTTTGATTACTAAATTTCAATTTTCCAATAATAAAATTAAGGTTATTTACAAATTCAAAAGGAAAAAAAATTAGGGGAAAGTAGTTATCTAATGTACTTTGTTTAGTTCTGTTGTTATAACTGTAATTTTATATGTTGATGAATGTGCAAGAGGACAAGGCTACTATGGAGGTCGAACAGTAGTTTATAGTGAGTTGAACTGACTTTTATTTTATATATACCCACACTCTACGGAGTAGGGGAAATACAAAGATAACAAAGGATTACCTAAAGAGCAAGGGGCAATACTAGGTGGGTACTGAGAGAGCATTCAGGCAAATACAGTGTAAAGGCAATAAAAATATTTCCCCTTTCTATCTCCTAACAATAAGGAAGTTAGTATGAATGTCTCTTTATGGACTGAACTGGGCCCAGTGAACATGTATATACTGCACTGGTAATACAGATATATGAAGTCCAATTACAGTATGAAAGCATTTTTGTTATAATAGAAAAGCATTTTATAGGTACTGCATTCTATTGAGTATAAAGTCTTCTGGTTTAGCAAGTTAAAACTTTACCAATTGCAACTATGCACAAAGAATATAGCCTTAGTAGAGGCATATATCAGATTAAAAAGAAAAAGACAGAAAGACATTACTTTTGTAAAAGTACATTTAAAACTACATTAAAATGAGGCAAGTTTAGCAACGCTGCTAGCTAACATTCCCTTTCACCAGGTTATTAGGTCTAAAATAATCATCTGCAGAAAATGGTCATCAAAAACTCAAAAATTACTCCATCTTCTTTTTATTTTTAGTGACTTCGCAGCCCTTGGTGAAGTACCAAATAAAAGTAAATGTCGTTTAGAAGCACTTTGTACGATTACAGGTGTTAGAATTGGAATTGCTTTCATACATGATTAATATTTTTAAGAGAATATGTATACACAGTAACTATCCAGAGAATATTGAGGCATAATAAGGCCTAGAGGGGAAAAAGAAGAGACTTCCTAAAACCCATTTTCACCCCCAAGTTCTAGAGGATGTGGCCTGAGTTTTCAGCAGAAGACATCTGGGTTTGACAGACTTTTTGCAACTCCTCTTACCATTTTTTCTGTTCACTTTGTTCCTCTTTTAATAAATGATTTGGCAATTTTCTGCATTTCTCTGTTCATTTTGCAGAGGCTTTTTGGTCATAAACAACTTCTCCATGGCATCTGCTTCCCAGAGGAGTCTCCTTGTAGCTTTAGGGCATAAGATAAACTCAGTGCTGGACCCATGCCAGGCTTGTTACCATTGTAGATTATCTTTCCTGGGGAATCTGATGAGATAAAGTTCAAGACAGTTATGCAACTTCCCCTCTGAAAGATACTGATCTCTATCTTTCAAAACAGTGCTATTGTTTGCTAATCTTCCTCCACAGTCAAGTGTCATTTCTGTATTCTTTCCTGATTCTTTGAATAAGCCATTAATAGCAAAAGGCATCTTTAGGAGAAGAGTTTGGCCAGGACAATCAGACTCATTATATAAGGTGAGACAAATGTCATATTTTACAGTTGAATAGCATGATGTCATTTGATATCATAAAATTAAAACAAATTAAGATAGGATGAAAATTTTCAATGATAAAATATATCCTTAGGACATGTATATATGCATTTCTTATATGCATTTATGTATATATTACATGTATTTGTATAAACACACACATATGTCCACACACGTATGTGCATGTGAAAATTTAATTCTATAAACTGGCATATACTTGGTGAATCAAACCACTATCCAAATCTTGGACAGCATCTCCCGTCAGCCATATGAACCCTAGAACCCTCAAGTAGCAGCATCTTCTTTTGACCCACCCTACTTCTACTCTGACCTCCACAGCTATAACTGAGGGGGAAAAAAAATCCCTATGGAGAATGAGCTCTCTTCACCTCCAACAATGCCAATCACTGACCAGCTGTCATCAATGGTGGGAGGTAAATAAAAATTATAGTAATAGCTAATATTAATCTATTGCTTACTATGTACCTGGCACTGTGCTAAGCACATAATTATTGTCTTATTTGATCCTCAAAATAACCCTGGGAGTTAGGTGCTATTATCTCTTTTTATGAATAAGAAAACTGATGCAAACTGAGGTTAGGTGACTTGCTCAGGGTCACATAGCAAGGGAATTAAGGCTGAGTATAGTTTCAGGCCTTCTTAGCTCTAGGAAACCTAGAGTCTCCAGAAGAGTACTCTGTATTCCTCCCACCCCATTTCCAGCCTAGCTCTTAGAACTTTCACCCAGGAAAGAAACCTCTGTGGAGAAGGGACCAATTATTCCACAAGAATTCCCCCAAATCATTTGCCACCAAGCAGTCAGACTAGCAAGAACAACTTTAGTAGCAAGGCACCCTAAAGGAGAGACAGGATTTTTGTGTCAAACAACTGCCACCACTTCAACCATCAACTGCCTCCAGATCCTGATAGCTCAGGATGATTGAGTTCAAGACACCCCAGAATAACATTGCCAAAGAGATCACTAGCCTGCCTTTCAGCACAATCTCTCCAGTCATTGTTCTTAGGAGCATTAAATACCTAAGGCCTTAAACACCTTAGCCAATACGAACTGCCAACCAGCTGCCACTCAGGTAAGCCCAAGAACCCCATGGGTGATGGCACCCCTCCCCCAGATCACTGGCCTTGCTTCTGGCCCATACATCCAGGCAATCAGCCCTTATGGAGATGCCACTGCCAACTGCTTCCCTAAGGATTATAGCCCCTGCCTCCTCAGCAGACAAAGCTACTAAAGATCAGGAAGACAAGTTTTGCACAGTAAAATCCTTGGAGCTACCAAATGATTCAGTATCAGAAATATACGATTTTATGAGTGGAAATAACATTAAAGAAGATATATTAACATCTGCTTCTTCTCCCTCTTCCACATTCTCCCACCTTCCTCTCCCCTCTTCCTCAATTGAAGACCTTACCTATTATATTACTGAAAAAAAAATTGAGGCTACTTAATGTGAGCTCACTCTTCCTTTTTCTTACCACCTGACATCATTTCTTACTCTCTCCAACTTTCCCCTAGTCTATGACAAAGAGGTGGTCCATCTCCTTCCAAAAAGAAACTCTTCATATTCTCTATCTCCTGTCATTTTTTTGTTTTTTTTTAAATTTAAACATTTATTAATATTCATTTTTAACATGGTTACATGATTCAGGCTCATACTTTCCCCTTCACCCCCCGCACTCCCCCCACCCATGGCTGAC
Organism: Gracilinanus agilis; assembly: GCF_016433145.1. Lineage (NCBI taxonomy): Eukaryota > Metazoa > Chordata > Mammalia > Didelphimorphia > Didelphidae > Gracilinanus > Gracilinanus agilis. Next base: position 161,529,717 of record NC_058134.1, on the reverse strand, counting down.
GCACATTTCCACTGGTTTTGTCATGTGTCCTTGATCAAGACCTATTTCCAAATTGTTGGTGGTTGCATTGGTGTGGTAGTTTCGAGTCCACATCCCCAATCATGTCCACCCCGACCCATGCGTTCAAGCAGTTGCTTTTCTTATATGTTTCCTCTCCTGCAGTTCTTCCTCTGAATGTGGGTAGCAT
>NC_058134.1:161499230-161524533 GCF_016433145.1 Gracilinanus agilis | reverse complement strand
ATTAGCTTCTAATTGCTCAATTCTAGCCTTTAGGGACTGGTTTTCGGCTCTAAACTTTTCGTTTTCAGGTATGATCTTTTGGTTTTCTTTTTCAATCTGGTTCACTTTGCTTATCAGTTCATTTGATATCTGAGCCTCACTTTCCAATTGCAAGATTCTACCTTTTAAACTGTTATTTTCTTGCCAGATCTCTTCCATCTTCCTCAGAATCTCAGTTTTGAACTCTTCCATAGCTTGTGACCTGTTTTCCTTATTTGAGGAGGGTCCAGATGCTTGTTTGTTCTCCTCCTCTGTTTGCTCAGTTGTCTGGATTTTCTCTGTGTAAAAGTTGTCGAGTGTTAAAGACTTCTTTTTCTTGTTGTTTATCTTTCTCTTCTGAACTTCCTGAGTCTGGGTAGCCATCATTAGCCCAGCAGCTTCTCAGCTTTATCCTCGCGTTCTGGTTTTTTCCAAGGTCAAGCCCTCTGGTGGACCCCCTTGCTTGATCCTCTGCAGGAGGTTCCTTTACAAGTCTCAGGGCGCTGCTTCCACAGTCCTATACCTGCCTACACAGGTTCCCCACTCAGGGTTTCAGAGCTTTAGCTTGTGGCTGTGTCTGGCTCCACCCACGCCTCTGCTGCTCCTTTGCCCTGCTCCTGTGCTCAGATTTCACTTGCGTTCTTTGGCTTATTGGGGTCCCAAATCTTGCTGCTCTCAGGAACAGGCCCTGGAGCTGCCAATGACTCGATGGGTGCCCCAAACTTGCTCTATTTCTTTTTAACTGGCTTCGGCGCTATAGGTGTTGTGTGTGGAGGGGGTGGGGGTGGGGTGGTTGCTCAGCCTGCGATTTAGTGAGAGCTGTTTCACCTCTTTATAGCATGGAAATGTCCCGATTCCACGTACCTTCCACACTGCACCCTGTTGTGGGGTTCCTCCGTTCGTCTGGACTTGTTTTTATGTCCCCTTGTGGAGTTTTGTGTGTTTTGGTCAGGAGAGGTTAAGAGCTGCTTTTTACTCTGCCGCCATCTTAACCCGGAACCCCCTGTCATTTTTTCTGGCTGATTTTTCCTTTAGTCTTTTTTTGTCTCTAAATTTCTTCTTTTTCCGGACTTCCAGTTCCTTCCCTACTTCCATCAAATATACCCAAGTTATTCCAATCTTTAAAAAAATATTTACTGGATTTTACCATTCTCTTTAGATTTAGTTTTCTGTCTCTCTTCAGGTTCTTAGACAAACTCCTTGAAAAATCTGTACTCATTGGCTCTACTTTCTCTCCTCTAACTCATTTTTCAGACTTATGCAGTATGATTTCTGACCTCATCAAGTAACTTTTTGATCATCTGAAATGGTGAACTATCTTCTCCTGGATGTACTTTCCATCTCTCTTTCCTGGTTCTCCTTCTTTCAATATGATAGACTTCATTTCAATCTCCTATGTGGGTTCAACACATATCACATTCCCTAACTGGGTGTACTCCAAAGGGTTTATCCTTTCCCCTTTTCCCCTTAAACTCTTTCTATTAGTAACCTCAGCTACTAGATGCCTCACTGTTACTTCTAAGCAGATGACTCATTATTGCTCATTTGTAACTAATGAATTCACTGAAAACTGTATATGTTTTAAATCTAAGTTGATTTATTAATTGACTGTTCAAGAAAATCTAACTAGCCAGTGGATACCCCCTACAGCCTCAAGAGATGCCAAAAGAACTGGAACAGCTAGACAAGAGAGCTGGGTCTCAGCAAGAGCCATTAGCACAAACTAGGCTGGGTGAGAATGAGCTAGAGAGTGATCAGAGGAGACAGGCAAAAGAAAGTGACTTCCTTTGGCATACATCTTATAAACCCCTTGTGACATTATACTCCAGTCCCTCCCCTGGACATCTATGGTTGTAAAACAGTCATTGAGAAAGTGGGCTCAGAGACATCAACCCCTCTCTTAATATTTCATCAGTGGAAGAGGGGAGTCTCAGGAGGATCCCAACACCCTGCTTCCTCATCATGTGGCTAGACTACCATACTTTCCAACATGATGGCTAAAGCTAACTGATTTAATTATCTAAGAGCTTTCTTGTTTACAAATAAATAAGAAGATTTCTACCCAGTTTATATAACAAACACCAACCCAGGGAGATATTCTTAACCCTGTTATCCTTAAAAAAGACAAAAGATCCAGTCAAAAGAAGGGAGGACTCAACCCAGTTCCATAAGGGGAAAGACTGTAGTTTTAAAATCAAATTATTCTTGGAGCCCCAAAGGGGAAACCATTTCACAATTAAATATGACAATTAAGTATTAATTTTCCACACATCTATGTCTATGTCTATAGCTATCTCTATGAGTATGTTCGTCCAAGCTGAGTAAGGATTTCTCTCCTAAACTTTAGTTTACATTAATTAATTGCCTATTGAGCACCTCAGAGGCATATTAAACTAAACATATCCAAACTGTACTCATTTTCTCTCTTTGCCCAATCTTCCCTCTTCTAAATAGAATTCTTTATTTCTGACAAAGGTTCTATCTTCCTTCCAATCTCATAGCCTCATAATCTTGGTATTGTCCTTGATTCCTTACTCTTCCCTCTAATTTGCATCTGATCAGTGGGGTAAATCTTGCACTAAATACTATTCACCATAAGGAATAATGGCAATGCTGAATTCAAAGAAATATAGTAATATATCATATGGAGTTTGCAAACTAAAGAAAGTAAGCCCAAAAGAATAATATACATAGTAACTATAACAATTTACATAAAAACAATGCTAAAAGGTGATAGAACTCAGGTCAAATCAGACACAGTGCCAGTAATTTTGTAATCCATGTTCTCTCTCTCCCTCCCACCATTCTTCCCTCCTCAAGAAACAGGACAATAAGATATAGATTGTATTATCATATAATGCATATTTCATGGTTGTCATGTTGTGAAGAAGACATATTGCTTACACTAAACAAAAATTCATAAAGGAAATAAAGAGCTACTATTTGCTTCAATTTGCCTTCAAACTCTGTTTCTTCTAAGGCAGTACTTTTTTTTTTTTTTTTGGTCATGAATCTCCTGGATCCTTGTCTTGTTGATAATAGTTGTTCTTCATCATACATTATTTTTGTTACTGTGTTCAAGCTTCTCCTTGTTCTGCTCACTTCACTTTGTATCACTTTTATACTCCTTCCCAGGTTGTTTATGTGTGATCATCTTGTCTGTCATTTCTTATGGCACAATACTATTCCTTTATAAGCTTAAATCACAGTTTGTACAGCCATTCCTCAATAGATGGACATCTCTTCAATTTCCAGTTCTTTGTCACCAAAAAGAGCTCCTATAATATTTTTTTTGTACAAATAGCTTCTTTTCCCCTATCTTTAATCTCTTTGTGTACCAGTGTGAAGTGTTTTGTAGTTCTGACCATATAGTTCCTGGGTTTGCTTTGGCAAATAGATTCTCAGGTATATGCATATACATTCCTAGGTATTTTATGTATTGTCTATAGTTATTTTAAACAGAATTTCTCATTATGTCTCTTGCTATTGGGCTTTATTGGCAGTATTGGAAATTCTGATGATTTTTTGTGTTTATTTTAAATCCTCCAACTTTGCTAAATTTTAATATTATTTTATTTAATTTTTTAATTATCTATGATTTTCTAGGTATATCAGCATATCATCTGCAAAGAGTGAAGGCTTTGTTTCCTCATTGCCTATTCTAATTCCTTCAATTTCTTCTTCTGTCACTGTTGCAGCTACTATTTCTAATACCATGTTGAATAGTAGTGATGATAATGGGCATCTTTGTTTCATTCCTGATTTTATTGGGAAGCCTTCTAGCTTTTCCCCATTACAGATAATGTTTCTCGATTTTAGATAGATGCTACTTATCATTTTGAGGAATGATTCATTTATTCCAATATTCTCCAGTGTTTTTTAAAATTAAGTTTAATTAATTATTTATTTTAGTCTATTTTTCCTTAGTTATATGATTCATGTTCTTTCCCTCCCCTACATACCCCTCTACCATAGCCAACATGTAATTCCACTGGGTTTTACATGTGCCATTGATCAGGACCTACTTCCATATTATTAATATTTGCACTAGACTGATCATTTAGAATCTACGTTCCCAATCATATCCCCTTAGAACCATGTGATTAATCATAATTTTTTCTTCTGTGTTTCTACTCCCACAGTTCTTTCTCTGGATGTGGATAGATTTCTTTCTCATAAGTCCCTGAGAATTGTCCTGGATCATTGCATTGCTGCTAGTAGAGAAGTCCATTACATTCGATTGTGCCACAGTTTATCTGTCTCTGTGTATAAGGTTCTCCTGGTTCTGCTTCTTTCACTCTGCATCAATTCCTGGATCCAATGTTTTTGAATAGGAATGGATATTGTATTTTATCAAAAGCTTTTTCTGAGCCTATTAAAATAATCATAAGGTTTCTCTTGATTGTTACTAATGTGGTCAATTATGTTGACAGTTTACCTAATATTGAACCATCCTGCATTTCTGGTATAAAACCTATCTGTTCATATTCCATGGTCCTTGTGATATATTGTGACATAATCTTCTTGCTAGTATTTTGTTTACAATTTCTCCATCAATATTTATTAGGGATTTTAGCCTATAGTTTTTTTCTTCCTGGTTTTGGTATCAACATCATATTTGTGTCATAAAAAGAATTTGGTGGCATTCCTTCCTCAGCTATTTCTCTGAATAATTTATATAATATTTAATTAATTGTTGTTTAAATGTATGGTAGAATTGGCCTTTGGTTGTTGTTTTTTTTTTTTAGGGCATTCATTGATAGCATGTTCCTTTTTTCCCCCCTAAGATGTGATTGTTTAAGTTTTTTATTTCCTCTTCTGTTAATTTAGGTAATTTATATTTATGTAAATATTTGATCAATTTCACTCATGTTATCAGATTCATTGGCATACAATTAGGCAAAATAACTCCTAATAATGGTTTTAATTTCCTTTTTGTTGGTTGCAATTTTGTTCTTTTCATTTTTAATACTGTTAATTTTTCTTTTGTTTATCAAATTAATAAATGGTTTATCTATTTTATTGATCTTTTATAATACCAACTCCTTGTCATTTATTAGTTCAATGGTTTTCTTGCTTTTAATGTTATTAAACTCTTTTCTGATTTTAGAATTCCTAATTTGGTGTTTAATTGAAAGCTTTTAATTGTTCTTTTTCTAGGATTTTTGTTTTTTGGTTGTTTTTTTTTTTTTTTAGTTATGGACTTAGTTCATTGATTTGCTCTTTTTCTGTTGTATTGATGTAAATACTGAGAGATATAAAATTTCCCCTAAATACTGCTTTGGCTGCATTTCAAAAATTTTCATCTTTTGTCTCTTTGTTGTGATTCTCTTTAATACAACTGTTGATTATTTTTATGATTTGTTCTTTGACCAACTCATTCTTTAAGATAATGCTATTTAGTTTCTAATTAATTTTTAGTCTTTTTTCTCTAGCTGTTTGTTCAGTGTAATTTTTATGGTATTATGGCCTCAAAATGATGCCTTTAATAATTCTGCTTTTCTGCTTTTGGTTGGGAAGCTTTTCTATCTTATCATATGCTCAGTTTTTGTGAAGATGCCATGTATGGCTGAAAAAAGATATATTTATTTCTATTCCCATTCTGTTTTCTCCAGAGGTCTATCAAGTTTAACTTTCTAAAACTGTATTCAAGTCCTTAATTTCTTTCTTATTTCTCTTGTCATTTAATTTATTTAATTCCGAGAGGGGGAGGTTAATTTCCCCTACTAATAATGATTTTGTTCTTGATTTCCTCTTGTATCTTCCTTCATATTTTGATCCAAACAAACTGACCTGCTTTAGTCAATTGTTTTTTTCTTTTGTATTTCTATTATTGCTCACTCACTCACTTGTCCTTCGTTAAAACTCTTTCTTTTAACAAAAAGTGAGAATAAAGAAGCACTTATTAAAGCATTTATCATGCTAAACTCTGTTGTCCTCTATAGTGGCTAGGATGCTCTTCCTTTTCACCTCCACTTATTTTTGTTTGTTTGTTTTTAATTTTTTTAAAAACCTCTTACCTTTCATCTTAGAATCAATACCGTATATTGCTTTTAAGGCACAAGAATGGTAAGGGCTAAGCAATGATGGTTAAGTGACTTGCCCAGAGACACACAGCTAGGAAGTATCTGAGGCCAAGGTCTGTGTGACCCTGAGCAAGTCACTTAAACTCTGTTTGCTCTATTGTTTGTTTGTCCTTTGTTTTAGAAGAGGACCAGTGATATCCCTGGGTGATGTCTTGACTTCTGCATGAAGTGGATTTAAGTGAGGCAGAGTTGCACAAAATCATCAGCCTCATTCTTTCTTCCAGTCATTGAAGTCCAGTAACAAGACAAAAGTCAGGACAACTGGTGTTGGCCTGGGCTGAAGTGGATGACCTTTACATTTTAGATGTCTTACTAGGAGCTAAGCATACCATGATATGTGCTTCAGTTGCCTTCATGCCCTTGGATCAAATTGTTCTCATCCACCCATTCTCCTGGGGGAAGTTTTCACATACTTGGGGCAGACAGTCTCTTGGCTCTCTAATGGTTTTGTGGCCTTTTGGCTACTCTCATTTGGTTTAGCCTGCCTGCTGAGATGGTTTACTGAGGTGTGGTTGCTGCACATACTATAGCGTTTTAGAGCTACAGTTGAGAATTGGATGAAAGGTGGACATTAAAAGATCAGAAAAGGACCCAGCAGCAAGCCCTCACACCAGAGGTGCTAGTCCTCCCTGTTTACCTAAATCCGTTGGAGAAGGAAATGGCAAACCATTTTAGTATCTTTGCTATAATAACCCCATGGTATGGTCCACGGGGTTGCAAAGAGTCAGACATGACTAAACAACAAAAACAATAATGGACACATCATAAATTCCTATTGACTTGACTTCATTTAAAACTCTTAACAATACTCCAGCCTACATTTATAGACTTATTATACATTATTTTTCTTCACATACTTGCTATACATTCTAGAAAAACTGGCCAACTAAAGTTCTCTGAATTTAGCTCCTTAATTTCTGCCTCCATATGTTACCCAGGCATAAAATGCACCTTTTTTCAATCTTTTTTCACTTCAATCTCTTAGAATTCGTAGTCCCTTTAAGGTTTAGTCTAGATGCTGTTTCCTATAGATAAGAAATGCCTTGACTCTTTGACACTCTTATGTGTTAATGCTTACTCCTTCATTCTCATGATATCCCCTCTATACTTAGCTTCTTATATAATGGATAGCCCAATAGAACATCAGAAATAGAAGCTCATTAAGGAAAGGGGTTATTTTCATTTTGTCCTTCTACTTCTAGAGCCTAATAGAATGCTCTGTATATAGTAGGAATTAAATAAGTGTTTAATAATTAGATTGGATTGAATGAACGGGCATGAAAGAAAGGCTTATGTTGAAGTCATTTCTTCCATTTCTTTGGGCTTCTCCAAAATTATGCATCAGTGAGGCAGCCAGGGAGCTCAGTAAATAGAGCTTTAGACCTACAGGCAAGAGGTTTTGAGTTCAAATATGGCCTCAGACACTTCGTTCCTTAATCTCAGATTCTCAGTCATATCATTCTTCTGCCTTGGAACCAGCACTTAGTACTGATTCTGAGACGGAAAGTAAGGGTTTAAAAAAGAGAGAGAAGTTTTATGTCACTGTAGATCAGGGGTCAGCAACCTTTTTGGCTGTGAGAGCCATAAATGCCACATTTTTAAAAATGTAATTTTGTGAGAGCTGTACAGTGCTCACAGAGTGCGATCCTGTAACAGCGCTTGAAAAAAAATGGACTTTATTGCTCCTGCAGAAAGAGTCATATCTGGCCCTCAAAAGAGCCAGATATGGCTTGAGAGTCATACGTTGCTGACCCCTGCTCTAGATGCTTCCTTTTTTTTTTATCTCCACAGGGGTTTAGTGATATTATATCACTGTGGAGAGGCTTAACTTTCAAAGTTCTTATTTTCTTTCAGAGTCTCAGGTTAGAGGATCAGATTTAGTTTTTCTCTGAATAAAAAATAAATTCTTATAGTCTAGGTCAGTGTCAAACATGTCACTTATGAGTATCAGGCAGTCTACAACACTCTCAAATGAGGTCTCAACCAGAATAAAATGCAATGAGAAATATTTAACAAAATAAACAACAATAGAAAATATAGACAATATTGATCTGTGATTTTCTAAGTCAACATGTGTCCTGTAGGGATACTTATAAATACTTTAGAGGTCATCATTTCTATTTGATTTCTACATAATTGCTCTAGGATATACTTCAGAATATGGCCAGAATTTCCCTCCTTGTCAATCAAAAATTTTACAATGATGTGATTACTTTCTCTCAAGAATCTTATATCTTCCACTTCAAAAATGAGTTCCTCATTGTGGCTGAATCTGGGTCCAGATGACCAATTTCCTTCATCATTTTATTACTGAATAGATAAAATTACCAGCAAAATATGTCAAGAATTTCTCAGATTTTTCTGGATCAAAAATATGAAAATTCTTACAAAATTCCAAGTACTTATAGTCTCTCAACTCTATTCTATCTTGTCAACAAATCAGTTTTATAATAAGAAAGTACTTTTTGTTTCCTTCAACTGGTAGAGAGTCCCTAATAGCCTTTCACAATAATACTACTTTGGACTTTTTTTATTTGTCTTAATGCAAATACTCTTCTCCATAATTATTTTTCCCCCAAATAGAATATAAGCTCCTAGAAGTCAAAGATCATTTTGTATTTATCTTTGTGACAGTTACTCTCTGCTTATTAGCTATTTTGTAAATATTTGTTGTAGTTTTCAGACTTCCACAATGATGGATATAGAGATATAACTGTGTACGAACTCACACATGCACACAAATGTATGCATTAATGTGCATGTATGGGTGTATATGTACGCATATGTATATACATATAATATGTTTATATCTTTCTGGTTTTTGCATATTATTCTCATTACTGTATTCCATTTGTGAGTCTCAACCTACCCAATTTTGATGATCTCTATAAAGTTTTATTTACTCTTTGTATTAAAATCCCAACTTGACTATAAACAAAATTAACCATTCTCTAAGCACAAGGAAATAATTGTCCAATGTTATGTTTGTTTTGACTCACTTCCTAGCCTTATACGCCTCTGATTTATTGTGTATCCCTTTGTTATTCTTCTTTATCAGTTCCAGTACCCTTCATTTATTCACATGCTATTAAAATCAATAACATTGTCAAATGAAAACAAAGAGGACAACTATAAGAAACAATCAGTAGAAAAAAGTAATTATTATATCTGCATATTTATATTCCTACCTCCATTTATGGGCAAGGCCTTGAAAATCATTAATAATATTTCTCTAGCACTTTAACAGTTTCTGGCATGCTTTTACATACAATGACCTGTCTGAGCTTCACAACAAACATGGGAGGTAGGAAAGTACCACAGGTATTCACTATATTTCCCAGTTAAGGTAACAGGCTCCAAGAGTTTAAGAAATGTGTTCATGCTCACAAAGTTATTATGTGTCAGAGCTAGGATCTGCACCTAAGTCTCTCCTGACTTTTAAATTTTAACACCTGTTATACTACATTGTCTCTCAAGCAGCTTTGTGCAGAGGGGCAAATTTCTCACCAAACAGGCATTTCTATTTTTTAATTAAAAAAAATTAAATATATTATTTTCCCAGGTACATTTAATGACAATTTTCAACATGCATTTTCCAAATTTATTATATCCAAATTATCTTCCTCCTTCCCTTCCCTTCCTTTCTTGGAAACAGAAGGCATTTTGATCCCAGTATAAGTGTATTATCATGTAAAACATACTTCCATATTAGTCATTGTTGTATCCTCATATAAAACCAAAACTCCAAAATAAAAATACAAACTGAAGTGAAAAATAGTATGTTTTGGGACAGCTGGGTAGCTCAGTGGATTGAGAGCCAGACCTAGAGACAGGAGGTCCTAGGTTCAAATCTGGTCTCAGACACTTCCCAGCTGTGTGACCCTGGGCAAGTCACTTGACCCCCATTGCCTACCCTTACCACTCTTCTGCCTTGGAGCCAATACACAGTATTGACTCCAAGAGGGAAGGTAAGGGTTTTGAAAAAAAAATAGTATGTTTTGGTCTGTATTCCTACTCCAGCAGTTCTTTCTCTGGACATAGATAACATTCTTTGTTATAAATCCTTCAGAAATGTCCTAAATCATTGTCTTGCTGAGAATAGATGCCTTTCACAGTTGGTCCTCCTATAATTATTACTATTAACATGCAAAGTGTGCTCCTGGTTCTGTTTATTTCACTTTGCATCAGCAAACACATTTCTTGTGAAATGCACACCATTCCTCTCCTAGGGACCATCATTCCAATATCTTGTCAGGGTTCTATGGACAAAATTATGCTTTTGGATACTTATCTACATGCTCAGCTACCATTTCCTATAGTCATCTTCCTCTGCCAAAGCCCCAAGTTTAAGGTGAAAAAGATAAAAACACATCTTAGGAAGAAAGATTATTTTGGACATGTTGAATTTGAGATACCTACAACACATTCACTTCAAGATTTTCAAAAAGTAGTTAGAGATGTGGGAATAGAAAAATCTGGGAATGATACCATAAAAATGATCATTAAAACTATGAAAGCTGATGACATTACCTTGTGAGGAAGTCTGAAGGAAAGAGAGGAGGGCCTAGGATTTCTTTTTCTTTCTTTCTTCTTTTGTGGGGGGGGCAAGATTTATGATTAATGAGTATGATTTGGATAAAGAAAAGCAAAAGAACATTCAGACAGGCAGGAGAACAAAGAGAAAACAATTTCAGAAAAACTGAGAGATGATCCAGAAGGAGAAGATGATCACCAGTACCAAATGCTTCAGAGAGATTATTCTGGTCTAGAAGCTCTTTCCACAACCTCTCTCTTACTAGCCATACAGTGGCATCAGAACAATCAACTTGTCAATATTTTTAGGCATTGTAGGAGATTCTTCTTTCTTTTTCCTGCCCTTTTTTCTTCCCCTTCCCAATAAGCTATCTTCCCCAGAAGCAGGGCAGTAGGTCAGGGAACATATACATTGATTGCCTTGTCTCCTTTCTATTAGTACTGAAGTTCTCAACCACCCCTCCTCTCCCACAAGGACTCTCTAACATAGGAAGCAGGGGTTAGGAGCACTCATCTCCTAATTAATACCCTATCCAGGAATAAAAGCTTTAATCTACATTTGTCTCCTCTTGGCTGGTTTCCTCTGGATTTGTTAACTGAGATTCATTTCCTCAAGCTGTGTTTTTCCTTCCTAGGCCTAGACACCATTTTCAGAGCAGCTCATGCAATGCCTTTTTTTTTTTTTTTTACAGATTAGGAAAATGAGGATCATTAACATGAAGTATTTGCTTGAGGTCACAAAAGGGGAGGCAGTTGAACCTGGATCCCCTGACTCAAGAGTCTTTTTTCTTTTAATGTCGATACAATTTTAAATAATCTCCTCCTGACATTTTATGATCCATGTTACCTTCCTTTCTCTGGTTCCTCTACCCTCCTGAAGATGGCAGGCAATATGATATAGGTTATACAGGTGGTTTTAAATAATACAAATTTCCATGTTCCTCATACTGTAAAAGAAGACATTAGACATTATGTCTAATAATAATAAGACATTATCTTCATTAGAGAAAAATCTGGTATTCTTCAATCTGTATTTAGACAATGTAGATACTTTTTTGGTGGTAGATAGCCTTTTCATGATGAGTCTGTTGGGCTTGTTCTAGATCCTTGCATTGCTGATCATAGTTGTCATTCACAGCTGATCACTGTACTTTATTGCCTTTACTGTGTACAGCATTTTCCTGGTTCTGTTTACTTCACTTTGCACTACTTCATATAAGTTTTTCCAGGGTTTGGGTTTTTTTTTTGGGGGTGATGATTTTGTTCATCATTTTTCATGGTACAATAATGTTCCTTTACAATCATATACCACAACTTGTTCAGCCATTCCCCAATTGATGTACATCCCTTCAATTTCCAGGTCTTTGCCACCATAAAAAGAGCTAATATAAAAATTTTTATCCAAGTAGATTCTTTTCCCCATCTTTGATCTCTTTGGGTTACATACCCAGAAGTGCTTTTGCTGGGTCAAAGGGTCTGTGGTTTTATTTTAAAGCTTTTAAAAATAAATCTTGATGTAATTATATGTAGGTTCTAAACTTAATTTCTACCATACTGCTTTCCAAGTTTTCCCAGAAGTTTTCAGCAAATAAGAAATCTTTACTCTTGTAGTTGGGGTTTTTGTGTCTATGGAACCTTGGACTCTTAGGATCATTTTCTTCTACATTTTATATACCTAATAAATTCTTTAGTATTTTCTTTTTCTTTTTCTTTTTTTGGCTCTGGGGAATCCTCTTTATCAGACTATAAGATGTGGCTTGTTTTATTCTCAGTTAGATTCATCTTTTTTTGATGATAGCCTGATTGACTGCTGTATCTAATCTAAAGATTCACTTTCCCTCCTTTTCCTTTCTTGTATGGTCCCTTTCCTCATGGAGCTTAAAATCTAGTAGAGAAACACACAAATTGCTATAATAATAAATGGAACATAGCCAAAGAAGACCTTAAATCAAGTTTCAGTTCCCTACCTCCTTTTCTTCTTGAATTATTTTTTCCAATCTGGTCAGGACTATTTCATTTTCCCTAAAAAGCTACAGCATGGAGACATATAATTTAGGGTTTTTTTTTTAACTTCCTTAAACAGAATGATCAGCTTATCCATTATGCACATAGTTTATTGGAAAGATATCAAGAGGATTCTCAGAATAGCTTCTTGATATTATTATGTAAATCAGTAGTGTTAAACTAGAATAAAAATGGGCCACTAAATGGTACATGAAAATCCCTTAGGGTTGCAAATTGACTTAGAAAACCAAATATTAATATAATGTGTGTTTTAATGTATTTTTCAGTAATTTCGTTAAATTTTTCCCAATTACATTTTAATTTGGTTCCAAGAGCTCAGGAGAGTTGTGGGCCACCTGCTGCATGCTGCCTGACTTGACACCTCTGATGACAAGAGCTTACCTTTTTAATTTAAACCTTCTTTATTAATTGTTTGAAGATTTCTGCCTTTTTGATGAGCTTGTTCCTAGAAGTGTAACATTCAAATTTTGCTTATTTTGAATTTCTTAAGGGTTAAAAATTATAAACAGTTAATGATGTTCAGAGTTTTAAAAGTAACAGGGAAGCCAGAATTTTGCTTCCAAGCAACTGATATAACAATGTAGACTTATGAGTAAAGATATGTAGAACACTCATCTAAAGGGGAAAAGATGGTTTGGGTAGGAGGAAAATCATCCTTCTTTGAAGGCTAACAAAATACATTGCTTCACTAATGTTTAGAAAGCAACATTCTTTGCTGGTTTCATGCTTTAAAACTTCAATTGTGACATGTCCTATTTGTGAGAAACTTAAAAAATGAACTTTAAAAAATGATTAACTTTTTCTTTTAAAACTCAAAAAATAGATAGTTTAAGAACAGCTGTAGATTGATGTTCTGCTTAGTGGGTGTTCTGCAGAATGTCATCACATAGTCAATATAGTAGACCTAATTCTCTTATAGAGTTACATAGTGAAGAAATTTTGGCTCACTCTACTGTTATTTTTTTCTCCCTCCATTTAGAAGCAGATGAACATATTGAACAAGGTATTCCATCTGTCCCCCACTACTGGCTGTTTCTCATAACTTTGTGCTTTTTGTTGTTTGATTTTCATAATATTATTATGATTATTTACAAAATACAAATGAAGCAAATACCCAAGGCTATAGTTTAGATACTTTAATGGATAATGAGGCTGGCTTTTCTAACTCGAAGACTTTTGTTCACAAAATAAAAATTCTGTAGTTGAAGAATTTGCCTTAACTCAAGTCACTAGGAAACCCAAGAGTTCTGTCCTATGGCCCTGGAAGAGTTAAGGAGTCTTTTAAAGAGCCCAATATTAGCATGGAGTAATTTAGGAGCAGAAAAATCAGGACATAGATTAGAATCTTAAATGTAAGCTTCTTATGGAGCACAGATAATACTGCCTTACCAAAGCAAAACAAAACAAAAATTGAAACAGATAATTTTCAGTTGGCCAAAATTTCTGTTTTATCTAGGATAAAATGATCAAACCAAAGAAAAATAGAACTTTATATTATAAGTTATATATTCTTTTAAAGGATTAGTATCAAGTATTTTCTACATGTTTATACACAAGTTAAAAAAATGAGGGTACCCAGGTGAAACTTTTAAAAAGTAAGTCTGAAATTTAATCCCTGTCATTGATTACCATCTGGTAAAAGGAGTTGCCCTTGTGATATCCCCAAGACCACAATAAACACACGACATGTACATACAGTAAAAGGGAAAACCCAGCTTTATTACATAGCTTTTAAGATGCAAAATAAATGGGTTAAACAGCTACTTAAAAAAAAACTCTTCAAAATAAACATTTCTGCAAACTTCTGCTAATTTTTTACTCAGAGCTTATATCTAAATTCAGGAAAGTTCCTAGATTAACCCAAATTCTTGCCGTTTCCCCAATATATCAGAGCCTAACAGACCAGGTGTGGAGTGTTTAGGCTTTATAACTCTGGGGGCACTCCAGCTTTAACAAAGCAGCTAACACCTGGAAATACATAAAAGCCATGTTTTAAGTGCAGAGTGATGAGTGTTAGTTAACTAGGCCCTCCTGGATTCAGAGAAAGGCCACTTGTGGCTCAGGAAAGAATAGTGAAATTAAAGTGAAAATTCAGCATGATAGCATTCAGCTATAGCTAGAATTTCCCAAATTTGTCTATGACTTTTCAACATGTATCTTTCTTATGCTTACACAGAAAAATAATTATCAAAGAACACATTCTTTGGTGATCAAATGCCTATTCTTAGAGCTTCAGAAAGACTTTCTGAAGAGTCAGTATTTTCTTGTTTTACTGACATCAGAGGATGCATGTAAGGAAGTGACTTTTTGCTTAAATAGGCATGACTTAATTCTGTGACAAAATTCAATTCTGCTATTTTGAAACACAAGTAAATCTCTTCCTTGTTATGTTATCTCTTAATAGTGACTGTTCTTTTTCCTGACTATTGCTTCAGGAGGATACAACACTCACCACAAATTCAACAGTATTTTATAGTACAGTCATTCTTCAGGGTATATGACAAAATCTGGTCGTGTACATAAAGTCATTGAATCTGGTTTAAATTCAAATAGAGACTTATTAAGGGTCTACTGGGTCCACAGGGAAATGACTGAGGGGACTAGAAATCTCTGATTAGACATTGTTCTTATCCTTTTGTAGCTGATTGGGGAATATTACACATACTCATAATTTTAAGGTAAAATAATAAATGAAGAGTACCTAAGGTATAAGCAAAGTACTATGTTAGGTAGAACTTATGAGTGGTGGGAATCAGAAGAGGTTTTCTGACTTGAGTTGTGCTTTAAAGTATGAGTAATAATTGTGTAAGCCAAGTTTAGAGAATAGCATGAGAAAAAGACATAAAAGTTGTACATATTGGTAAAAGGAGTGTCATGGCCACATATAAGATGATATTGGAAAGTAAGGTTAGTCCCAGAATGTGGAAACCTTTAACGTTAGGCTAAATAACTTATTTTGGCTACTCAGAGGTTGGTTTATGCACAAAACTAATCCAATTGGCCATGTATTTGATCTAATTTGAATTCCAAACTCATCTATTTAAATCATCTATTTAAAATTTGTTATGATCTCATCTATCAACTGTTGTCCAGATTTTTTTAAATCATATTTCCCATCAGTGGAACATTTTTGAGTATACAATTCCAATATGTATATATTTATTTGTTTATAAATAAGAGGTAATCAATTTCATTATAAACAGATATTTATTGACTATTTACTGTGTTGGGAATGCAAAAAAAAGGCCAAAAAAATTCTTTGCTGTCAAGATACATACGTTCTAATGGGAGACAATATTTGAATATTTAAGTTCATGCAGGATATAGATATATTTATATATGTACATGGAAATGTACACATATGTGTATATACAAATATACTTTATATATGTATCTACATATGCATGCATAAATACATGTAATACTGCTATGGCATTATTATGTAGATTATAGAATTTAGGAAAATAGAAATGACAGAAAAATAAGATAAATTTCGGAAGGGAACAATATGTGACCTTAGAGTTATTAGAGAGCCAATAGAGCGAGGACTAGCATGTTATACCTATTTATTACAATAATCAATCTAGCAGCCATATGGAAGATGGATTGGTAAGATGAGGAACTTGAGGTAGAGAGAACAATTATGAGCCATTGCAGTGTTCTAGGGGAGTAGTGATAAGGGCCTGAACTAGGGCAGGGACTGTGTGAGTCAAGTGAATGGGAGCATATGCAAAAGATACTGTGGCATTAGAAATGCCAGAATTTGTCAACAGATTGGCTAATTGGGCCGCTAAGGGAAAGTAAGGAGTCTAAAATGATCCTGAGGATGCTTGGAAGGTGATTCTAAATATGAAAGTCTAAGTTATGGAAGGGATAGTAGTTCTCTCAATAGAGCAAGGAATATTCAAAAGAAAGGTGTGTTTTGTAGGAAATATAATGTAATATGATCTTTGTTATATTGCAATCCATGTGAAGTACAACCCATGCACATTGAAAAATGGGGAGTCAGGTTCTTCAATGGGACTTATCCTAGGAGCCAAAACCAGCTCTTTTTATGTTTTAAACCCTAACCTTCTATCTTAGAATAAATACTATGTGTTTATTCTAAGGCAAAGGAGTGATAAGGACTAGGCAATATGGATTAAGTGACTTGTTCACAGTCATATAGCTAGGAAATGTTTCAGACCAAATTTGAACCCAGTATGTCCCATCTTGAGGCCTGGTTCTCTATGCACTGAGCCACCTAGCTGGTCCCCAGAACTATTTTTTGAGAAGTGCCTATTATGGTTACAAAGTGATGGGGATCAGGGAGGGGATTTTTCCCTCAGTGGCATATATGCAGCTTATTGAACTAGTTGTTCATAGGTAGTGGTTAGATTATAACTGGTCTGAAGAAGCATCTCCTGGCAAAGAAGTGGGAGAGACTGGAAACGCGTTCAGTAGAGGGAGAAGGATGATTAGGAGAATTGTTGGAGGTCAATGGTGGGTATGACTGTGTTTGAGACAAACCCCTAGATTAGTTATGATGCTGGCATTGGAATAAAGTAGTATCTAGTAAAGAAGTAACAATTAGCTCTCAGAAAAAGAACCCTGAATATACTTATTTTTCCTTATAAATATGTAATAAATTTAATAAATATGCTTATCTAAGAGAAACATTCTCAAATTAGCTATGTTCAAAAAACTGTCTCATTCTTTCCCCCAGCCCCTTTCTTCTATCCCTCCCACCTTCTTAAGAAGACAAGCAACATTATAGGTTCTGCATATATTGTCATAATAACATATATTTCCTTGTTCATCATGTTGTGAAACAGGACACATATTGCTTACACTAGAGAAAAATTCATGGAAGAAAGTAAAGAATGATATGTTTCAATCTGTATTGAGACTCCATCTGTTCCTTCTATGGCATGGATATCTTTTTTCATCATGAGTCCCTTGGAGTTGTCCTGGATCCTTGCCTTATTGCAAATAGTTAAGTCTTTCACAGTTGATCATCATACATTGTTAGCACATACAACATTCTCCTGGTTCTGCTCATTTCATTTTACATTACTTCATGTAAGTTTTTCCAGGGTTTTTTTTTGTGATCATCTTGTTTGTCATTTCTTATGGCACAATAGTATTCCATTATAATCATGTACTATGGCATTTTTAGCCATTTCTTATTTGATGGAAAACCTTTTAGTTTCCAGTTATTTGACACTGCAAAAAGAGTTACTATAAATAATTTAGAACATATAGGTTCTTTTCCTTTTTTTCTTTATCATTTTAGGAAATTAAAATAATAGTGATATTACTTGGTCTAAAACATAATTTTATAACTCTTTGAGTATAATTCCAGGTTGCTCTCCAAAATGTTTGGATCAGTTCATCCACCTACAATGTAGTAGTATTTCTATTTTTCACACACCCTCCAAATTTTTAATTTTGCCCTTTAATCATTTTAGCAAATTTGATAAGTGTGAGATATCTCAGAGTAGTTTTTATTTGCATTTCTCTAATCAATAGTGATTTACAGAAATTTTTATTAGTTATTTGTAACTTTTATTTCTTCATGTAAAAACTGTTCGTATCTTTTGACCATTAATCAATTGAGGAATGACTCATATTCATATATTTGACAAACTATACCTTTAAACTTAATTTGAATTACCATTTTCTGAATCATTTTAAGTTGGATGATTAAGAAGGCAGCAAATCAAGCTCTGATTTTTACAATTTGCTGCTTAATTTCATGTTTAAATACTCACACTGAAACTTTAACAATTAACTCTCTCTTAAGCTGTTTTGAGCTGACTAGACCTTATCTTGGATACAACTAATCTTCCTATCCAGTTATTTGACAAAACACCTAAGTTGTCAGACTGTAATCTTTTTCAAGCTCAGACCACAGTTGTCCAGATTTTTTGCTCTCACTTTAGAGGCTACTATTATAGATAAATGAAGCCTTTAACAAACTTCAAAGAACATCTAAAGGGTGGCCTACTTATTCATTTCCCAAGTGAACATTTATTCTCTAGTAATACCTTTGTGTAAATATAATACTATTCCCATGATCACTTTCACTGGGGATTATGCTAGATATTTCCCTTAATCAGGATTTATCTTCTGACAGTTATTCTAAGAATGAATGTGTGCAAAGGACCCCATTATTTGAGAAATTTTGTAGGGATTGATCTCACTTCAGTATTCCTGAGAGACTTTGGGAAGTAAGTGTGGTATTTCCAAATTGTGATCTCATGAGTTTACAGATGGTTTTTAATTGGATTTTTATTAGACAGCTAACAGAGATTTCCATACTGTTCCACTGCTTGCTTAGCCTATAATAGGAGGATGGATGTAATTAAATTAATGGAGTCTTGATTTAGAATTTTCTTCTCATTTATAGTGTTGCCTCTCATGAGTTACTTTACAAATGAACAAGCCAACCATTACTGCTTATGGCTCATTTATGTTCTGATTCCATTTCATCTATTTAAGTAGACTGATAGCAGATACAGCTTTTTATATAACTAATGTTAAGGGTTTTCAACTAAAGGCCTGCTTTGATGGCTTATCTGTAGTATGAAGGTGACCCTGGTTTCCAAAGGTTTGTCAATGAAGTGTGAGTTCTGTTAGGTTCTATCAAGCTAGAAAAGATTAGAAAATAGTCTCAGGGATGGACTGTGCCACATGTCCAATTTCTGCTGACAAATCTATCTAAATCCAGAAGTTCTCATCAGAAAATTAGATGAGAGGAGACTTTTTCCCCATAGAAACTCATGAAGATCCTCTTTTGTCACAGGTAAGAACTGTGATCTGTGTAGCAGAATGAAATCATAATGAAGTCAGTGATCTTTGAAGTATTGAAATTAGTACCATTAACAAATGGATTTCATTTGTTTATACCTATTTAACATTAGCAGGCCATCCATCTGTTTAGCTTTTGGAATATTTTTGAATTGATGACTTCTGGAAAGAATATGAGGAAAAGGCTTGATGTCCTTTTACAATCACTTTCTCCTCTCCTGAGACTTTTTGTCTTCAGGCCTTTTGATGCCTTTTGTTCAGGGTTTCTATTGATGATCCCTGGCAGATAGTGGGGAAGAATCTTACTTTACATATAAGTTTTGAAGCCAAATATTCATGCTGCATCTCTTGAGCTCTAGGCCTGCACTTACAGCTTCCTGGTGGACATCTCTGACTAGAAATCTATAGCCATCTGACACTCCACATCCAAAGTGGAACTCATTATCTTCCCTCCACAAAACCAAGCCTTCTTTCTAACTTCTTAGTCCTTTCATGTGTATCATCATTCCCTTTGACTCAGAGGATTTGAGACATCCTCAACTTTTCCCTTTCATTTCTATATTCAACCAGTTGTCAAAGCTTGTCAATTATCTCACATCTCACATATAGCTCATTTTCTTTAGTCATTACCCTAGATCAGGCCTTCATAATTTTTTAACCCTGGCTATTTTAACAGCCTCCTTATGGGCCTTGCTCTCTTGCTCTCCTTTCCATTCTCTATAGATCTGGGAAATTAATAATTCTAAAACTTGTAAGAACCTTATTCCTTCCACATGCTTTAATAGCCACACATTACCTCAACAAATGATCTCAAAATTTGAGTAACCTATGCTACGCCCCTATTACACTATGCCCTTTTCTACATCCATAAGCTAAAGTTCAGGTCTATCCATGTTACTCCTCTGCCCAATAAAGTTTATTGGCTCCAAATTTCCTGTAGGATAAAATACAAATTCCTCAGTTTAATATGCAAAGCCCTTTTCCATTTAACTCCAATCTATCTTTTGATAGAATAATTTCCTATTTCTCCCCTCATTGTTTCTATTTCTCAAACTCAGCATTCCATCTCTTTTGCAAAGGCTGGCACAAGTTTGGATGGCTTTTCCACCTCACCTCTACTCAGAATCTTTAGTCTTCCTTCAAGGCCAAACACAGATACTATCACCTACAAAAGATAGTATCCTTCCTTATCTCACCAACTGGTAGTATTCTTCTTCCCCTGGAATTATTTTGTATAGATTTTGTATTTATTTACCTATATACATTCTATTTCCTTCCAGTAGAATATAAAGCAATTTAGGGTAGGTAGGGATTGTTAGCATTTTTGTCATTTATCTCTAGATATTAGTACAGTGTAGCACATGTAATAGATGTTTAATAAATATTTGATAAATTAATTTGATTGGAACTGAAAGGGGATTGAGGCTATTCCTACCATTTTTCATAAATTAGTACAATCAAAGAATTATGTAGTACCTATTTGTTATATACTTTTTGTATTTCTAAGATAGTCAACATGGAGTTATATTGATACATATTATAGATATGTTATCTTTTTGTATCTATAGTAGACATAGATATCAATGTAATATCTATTTAAAATATATTCACTTGAAGGCCTTTGCATTGAACTTTCTAATTAAGGCAACACTTTTCAAATGTGATGCTAGATTTGGAAGGAATTTCTGGGAACCATCTTATCTGTCTCCTTGCCCAAGGCAAAATTTGCTTACAGTTACCAAGGTAGGTAAATTACTGTCCTATTCTTGAATAGGTTGCCCTGTGCTTAAGAATCTCTTTTAGCCAAGCATACTGCTTGACTGGAGGCATAAATTTTACTTTTTAGCTTTTACTTTCAGCAAAGAAAGACAAAACCAAAATAAAGAGTGAGGAGGATTCTAGACTTTGATTTGAAAAAGGCACAAAAATGTTTTATACTGATAAGGCTGGTTTACTTTAAGTACAGTATTAGTCTAAAACTTTGGGAATATTCTTTATAAGCAAACAGTTCTCAAAGCACTTTCATAGACATACTTTCATTTGATCCTTCAGTTCCCCACTCCGAATATGTGAGGCAAGTGGAGAAAATGAGTAGAACAAAAGTCTAAAAGACCCAATTTTAAAATTTAAAATTCTTGCTAAAAGGGGGGGAAATTTACAGAATAAAAGACATTGAATGCTTTTTTTGTTGCCATTACAATATGTATAATCCAAAAACTGCCAACTTTGTGATCTTCTCAATATCTTTTGCCTCAGTCTCTCCCTACTCTAATCAGTAAGCTGCTGTGATCTTCCTAAATCATAGATTTAACTGTCAACCTGGCTACTATCCTTAATATATTCATGTAGTTCTCTGCTACATGCTAGATCAAATATAAAGTTCTTTGGCATTTGAGTCACTTCACAATCTGCACTTTCCTATCTTTACTTGCCACCCTCCCCTCCTCCAACAGGCGCACACACGCCTCTTTGCTATTCCTTACTTTGCTCCATCTCCCATTTCCATGTACTGTTTGTCTCTACAAATCTGGAAATCTTTCCCTCTCGACCTTGCCTCTTAACCTAGCTCCCTTCACATCTCAGCTGAAATTCTGCTTTCTCCTGACCTTTTCCAACCCCATCTCATCACCTTCTGTTAGTGTCTTCTTTTCTGAGATGATTTCCTACCTATTTCTATGTAACCTGTTACCTGATGTCTCTTCGTTGGAATGTGAACTCCTTGAGGGCAAGGGATGTTTTTATTTTTCTTTGTATATCAATGCTTAGCATATTAATCAATTAATAAATGTTTTTTGATTGACTGGCTGATTCCATTCAATCCTCATGTGCTACCCATGACCTTCAACTCAGTATAACTTAAACCTGCCACTGTAATTAATGAAGATTGCTTCAATACCATAATCTTTGCTAGAGCTGTTCCTCTCTCTGTGTATCTCTCTCTCTCTCATACACAGAAAATCTGGTTGATACACTCTCAATAGAAGATACTTAAACACTTTAATCTAATTCCTCCCCAAGAAAGAAGTTTATCCCTTAGCAAATCCCATGAGCCCTTCTGCCAGGGCAAAGATAGTTTGAAAAGTCAGTGTAAAAAAAAAAAAGTATGTTGCAATGGTGGAAAGAGCACGGCATATTAAAATTTTGAGATCATTTGTTGAGAGGGCAGTGAGGGTTAGGTGGCTATTGGAGGTCCCCATGACTCCATATGTACGATCTTATGAAACACTTAGAAATTTTTGATTTGTTTGCTTTTTAGTGAGGACATTAATAATCATCAATCAGTCATGGTATTATTAGCATTCTCTCAACCCTGTGAGGAAATCAGACTAATTGAAGGAGTTCAGTAGGTAGTGGGATGGAATGGGGAAGGGAGAAAAGAGAGAGACAGAGGGTGGAAGAAGATCCTTGGGGGCAGACATGGGAGCTGTTGTTATGGAGCATGGGGCCTCTTGATTTTTGATGACTCATGTTGCTCTTCATTTCTGAATGAGAATAGACTGCCCCATACCATTATTTGCTTTCCACCCCCTCCTAATCTTTCTCCCTTTCTCCCTTCACTCCTCAACCACTTCCAAGAGGTCCATGGGGCAAGTAGGAGGTGGAAGGATAACTGTTCTAGTTTCCTTGGGGCATCTAATTGAAACCTGAGGCTACTAGTTGCTCCAGGGCCATGGATTCCCACCAAATCTTCAGAGCTATTCCTAAACCGAGATATGGGTCCAAGTGCCTGTATCAACCACAGCAAAGAAAAACTGAGGGGTTACCCACAGAGGGTGTAGGAAGTGATTCAACATATGTACCTCCCTCATTATAGACTTTATAATTTTGCTTTCTGTGTGCCCTGGGAGCTTAATAAATGTTCGACTGCCAACTGGCTGACAAAACCTCCCAAATATGGTAATCTCCATTTGCAGGGGGGGGCTGGGTGGGGAGGAGTGGGGGCAGGGAACCCAGAGTAGCCACTAGGGATTGGGACTATGCACCCAGGTCCTCTGACTGCTGAGCCAAGGTTCTTTCCAATATAATAAACATACTGATCTTCCATCAGCACAGAGATCTACCACCTAATATAAAAAGTCAGAATTGTAAGGGTTCCCACCCCCTCTTTAAATTGATAATCAAGTCATGGGACATATTGACTCCCACATTCCATTATATTTACCTTGCCTTGCGGAGTGAGGTGGAGAAGAGGTGGCATTGGGGCAAATCTTCTTTTCTGTTCCAATCTCGTAGAGATTCTTGGAGATAATGTCACCTGATTTTATCCCACTTCCCCAAATAGGCAAGTTTCTGATGCCGAGTCTGTCAAACACCTGGAGAGTATGTGTACGCGCGCGTGTGTCTGGGTGTGTGTGTGTGTGTGTGTGTGTGTGTGTGTCTGTGTGTGTGTGTGTCTGTGTGTATTTTCCCCAGGACCACAACTCTTTCCTAATTAATCCTCTCTCTACCTGCTCTGGCCCCACCCTTTGCAAGGTCCGAGCCCAGCCTCAGCTGTTTTCCCTCCTCCCTCATTCTCTCAAACCTCAAGGAATGAATTTCTTTAACTGCAGTCCCCAGGTGGTTCTCGCAGAGAAACCACCCAAGATCAGTAGCTTAGGGTACATTTTGCTGGAGGGTAACCCTCTGGTTGCAGATATTTCTGCTTCCCCTTCCTCTTTTTCCCAAATAGGCACTTGAACACTAGTATTTGGCTGCTTTTAAATGGAGAGGATTGGTCCTGGTTGCCTCTGCCTGCTTTTAACTGGCGGGTCTGCATCTTCCTCCTCCTCTTCCCTATTTTGATTCGAGTCACAGGGATCTGGTGCTTGCGCTTCCAAATTGAAGCTGGCCTCCAGCCAGGTGACCTTTTCTTTGTAAATTTCCTTCCTAAGCTAGGGAAAGGGGCTGGAATCTGTTTGGTGTTGTTTAGAGGAGAGGTGGGGGGGAGGGGGGAGGTTGGACAAGAGTTAAGGGCTGTTGTTAAACAGTTTCTTACCGTAAGAGGGAGTTCAGACCTAGATCTTTCCAGTTAATCACACAACAAACTTAGCTCATCGTAATAAAAAGCAGCTCGGTGCAGGCTGGCTCCTTTAGTAACAGCCTCTGCACAGGATCCTTTCACGCAGGCATCTCCTTCTGTGTGATCTGCCAGCAAGACCAACACCATGTGGGTGACCCAACTTCTGCCAATATTGGTGCTGCATCAGGTTCTTCAACATCTCCTCCTTCTTCCCATCACCATTTCCTTTGCAGGTTAGTTTTTTTCCCCCTTTTTCTTTTCTCATTAAAAAAACCATAACAACCACCACCTACCTTCCCCACCTCCTCTCCCCCAAGTTTAAATGTCTTTGAAAAAAAGAAACTCCAACAATCTTAGAACATTTCCTTTTTAACCTCTCTTTTCTGTTGAAAAGCCCTTTAAAGGATAATTAACGGCTCATCAATTCCCTCCTCCCTTCCTCACTAGCCTAATGGGGAAGAATTGTGGGATAGAAATAAAGTGCTAACACTAGTTTGGAACTTTGCCTGTTTGGGGAAGTTTAAAGCTGGGGAGAGGGTTTGACTTGGAGTGCAACTAAGTGATGGACAAGATTGTGGGGTTCATCCTTTCCCTAGATAAGACACCTCTCCAAACCAATCTCTGCTCCCATTTTACAGTCCAAGATTCAGCCTCTAACTGTGATAGATGCAGGTTTTAAATTGAGATACAGGACTCAAAACTCCAAATGTGTGCATGCTTTAAATGTAATCTTGCTAATCTTTTTCTCTTGTTCTCTTATCTCTCTCTCTCTCTCTCTCTCTCTCTCTCTCTCTCTCTCTCTCTCTCTCTCTCTCTCTCTCTCTCTCTCTCTCTCTCTCTCTCTCTCTCT
>NC_058134.1:161411107-161498882 GCF_016433145.1 Gracilinanus agilis | reverse complement strand
CTCTCTCTCTCTCTCTCAGTCGTGCCTCTCTCTCTCCTCTCTCTCTCTCTGTTTCCCCCTAACCCCCTCTCCCCCCACTAACTACTCAACTACTCTGCTTCTCTCCTTTCTCTCTGGGTATCTCTCCTTGGGTAGTTGCCATGGATGGAAGGCATAAATAGTATGGCTTTGATTAGGCTCAAGAGCAACTTCACTCTTTTTTTTTCTCACTTTCTACCCCAAACTTCAGAACTATGAAGGAGTCATTTGGGAATGACTGTTGTCTGGGTAGTTTAAAGAATATTTCATTTGCTGCTCCTTGGAACTTATCAGGACAAGAGGAAACATCTGTATTTGGTTGTATTATCATTGTAGTGGCTAGAATATTGAAGTGAGAAGGCAGTGAACATCTAGGACATGGGGGAATATAAAGCTTGGAATGAATGACCAGATGGTAGATATAGCCTTTTCCAAGTCCAACACAAAGAATTGGCTATATCTTTTGAACTAAATTAGGTATGAATAATCAGATTCATGATCCAGTGTCTGATGAAATCCAGGGATTGACAACACTAAGAATGAACTAAGTAGATAGGAAAGAAAATCATCAACCTTTGGGAATTGACTTCCCTTTAGTGCATCTTTTTTTTTTTTTTAATAGTGTACTTTATACAGGGAGGTCATTAGGTTGAGAATGGTAAACTAGAATGTTTTTTGATGAAACTTCTGGAGAAATGAAAAATAAACTTCTTTTTTTCAAGTTATGTATAACTGACTAAAATGTAAATTTTGATTACTGGTGAATTTATTATAGTTGTTTCTTATAGGTCAGGAACACCTATAGGAAGTTTTAAAATATGGTTCAAATAATGGTTAATATTTGGGAAGTTATAATTTCTTCAAAACACTTTCATGGTATTATTAACCATATTTTCTTCTCAATTATATATAAGTCCACACAGCAAAACATTGAAAGAACAATTCTATTTGTTTTTGGAATGAATTACAATATGTGATTTTGGCAGCAGATTTACCTTCCTAATAACACTTAACTTTGGCTAATGTTGAAATGATTTTGCATTCTCAGAAGTGTGTTGGCTAGTAGAGGGAGACCAAGAGGGAATTACAAATTTGCCATGGATAATTCATGAAGTGGATGTCTGAGAGTTGAAACTACTTTGCTTAGGAGGTAGGTTTAGCTGGTAGTTTTTGTATATAACCTTCCTTTGGATTTGTGTTCAATGTAATGAATGTAATCTGATAGACCATTTAAAAATATACAAGAAAAGATTTTTCCTTTTCTGTTCTTTAAACAGCATTAATTCTTTAGTTTTTGTTACTGGTTATTTGGTCTTATAACAGTAAAGTAGTGCTATAGTTAGAGGCATCTTGAACCAGTGTAAAGGACACTGAATCTGGAATCAGAAATCATAAATTTCAAACGTTTCTGCATCTTTCTAGGTGGATAATCATGTGAAGGTCATTTAATCTCTGTGAGCCTCAATTTTCACATCTACAAAATGGGGACAATTAGATATATTCCACAGGATTGTTGCGAGGAAACTGCTTTGTCAACTACACAGTATAAAAAATGTCAATCAGTTAGTGAGAAAAAATGGAGAAGGAATTTTAAACTTATAAACCTCCTAAAGACAATATATTGTGGCAGAACACTACAGGACTGTGAGCCAAGAGACCACCAATTTTCATCATAATACTTATGTTATTAGAAGCCAGTGACTATCTCTAGTTAGCAGTTTCCCCCTCTGTTAAATGAGAAGTTTAGAAGACCAAGATTTCTAAGGTCACTTTCAGTTGTAAAAGACTATGATAGTGGTTACCAGGTGAATATTAAGATAAGATTTACTAGCCAACCCATCAATGGAGAGTAGAAGGTACTTCAGAGACGTTTATTTAGGAGCAAGCTCCCTTTAATAACAACTTCAAAGCTGAAATAATGCTCTACTTAGAATCCCAAAAAACTGGCTTCAAATTAGTACTCTGTCATTTATTACCTGTGTGACTTCAGAGAAGTCACCTAACTGTTCTTGGTCTCGGTTTCTTCATCTTTTATATTAAATGAGGGGTTAGACTGGCTGGATGGTATCTAAAAGTCTTCCTAGCTTTAAAGCCGTTATCTTAAGGGATTACTTAGTTTATATAAAACAGTATAATTTCACCTTTTAGACCAAATTGGGACACTTGTAAGCCATTTCTGAAGGAGAAATGAATCATTCAAAACTATATCTGGTTTCTGCACTATTTTCTCCTATCAATTGATCTACAGATCTTTCAATGCTGTGATTTTATAGCTTTCTTTTGTATCTCAGAGGTTTCCTTGATGTCTTAGAAATTCTAGTTGTCAATGAAAATAATAATGAAAATGTAGATCTGTCTATGGAGCTTTTCTTTCACATCCTCTGTTCTCCATTTCTTTTAATTATTTGTTTGTCGTTCTAACATCTCATCACTTCATACTTGCTAATCCTTAATCATGTGGACAGACTTTTCAGAGTGAATGGAGCCAGATTCCTGTTTCTTTCCACACTCTGCAAATCCTTTTCCTGCACTGACCTCCCTTTGAAGTCACTGGGAGCTCCCACATAGAGGAAAATATATGAGGTACTAAGAGAAATGAGTATCTGGCCCAGGGACCAAAGGGAGAAATATGTCTTACTTAAAGCACCTTGGACTCTTAATACATTTGGCACCATTTGCTGCTACATTTCACTAGCTTCCAAACAATCTCAAGCTTCAAATAAGTAAATGAAATAAGGGGCTAGATAGGAGACATACTCACCAAAATATTTCTCCCATATTCTTCCATTAGCCAGAGTTTTTCCCTGGGGCTGTGTATTGAGAGTGGGAAGGAATGATTGTTATTTTCAGGGATGCTTTACCCATTTTATTTCAGTCAAAGCTGTCTTCAATTCAACAAATGTTTATTAAACCTCCATTATGTACAAGGTATTGGCTGTAACCCTTGCTCTTAAGGAGCCTAAATCCTGGCTTTGGGCTGGGAGGATGGCTACAGTGTGTACATAGATAAAGGCATGTAGAAGGCACTGGGGTGCAGAGATGATATGGATTTGAACCAAGATACAAAGCTTAGCTCTACTATTACCAGTTCAATAAACATTTATTAAGTACCAAATATGTGCCAGGAACTCTTCTAAGTGCACCCCTGTGTAATATTAAGCAAATCATTTAACTTCTCTGCGGCTCAGTTTCCTCATCTATAAAATGAAGGGCTTGAACTAGATGGCTTCTGAGGTCCTTTCTGATTCCAAATCTGTGATGCTATGATTATAATTTTGGGAGACAGAATGTGACTGAGGAGATTTGGGAAGGCTTCCTGAGGAGGCGGCATCTCTGTTGATCCTGAAAGGAATATAAAGGTTATTAGAGGGGAACACAAAAAGGGAGGCTCCCTTGAAGGAATGAGGCAGCTTTTGGGAAAGCAGAGAGGACAGAGGAAAATGTAGAGTCTGAGGAACATGTGGGAGCACAGGTTGGTTGGAATAAAGAGTACCTGAAGGGCAATAAAATGAAATAAAGTGGGAAAGGCTAGTTGGAGTCAGATGGTAAAAGACCTGAAATGTTAGAATGTGGAGTTGTTTTTTTTTTTTATTTTGTTCTGTAGTCATTAGGGGACCATTCAGAGACTTTTGAGCAGGGGAGTGACCAAGAATGATCAGATGTATAATAGTAGTAGTAGTAGTAGTAGTAGTAGTAGTAGTAGTAGTAGTAGTAGTAGTAGTAGTAGTAGTAGTAGTAAATGGCNGTAGTAGTAGTAGTAGTAGTAGTAGTAGTAGTAGTAGTAGTAGTAGTAGTGATGGTGGTAGTAGTAATAGTAGTGATGGTGATAGTAGTAGTAGTGGTGGTGGTGGTGGTGGTAGGAGTAGTGGTGGTGGTAGTAGTGGTGATAATAGTAGTGGTAGTAGTATACAAACAATATATTTATAGTATTATATAATATACTTGTATGCATAAAATTTATTCAAAGTATATATTATAATCATTTATGCATGCAATTATATTATAGAGTACATATTATATATGTTTATATATACCCAAGCTATGTATATTTTATATATATATATTTATACTATAGTTATACACTGTATACAGGTATATATACATAATATATTATGCGGTATATATATGGTATGTGTACAAACATGTATACTATAAATTCATATTTACATAGTAGTAAGTAGTAAGTGGTAGTAGTAGCAGCAGCAGCAGCAGTATCAGTAGTTGTAGTAGCAGTAATAGTAAATAATAATAATAATAATAATAATTCTTATTATATAGTTCTCTAAGGTTTACAGTGTTTAAAATACACCCTCATTTGATTTAATCCTCAGAACAACAATGTAAGGTAAGGAATACTGATCTTAACCTTTATGATACATTAATTGAAACTGAGTCTTAAAGATGTTCAGTGACTCATCCAGGGCCATACAATTATACCTCATTTTAATCATTGTTTTAAAGAGGATTCATAATCTTATTTGAGTGAAGGAACAATTTGGCAGCTGGGAAAGGCCTTTTGATTTCTCACAATTCCTCACAAAAAAATAAAATATAGGATTAGAAAGGAAACCAAAGGTTGATAAAATTAAAGATTTAAAACATCTTCTACATAGAAATAGAATATACTTAGACAGAGATACATAATAGGTGTGTGTGAAAAATCCAACCTAAAAATAAACTCATTGCTAGAAAATATAGTCCCAATTTTTCTTTGGATATATATATATATATATATATATATATCTGTCTATGTGTGTCTGTACAACTGAGTCTCATTGCGTAGACAATAACACCAAAGTTAAATTGGGAAGGCTCTTATTACTTTTTGATTGGTAGTGGTAGAGGGATATCGAGTGAGAACTCTTAATTAAAGTTTCTAAGCACTTATTCTACTTAAAATCTCTTTCCCGGGGGCAGCTGGGTAGCTCAGTGGATTGAGAGCCAGGCCTAGAGATGGGAGGTCCTAGGTTCAAATCTGGCCTCAGATACTTCCCAGCTGTGTGACCCTGGGCAAGTCACTTGACCCCCATTGCCTACCCTTACCACTCTTCCACCTATAAGTCAATACACAGAAGTTAAGGGTTTAAAATAAAAATAAAAAAAAATCTCTTTCCCTCCTCCAACTTTAAATTTATTTATATACAAATCTGCATTTAAATATGCAAATTTGTATATATATACTATTATATATATATACTTCTACATATATATAATTTTTGTGTGTATAGGTATAAATACAGAAATATACAAACAATATATTTATAGTATTGTATAATATACTTACTTGTATGTATAGAATTTATCCACAGTATATAATTGTTTATGCATGCAATTTTATTATACAGTACAAAGTGTGAGCATTTATATATACCCAAGGTATTTATATAATATAAATATGTGTTTTTACACTATATTTATAAACTGTATACAGTTATATATACATAATATATTATATGGTATATATATGTGATGTGTACTATAAATTCATATTTACATATAAATAAATTTAGGGCCTGGAGAGGGAGCCTTTAAGCAGGATGTGTTGAGCAACTTTAAAAGCTCTTCTCAGTATCCCTTTCCATCCTCCCCTGGCCCTCTCCCTGGCCAAAAAAAAAAGGTAATAAGATCCTTTTCAATTCACTCTTTGGTATTTTCAGTCTAATGAGAATAAGTTGTGTAGACATAAACAACAAATGTACACACACACACACACACACACACACACACACACACGAACCTTAGATTGAAAAAAGTTGAAACCATATTTTATAGCAAAGAATTTTCTTTTTAATTGTCATTAATCACATTTTTTGCGGTTAGTTTTTTTTTATTAGAAAGGAAATATATTTCCTAGGTTTAAGAGTTCTGAATTTTTATGTGATTTAGGCAAGGCCTAGAACTTGAATTTTGAATAATGTGTCACTGACCTATGAAAATGAAAGGAAGAAAACATAAGAACAAAAAAAAAAAGAGTAATATTGGGGCAGATACAGGGCACGAGGGATAGCATGTCATGCCTCAAGTTGGGAGGACCTGGGTTCAAATTTGACTTCAGACACTTTCTAGCTATGTGACTTCGGGCAAATTTCTTAACCCTTTTTGCCTAGGCCTTGTCCTTATTTCTTAAGAATTGTTACTAAGATAGAAAGGAAGCATGTTTTTAAGGATATTATAAATAACAAACAACAACAATCTGAGCACCCACAGTGTATAGCAAAGTATCATTTACAACAAAGCTGCTTCACTTAAGCCCAAAGATGTTTATTAACTAACTTTTTTCATTCATGATGTGAAAGAAACATAAGAATATAAAATCACAGTTAGCATGGAGTTTTGTTTGATTTTACTTGTCTAAAGAAAACCATTTACAAACATATCATTCTTCTGACTTTAATTCCACCCCCTTCAGACTTACTAGTTTCTTTATGTGATCTCCTGCCCCTGACTGCACATAATTGTTTCACATCAGCTGTCCAAGACATTCTGCCAATTTTAAGAGCCATCTTCTTTTTAGCTAACATGATCCCTTCAGAGAACCATTCCAATAGCCATATACTTTGCTCATGCTGTTGTTAAAGAAGACACCCAATTGCAATACATTTCAGCTTCCATTAACTACCATAATTTTCTGGGAAATATACAAAATGAAAAATGAAGTCAAAATATTTAAGATTAGGATGACTCCTGACAGCTGGAAAACAGTACACAGAGGTCAGAGGAAGTAGAAACTCTTGATGGAAAAACTTATCTCTCATTAATAGAATTCTGTAATAGAAGCCAGAAGTTGAAGAAGTTTTCACATCCTTTACTTGAGAGAATGACACATTTTTTCTGAATCTGTCCCTGACCAAAATGGAAGTATGAGCCATAAGACTTTAACTTTACATTCTTTTTATCTAAGATTTTTAAAACTTTAATGAGGGGGCAGCTGGGTAGCTCAGTGGAGTGAGAGTCAGGCCTAGAGACAGGAGGTCCTAGGTTCAAACCCGGCCTCAGCCACTTCCCAGCTGTGTGACCCTGGGCAGTCGCTTGACCCCCATTGTCCACCCTTACCAATCTTCCACCTATGAGAAAATACACTGAAGTACAAGGGTTTAAAAAAAAAACTTTAATGAGCACTTCACTCTTTAATGCTCACCAAAACAACTTCTTAGGTAGAAATCAATGGAAGAGATATTTGGTTCTTATAGGAGTTAATCAGTGTCTTTTGATAAAAGAGGTACAGTTATAATCTGGAAGCTACTCTTGTGCTAGGCATATACTAGAAACTCAAATATTTGATGATTTATTCATACTATTGATTAAAATTTATCATTACCTTTTCAAATATCCACATAGGACTATCTTTTGCTAACATTCTAGTTTGCTGCTTCATCAGAAAGTAGAAGAGCCCCTGAATAAGGTTAAAATTCTTCTGCAATCATGGAAAAGACATAGATTTGACATCAGAAAACTTGAAATCTTTTGCTTTCAATTTGTTTGACTTTGCGCAAATCACTTCACTTATTTCTGTTTAACATTGTTTGGTTGTTTTTTTAACTGTAAAAGTGATGGATGGTTTTGAGGGTTTAAATAGCACTAATTCCTATGATTTGGAAAGTCTTATCAAGGTAGAAAAGTATAAACTATAGAATGAACTCTATGTCTATGTTCAAAACACTGGCCTAGTTTGAATGAGTTCCTCATCAGAAAGGGTTATTTACCAGTTGATGAATTTTTTTGACAACAACAATTTACTGGGCTATTTATGGGGGCATAGAAGGGTTGCAACCTTCATTAGTCAAGAGAGTACCCATTTTAATGAAATTCTGGATCCTTGATATAGTGAGATATACATGTCTCACTATATCAAGGATCCAGGATTTTATTATATATATGCCTTTACATATTATGGGGTGAAGATTATTCTCTCAAGGGATTTGAAGGTTTTGAAAAAGCATACTTTGGAGACATAAAAACAAAGAATTATAGCCATATTTCTTGAATTTCTATAGATATTCAGGTCAGAATAGAAACTGATAATAAAGCCTGAATGTTTAATAAATAACAGGAGCCAGTAATTGCTGGCAAAGTCAAAGTATCTGCCATTTTTGGCATCTCGTTTTTATAGGTTTTATGGAGTTTTGCCTTCTTGATACTATCTTTTTTCTTATTTAATGTCCCCTTTCTTATAGTCCCAATCTCTTTTGCTTCTTCATTCATGTCTGCCAATTTAACTTGTAGAAAACGCTTTCACAAGCTACCTGTGTGCAAACTACTAACTCAAAACAAAGCAAAATAAAATGAAACAAAACTTCCATATTCTAGGATTGACAGTGAGGGATTCTAACTACCTCTTAAGAGAGAGATGATGTACTAGTATGTAGAATCAGATGCTCAGTTTTGGAAATAGCCAATGTGGGAATTTGCTTGGCTTAATTATGCTTATTATTGGGGGCTTGTCATTTCTTTTTATTCTTCAATGCTTGGGGGAGGGGGAATATGGGAGGAGAGCAATGCTTGCTAATTGAAAAAAAAAACAAACTTAAAGAAAAAACTCCATGCACATCCTTTTTTCTCTACCTATCTCTACTTCTATCATCACCTCAAAAAAGTCCCATCTCCTAGTTAGTCCTCAACTCCTTAGGGCTTTTAATATTTTGTGTTTGTTTCATTTTTTTCTGTTTCTCTACTTTCTTAATTTTCTGACTTCTTAAAAATGCTTCTCTCCTGTCCTGACTATAAATACAGAAAGGACTTGCATAGTGCCCTCCCACCCCAGGGCAAGCAAACAGCCTGTGCCTTCCTAAGGGAAAAATCGTATAGCAGAGGAAAGAAAGCTTTCTTGTCTCATAAATGGCTCCCATGTAAGACATTTAATAGACTGTGGTCACCCTGACTGCCCAGTAGCTGCAATCTATTAGCAGACCTGACTGTGCCGAAGTCAAGTAATGGTAGCAATTAGGAGTTGGGACAATTGAGGTAAATGAGTAAGTGAAAGATCACATTTTCAATTCTTCCAAGATGTACAAAAAATTAAGCCTTTTTAGGATGAATAGCATATCTTCCTGGGTTATTTGGCTTTTTAATGGGAAACTTCATGCTATCTGGTGGCCTTGAGGAACTCTTTATAAAGAAAAATGAGACTCACATTAAAAGATGAAGTTTTGATTAACCACACTTGGCTGGAGAGCAAGAGAAACAATGCCGGCATAGAAAAAATATTAACTGGAAGAAAGATGTATTTATATAATAAATGGGAAAGAAAATGTTTTAAAAGTAATATAGTTTTCTCTCTCCCTAATGGTTGGTTGTATAGAACAAATACAGCCAATGTGTCAGATGCACAGATTTTATTGAATTCTGTCCTGTCTAACGCTGAATAGTTTTTGATAGTTGTTATAATTGATATAAGAACAAAATTCAGGAAGAAATGAAAAATACAATATGAAACATGACATGATATGGCACTGGCCTTGATTCTTACTTTCTTGCCGTTTGGAGAAGAGCATGTTATTTATTTCTTCAGAATGAACTCTGTCCCATTTTGAAAGAGCATCCTCTTTCCAAAATACTGTAGATTAGTGACTAGGCATGATGACATGGTCAGGTAAAATAATTCTTTTGAATATTTTCCATTAAGCCTTTTTTTTTCTTTTGAATGTTTTTATTCATAGAGGCCCAGAGGAAAAGAAACACCCTACATGAATTCAAAAAGTCAGCAAAGACAACCCTGATCAGACTAGACTCATCGCTGAATATCAAAACCAAAAGGCTGAACACGACGGACAAATGTGCCAAGAGATGTATTAGGAATAAGGGCCTTCCATTCACTTGCAAGTAAGTTATTCCTTTGCTTTTATAGGAATTCTCCACTCATAGGATACACCCACATGGCCTATACACACAACATACATCATATTTTAAAATTATTGGTGCCCAATGTACGATGTAGTTGATGTATGCAATTTAGACCTGGGCCTTTTAAAGTTTTTGCCACAGGAGACATATAATACTGTTAAAAGAAACAGAAGGGATAAATGAGAATGGAGAACAGGACATTAAAAAAGCCTAATAAAAAAGGTTTATCTTTTTAAAATTTATTATGTGTTTTGCGAACTCCTCTCTTATGTATATAGCTGTGATTATTAAAAATGAAATTCATTTGGATTGATTTTATTTAATTCCCTTTAAATTTCTAGGCCATGTATTCAGAATAAATATTTATTAGTAACAGAAGCAGAAGGAATTTTGAGAATAGGAACTGCAGAATTGGGCAACAGCCAGGATTTATAGTAACTTGTGTCAAAGGCCCAGGAGATTGAGAATAGAAGGTGTTGAGAGCCTCAGACAGTATCTACAGGGTTTGGCTTTGGCAACAGGGAATGTTGAAAAGGCATTAGGGGGAGACGTGATAAATGTTTAGTTGAAAAGTGATAAGGTCATTAGAAATGGCATTAGAAGAATCAAATTAAGGGTTTGCTAGCCTTTGCCAGTTTTTGTTGTTACTTGATAATGAAAAATAACCTTCTCCCACTGTACAGAAGTAGCATGATAATGGATAGTGAGCTGACTTTGGATCCAGGGAGACCCAAGTTCAAAACTCACTTCTGGCTCTGTGACTGAAGTCACTTAAGTCACTTAAGTTAAGAAAGTCACTTAACCTCTCACTTCTGTAGACCACTTTCTGAAACTAAGTTGCAGAGAAGGTCTCTATCTGAAAGCAGAGATAATTTCATTTTCCAGTAATTCCATATGTTAAAAGAAATCAGAGGTCTAGGCCCTAATCCTTTCCCACAATAAAAAATTCAGTAGACTTTTCACTTTGAGTTGAGGCTACAGGGGCAACATTTTGAGAATCCTTCTCAGAGAATCCTTCTCAGTAGTACCAGAAGAATCAGAGATATAGAAGATAGACTGGTAAAATTCTTGGAGGAAATCTTTGTATATTTTCATACATGCAATGGAGTCTTTTTTCATGTACATAGCATAATATTCCTGGGAAAGAGAGCTTGACTTGTAGTTAGCGATCCTCAGCATAGGCCATATCTATGGTCCTTTCTTGTGGTATTACCTTTTTGTTTTATGGCCAAGTTACAATTTACAAATGTCTCTCAATTGGATATAGGGATGAAATGATATTCTTTGTACATTTCCAATTCAAATTCTCTACTTTTGTCATATTTGCCAAATTTATAGAATTGTGATATTCTGAATTTAAGTTCATAGCTTATTTTGAAATTTTATATTATTTCCATTGTTTAATGAAACAGAGACAAGGAAGTTGGGTGGAACTTTGGGAAAAAATAATAATCAGGGCTGTTAAAACAATTTTGAACCAAGTGAGAACAATGATTCATAAATACTAGTTTCTGTCTTTAAAAATATTACTAAGTATTTCAACTATTTACTTTGTTGTATTAAAATATTTATTAAGTAAGTGTCTGATATTGTAAAGTACTATGCCCTGTTCTGGATGGAGAGATGGTTCCTGATAACAAGGAATGTATCTAATAAGGAAAATGAGCCATATAATTATAATATGAAAAAAGCATGAGAAGTAGAAACAAAATGAACTTATACTTTCCAGGAAGAGCACATCACTTTGGGCTGTGAAGAATATGGTATCTAAAATAGGCTTTAACTAATAATAATTTATATTTATATGATACTTTAAAGTTTCCAATAGGTTTTTTACAATATCCTTTTTAGTTAGGTAGTATTTAAATATTTTTTCCAATTTACAGATGAAAAAACTTAGTTGAAGTGGTTTGTGCATGGATCAAGCTAGTGAATCTAAGAGCTAGAATCAACTTATTCTTCACTCTCTGTCTTTTCTTATTATGTTGTGCTATATATTACTCCATCTCTAAGAGGATGGAAAACATGAAAAAATGGTAAGAGTAAATAAACTGGAGAAAGTACATTTCAGGTAAGCATGGAGAACACTGTTGTAGGGGCAAAGAGGCTTTATGAAAAGAAGGAAAAATATTTAGGGAATGGTTTGAGTATTTTGGTTTGATTTGAACACAGAGTTGTAGAATACTGACAAATTCAACTGGCAAGGTAGGTTGGAATAAGAGTGTGGAAGGCCTTGAATATCAGGATTATTAAGCCTCATTGTTGTTGTGTAGCTAATATGACGTTTTATTTGCCAACTCCTCTCTTAGACTGTCAGCTCTTTGAGAGTAGGGTCTGCCTTTGGCCTCTAGTGTTTGTCATAATATCTAGCACATTGTAGGTGCTTAACAAACGTTTCCTTATTGATTTACAGTTGGCTAGAGAGGAAAAAATAACTAAATGCCTCAAAGACAGTTTAAAATAAAAAGAAGGTTCTTAAGATCAAGATCTTAAAAGTTGGATGAAGATAAAATGTCATGGAAGACATAAACTCAAGGACAAGCCTAGTAGAAGAGTGTATAACCCATTGGGAACTTATTTTAGCATAATGAAATAATGAAAATAGGATGATGGAAATAACAATAAAAAGTCAACCTCCATATGTGGAAACATCTGTGCAAATTTGGCAAAACTCGTGTGTTCTAGATTGACCTCATATGTTATTAAAGAACACATAAATAAGGCCTGAAAGCTATCATTTGCATCCATTAAAAAGTATACCTAGAAATCATGATATAATACAAATAGAAAAATTAAATGTTAAGATTTGAAGATCAGGTTATTTATTTAAACTGTCATCATGCCTTCTTCAGTGTTGATTGTATTTTAATTAGGTTATTCATTTCATTTGTTCATCTGACAA
Organism: Gracilinanus agilis; assembly: GCF_016433145.1. Taxonomy (NCBI): domain Eukaryota; kingdom Metazoa; phylum Chordata; class Mammalia; order Didelphimorphia; family Didelphidae; genus Gracilinanus; species Gracilinanus agilis. The sequence goes on along the minus strand of NC_058134.1, from coordinate 161,486,122 downwards.
CACTGCAACTATCAAGCAATCAACAAACATTTATTAAAGGCTTATTATTATGTGGTCGGCACTGGGATAAGTGTTAGAGATATAAGAGTGAAACAGTTCCCAAACTCAAGGAACACATATCCCAAAGAAGAGGCAGCATCTGTATGCATAGGAATATACAGAATACTGGTTGCTGTCCTTTGTAATCGAAGAGGACCAACATGACATCACTGATGATGTCTTTTGGCTCATACATAAATTGGATTTAAGTGAGGCAGAGTTGCACAAAGTCGTCAGCCTCACTTTCTCTTCCAGAAACTTCGAAGTCCAGTGGCAAGACAAAAAATCAAGACAGCTGGTGATGCTCGGGATGCAGTGGATGACCTTGACGTCTTCGATGTCTAACCAAGCTCTAAGCACTCCATAACACCTGCTTCCACTGCCTTCATGGCCTTGGAACAAATTGTTCTCATCTGTCCCTTCTCCTGGAGGAAGTCTTCACCTGCCCGGGGTAGATAACCTTTTAACACACCGATGGCTTTGATGCCTTTGATACCTCAACCTGGTTTAGCCTGCCTGCTGAGACGGTTTACTGGGGTGTGGTTGCTGTGTATGCTACAGCTTCTTGGAGCCACAGGTGAGAGTTTGGTGGCAGGTGGACATCCAAGGAAGAAAGCAGTTCTGAAAAGGGCTCTACAAGCCCTCATGGCAGAGGCACAAGTCTTCCTTGAACACCTCCTAGAACCCAAATTTGAGGTTATTTTAGGAGGTAGAATCTGGAGAGATCAGAAAAGGCTTCAGTGTAGAAGATAATCCTTGAACTGATTCCAAGAGATGGAGGTGAGATATTAGACTGCAGAATCTTTAATAAATATCCTGGGATCACAGATATGAAGGAACTCAGAGGTCACCAATTCTCTTGTTTTTATAAATGAGAAAACTGACGCCTAAGAAGGTTAAAATACTTATTAGTCTATACAAATAATGATGAGATGAGAGAAGTTTTGGATGTAGATCCTCTGTCTTCAAGTACAGTATTTGTTCCATGAAAGATGTGTTTTAATTACCTTTTTATCCCTACAGCATTTTTCAAATAATAAATAAATAGTTTGCTTATAATTTTGCTGGCAATGAATTAAGATTTTTTTGAGGTGCAATGTATCTAGGGCTAGAAATTAAGAAAAGAATGTTATATTCATTTGTTAGCTAAGTGAAATGAAATATATCCAATAGGACTCACATTTACTCTTAGGCTTAAAGGTTTTCAAAGACCTTTCTTCACAACCCTCCCCTGAGGTAAGTTGCCTAGTGGTAAGACAAAAGTGAAGGCAACTGGTGAAATACAAGTTGTAATATGTACGTTTTTCAAATTGAGAAATATTGTGGAGCACCAACTATGGGCTCAGTCTTTCAACTGTCACTCAGGTGAGCAAATCAGGTTCCTGGGAATGGCTACTATTTGTTCTCAGCAAGGGTTTCTAAGGTATTACTACTCATTTTTTAATGTTAAAACTCATAAGCTCTTATTGGTATGTTCAATAACATTACTTAACCAGTTATTTTCCCTCAGTTACCAATTAACCAGTGAATATCAATTAGCTTTTACAATGAGATATTTCCTGAGAAGGTAAAGCAGTGACCAAAGGACAACGACATCCTTCCTTAGAGAAAGATGGATACTCCTTTCTTGTACTTTGAGTCCTTGAGAACAACTTAAATCAGCTACTACAAAATATACACCTGTTCTCAACCAGGGGAAAAAGTAATACATGTGGGTTCTGGGAATTCCTTTCTCCTATCAAGATGTGCCCAACAAGGGTTGTTTTTTTGGTGTGGAATTGGATAAGTAACTCTTTTTTTCTTATTAATGTTTCCAACTTTTAGCACAATGCCTGGCTCAGAGTGGGCACTTATTGAACTGAATGAAAAGTCTTTTTATGACGATAAAAGAGAATTATAGGAAATAGATTATACTTGTCAATGCTCTGAATTAAGGCAAAGAATCTCTCCACAAACATGCTTATAAGCAGTAGCAGCAACATTTTATGATTTAGATTAAAACCAGGTACTTAATATTGTATATCATCTATAATCAGGGCAATATCCATGTTTACTCTTAGGACTAGCACCTCATTGGCTTGTGCCCCATTATACTAAGTACAGAGATCTGACATTTGGGTGTGGGTCATTTTATTTGAAGACCATTGCTCTTTCCACAGTACCATTCTGTCTTGGAGATATACATAATTTAGATGTTATCAGAGACAACCAAAGCAAGTAGTTGGGGATTATATGATAAATGGAAGGAGGAATGAATATGAGAAAAATTAAGATAACAATAACAGAATAGATAGCCTTAATAAGACAATTTTGTTTGTTAGAGAAATAAGACAAAATAATTTTTGGAGAGGATAACATTGGATAATTTGGATATTGACAGTTTGGTAGCATTTTCTTCTACAGAAGAAAAAACAACCCTAATTAGATGCAAGAAAGAAAGAGGAAGGAGAATGAACAGTAGTTTTAATGTAATTCACTAAGCAGTAGGTTACACTAGACCTACCTGATGAAACTATTGTCACTAAATATAATTCATGATAAAATGTTTCATACATTCTTAACTCTAATTAATTAAAAAACGTTCTCCATATGTTATTCTCTTCTTACTTCTTGATGACTCTCAAAAAATAAATATTACAGATTTTTTTTCATTTTAAGGTGTGAAATTCTAAAACCAAGAACCTTGCTTCCCACTACTACTTTTTCAAATGGAAAATAGGACTAAAATATGTTTATATGCTTGATGTGCATGGGGACAAATTGATGAATAACTGAATAATTATATATATATAAAATAAAATTGTATACCTATAAAATAATTTTGAAAGGCTCTGAATCAATTTTGAGGAAGTAGATGCCATGTGATATTTTCTTTCATCTACTTCTTTAAAATTCATTTAGCTGTCTTTCAAGATTTTTATAATTAAATTACTTCAAAGTGGTTATTTCCTAGCAGTGAGGTAGCTCAATGGGTAGAGAGCCAGGCCTGGAGTTAGGAGAACTTAGATTCAAATCTGGTCTCAGACACTTCCTAGCTATGTGACTGGAGAGAAATCACTTAACCCCAATTACCTAGCCTTAATTCTCTTCTGCCTTAGAACAAATACTTAGCATTCAACCTAAGATATAAGGTAAGGCCTTAGTTTTTTTTAAAGAAGTGGTTATATCATATACATATATATCATGTATCATATATCAATAACATACAAAATGTCTAGTTGTTCAAAATGTAAAATCATTGGTTATTAAGAGTTGCTTAAAGAGCACATTTAGAAAATCTTAAGGAAATTCTTAATGGAGTAGGAATTATTTGTACATATTTGTTTGTACATGTTTGTGCAGATTGTTTATACATATGGCAATATACAATTATTGATGAGTCAATTTAGAAGAACTTTATAATAATTTTAAAGTATAAAAAGGAGAAAAAATCAATTTGGCAGTTAGACTAAACTAAGGAATAATGAGACCTACATATGATCCTGGTAAGTAAATCACTTAATTGTTATATAAGAATGACATTTGTGTTTATAGCTTTGTTTGTACTTATGGTGTTAGAGAATTGTCTTTGAAGAACCATAATTTTAAAAAAAATTCACTCATGGTACTTACCCAGAGTAATAACAACTATACAAATATCTTAGTAAAGCTTTTCATTAGCATTTTCTTTAATGCGTTTTTTTTTGTTTTTAGCACCTTGTTATATTCAGCACACTATGATAGCCTATCATTCTTCTAAATAAAAACAAGAAATCTTCATTAGTTGAATTCTATTGTGAAAAGAAAAGAAGAATGATTTTAGAAAGTAAACAAGTTTGGATAGGTGCTTTCATACAATGTCTTGAAGTTCTCCTTTTTAGAAGAAAAATACAAAATTAAAAAAGAAAATGCATAAGAGCAGGATAACTATTTTAAGCCAAGACCACAGAAAGTTAATTTTATCCTCTCTTTATTATAAAGATCACATTAAAGGGTATGAATGCCATTTGAATTTCTTTTGTACTCTTGTAATGATATATTTGCTGTCATATTTTTCTCCTTGGTGTGCCATGTATGTCTACTGTGAAAGCTATATAAAAAGTGGTATTCCTTTTTTTCATTCAGATATTTTTTTCAGGGCCTTTGCTTTTGACAAAGCAAAAAAACGATGTCATTGGTTCCCTTTCAATAGCATGTCAAATGGAGTGAGAAAGAAGCATGACCACGAATTTGATCTCTATGAAAATAAAGGTAACAATTCTCCTTACATTTTATTCTAAAATCACATATTTTTAGAACTTTTATTGATCTTAAAATTACGTATTCTAATCTCATCATTTTACAGATGAGAAAACCTGTCAGGAGAGGTTAGGCGATATATACAAGTCCTCTTTGTTTATTTGTTAGTGGAAGGACTAGAGTCAGGTCTTCCTGGCCCTAGAATATCTGTCCAGTATAACTTTGGTGGGGCCCAAAATGCCTCTCAGAATGGCAATAATTGGATTCAAAACTTCCTTATAAAAATGACTAAGACTATGTTTATATATTACCAACCAATAAATTCTTTATTGGTACTCCCCTCACCCAATTACCTTAAAAATTGATTCTTTGCATTTGATTGGATTCACAATACAATTAAATAATTAAGATGAACTAAAACCACTTATAACCATTTTAGTTGGGGCATTTTTGGTTGGAGAGATTGTTCTCCTGAGGGGAACAATGATTTGTTTCTCAAAGAATTTTGTAAATAGTGTGAAAAATGCCTATTGAAATCTTTGAGCTTCATTTGTAAAATAAGGACAGTAACATTAATTTTACTTGCTTTGCAGGTTTATTTTAAGGATTAAATGAAATGACATATATATATATATATATATATATATATATATATGAAAGTGCTATGTAAATCATTAAGCACTAACAATGTGCTATTATTTCAAACAAATTAATTGGAAATTTCATGAAACAGTGTTGGCAGTAATTGTTACTTGGCCACCTGATTTCAAAATTACTGTGATTAAATCTTTTCCACATAAGACAGATTCAGGTGCAGATTATGATTTCTCCACTTAATTAGATAAAAGTGAATAGGGAAATTAAAAACTAATTTATGCCTAAAATAATGGCTTGGAATTGAATATTCCTGGTTAATGAATTTTCATCTAAAATGACCTTTTGTCGTCCAAGTTAGCACATATAAATAGCCAATCAGATGGTTAACTGTGAGCTCATTATTTACTCAGAATCGTGAGAATTTACTGTAAATCCATCATCTCAAGGTAAAAAGTCCTTCAGCTGACAACAGAATTGGAGACAGAAGTTGTGACCAATGATATTGATCTATTCAGATGCAAAACAATACTGCTTTTCATGATTGGTCCTACACCAACCAGTTCTGTTATTCCAGATTTTTGGTTTGGTAAAATATATATAGTAACAGGTGCAAAGTATTTGAAGAACATTCCCAAAAGACGGTGAAGCTAAAAATCTCTCCTCAAATCACAGGATTATTTTTTTTTTTGCATTTGGCATGCCTTGACCATATTAGGTAGCCATTTCACAGAACAGCAACATGACATAATCCTCACAAGCTCATTGATAAATGTACAATATTTTATCTCCTGGGAAAAGATGTCAGAAATTTTTGGAAGGTTCTTTTTCTCTTATGCAAAGTTTGAAATGCACAGAATAATAGAAAACCAGTATATATACCTTCCATTTTTTATTTCAAAATGTTTTAGTGAATCTAGATACTGTTATAATGTGATTCATTACCCAGTTGGTTCAAGTGGTTCAAGTTATATCCTACTTGTGAAATATAATTACATGTGAAAAAAATAGCTGTCATAAGACTGATTTTGGTTATGTCTTCCAATATCAGCACAAAAGTATTCTACTCTCTATGCACATTTTAAATTTTAAAATGATTGCATAGCACCAAACATTAAGTTTTTAAAAAAGTTTTCTATATGTTATTTTATATTTCCATATTTTGAATTGCCTTTTGTGGATCACTAATTTAAGTTATTGTAGACTAATTTAAGTCTATTGTAATTAAAATATAATTTTGTTGTAGCTTAGAGAGATCTATGGAAAAAATAAAAGTAGCTTTTCTTAAATGCACTTGGAAAGTGAAATCTAGTCCAAAATATTCCATAATTTGCCAATTTTGATAAATTGAACAAATTATGGAAAATATTAATAGGATATTTTGCCCAAAATATGATTTAAATGGTAAATAACCACATAAAATGAATTATATCAATGATATTTCATACTGGCTGAAATAATAAGAGCTATAGTTTATAAAATAAATATGGTATTTTTTTACCTAGTGACAATGCTCACTTTAAAAAAACCCAAACAAACTTTACCTTCAGTCTTAGAATCAATACTGTGTTTTGGCTCCAAAGTAGAAGAAAGTTGAGGCTTAGGCAATGGAGGTTAAGTGACTTGCCCAGGGTCACAAAGCTAGGGAGTATCTGAGGTTGATTTTGAACTCAGGACTTCCTATCTCCAGGTCTGGCTTTCTGTTCCACAGAGTCACCTAACTACCTCCAAGTATTAGTGCCTTACACCAAAGTGTCAAAACATGTTACGGGTGAGCCATAGCAAAACAGTCATGTGACTGAACCAGATTAAAATATCAATGTGAAATATTTAACAAAATTAATAAAAATATAGTCAAAAAGTTAATATATGGTTTCCTAAGTCAATATGGGCCTTCTGGGAGTTACATGTTGGGTAGGACTTAGTGGCCCATTTCTGTTTAAATTTGACATCACTGTCTTTCACATTTAACATGAGATTAGAACTACAAAAATAGATACATATGTGTGCAAATTCTGGCTATCATAGCTTTAATTTGTCAAGTATAACCTACTTGAAGGTAGGGAAAAATCTCGATTCAGGATTTCTAAAACAATTTAGATAAAACACTGACAAATACATACATTTAACTAAATAACAGGCTCTTATTATGTTGTTCATTTTAACATCATTTTAAAAAATATTTAACCATTATCATTGCTTTTTTCATATCCTCAGAAACTTCTAGTTAATGTATATTCTGAATCCTCTTATAGAATCCTTAGAGTAGACATTTGTTTGTTAATTGAGATCATGTATAAGGGTGAGCTAATTACTTACAGATCTGAAAGGACTTTTAATTTTCATCTTTAAAAAGTATGTCTCACATGCTTTTTAATATCTTTTCTGCTTTCTTCCAATAGACTACATTAGAAACTGTATCATTGGGAAAGGGGGAAGCTACAAGGGAACTATATCTATTACTAAAAGTGGTATCAAATGCCAGCCATGGAATTCGATGATACCACATGAACACGGGTAAGAATAGTATGAAGAAATAATAATCTATTTAAAAAAACATAATTGGGGAAAACAATCTATTTAACCAAATTTTAGTATGCTTCCACCATAATGCAAGTCATTTAAGAAAATACATTGAATCAACGTGTGTGTGTGTGTGTGTGTGTGTGTGTGTGTGTGTGTGTGTGTAGCAAATACTAGATATTTGGCAAAGGATAAGCTAGTTTATTCTTAAAACTTGATATAACAGTGTCCGTGGTCTTCTGTTATTTTACAATTGCTCGGATTCAGATACATTGGTTGTTCATGATGGCATATATTATGAAGTACAATAGCTATCCCTGCGAGCTCATGAGGACATCATATGTTGTCTACCTTGGAAAGTTAGAAAGAAATAATCTTATTTCCCACTAAGTCCCTTTTACTGGTTGTCCCTGTGGCCCACTGACTCCAAAGCATGAAAAAAAAATTGTTGTGCCTGTGAAAGTCTTTTTTTGGAAGAGAAATAGTAATAAGAGGCAGATTTGGATTCAGAGAGGTTCAGGGAGTCTGTGAAATACTGGGCTGGTGTCTATTGTTCCTTCCACATTGATGCTTTCCTTAATGATGGCATCAAATGCAAGGAGGAAAAATATCTCTCTCTTAGTGGAAAAACTACTCATTTTTTAAACTCTCACTTTCTGTTTTAGTAACAACTCTAAAACAGAAGGACAAGGCCTAAGTAAGCAGGATTAAGTGATTTGCCCAGGAACATACAGATGGGAAGTGTCAGAGGCCAGATTTGAACCTAGTTTCCCCCCTACTCCAGACCTGCTCTGCTCTATCCACTATGCCACCTAACTGCCCCCTTATTTATTCTTTTTTGAGTATTATATGCAGTGATATCTTCTTTATTTATTTAATATTATTATTTCATATGATATTTAAAGATGTATGAGAAAGAACGACAGATTTATTAGATTACATAGTTAAAGAATGTAAAATATAAGCCCTTGGACACTCTAAAATAGTTAATAACTCCCAAGATTGGAGGAGAAAAATATGTAATTTTCCTAGCTTAATCTGAGATATTAATTTTAGTGAGTGAGCAATTGCCCAAAATATAATGGAAATTTAAGAATCAGATTCATTTCAATATAAAATGCCATCCATGTTTGATCAATAAAAAATGGCAACATTAATGGTCTATCATATCCCTACCCCCAGAAATGGTAATACATTTGTATCAGTTTACCCACTTTTTCATACTACCTATCCTACACTCGCTGGACTATATTTGCAAGATATTTAACTTGGAATAGTGGTATGAACTCTGACTACTTACAAGAGTAAAGCTAACTGATGACCAAGACAAGGAGAGTACTCGTGACCTTGGTCTCATTAACACAGAACATTAAACAAATTGGTTAATGAGCTGTAGACATTTCAGTCCCAGAGATTTAAAAGTACTTTTCTAAATAAATAGTTTCAAAATCAAAATGACATTTGATTTCTCTAGAGCACAGTGCTGTCCTTGAATTAAAATAAAAAAGAACGAATCTGACTTTGTCTTCTGTCAAAGATTAGATTGGTTTCACTACTTGCATTAAGAGGATAAAATTACATTTAAATAGATAGATCCTGGCCTTACGGAAAATGATGTAAGTTTTCTATGAACAGAGGAATAACATTTGAAACTGATCCTTCTACAGTGCCAGGACATGCACTGGACCCAAAAGAGGTCTTATTTCAATCCCAGTATTCTGTGATGGCAATGCATCATAGAACTAGAGGGGATGAATCTGTAATAGATCTTCTTGGGAATTGATTGTTATGTCCAACCAACAGCTTTACCACTTAACTTTTCATTTTGATAGAAAGCCTTACTACAGAGAGTCTCTCCTATTCAGTAATTACAAACTCTCCCACATATATACATGATATTAGGAAGAAATTACCTTCATTGACTACTTGTCCTTTTGGAGTCTGGTATATACAAACAATTTAAAGAAAAGTGTCTGATTCTTGGACCATATTTCAGGGGTGAGAGGGCAAGAAATATGCCCTTGGCTGAAGTAATGTTATATTGTTGATTCCTTAAAATTAAATACTTTATAGACTTAATGGTATCATGATGATAGATGGTCAAATGAATAGAAAAGATAAACCAGAAAATCAGATGACCTCAGGATATAGCCACGGTTTCTTTACTTACTGTTCAACATTTTAATTAATAAAGTAAATTTTCAACCACAGAAGATACTCAGGAAAGAAAACTAAGGGTAACATTCTGAAGGTCCAAGCTCTAACTAAAAGTAAATTTGAGAAGGAATCCATTTCAGATATTTCTTCAACCCCCTTGGCCCCCTAAAATTTTTGATTGGATCAGAATCAGAGGACATGTTCCAATCCTGAGAAATGGGTTTGGACTAGATGATGTCAAGGTCCTTTCTAGATCAAAATCTATGCCTCTATGATTCTATGAACTAAAGCAGAGAGCAGAAAATCTAGTATGCTATGAATGAATAAATAAATTAATGGCTGGATGAAAGAAAACATGAATGCCAGTTAGCCTTCATCCTATATTTAGAATTTCACTATGTGGACCAATTGACTACATCATAATGGGGAAGTGGGAAGAGAAGGGGAAGGAATAAGGATTCATATGAAGCCTACTATGTGTCTAGCACTTTACAAATGTCATCTGATTTGACTCTCACAAAAACTCTGTGCAATACATGCTGTTATTATCTTCATTTTACAGTTGAGGAAACTGAGGCAAACAGGAGTTAAATTACTTGCTCAGTAATTTATTAAAAAATTAATAAAACACCCCAGGGGCACAGGGCTGGGACATTTTTAAAGCCACATTTAAATTCAGATCTTTCTGACTCAAGGTTGAACTGAGCTACCTAGCTGTCTACAACAAGAACAGAAACAAAAACAAGAAGCAGCACTCAAAGTTTCACCTCAGGTTTAGCAAATAAGCACAAAAACAACCATATTAACACAGTAGCACAGTTAGGACATAATAAGTCCTTAATAAATATTCGTTAGCTTGGCTTAACTTGATCTTACTCAGGTATAATAACAACTGTAATGATAGTAACTAGAAGTTAGGTAAAAATTTAAGTTTTGTAAACTCCAGTACAAGTATCTCAATGTATTTTCACAACAGCCCTGGGAGTTAGGTGCTATTGTTATCCCTATTTTGCATAAGAAGAAACTGTGGCATACAGATATTAAGTGATTTTCCCATTTCTAGTCCACCCAAGTATTATGTCTGAAATAGGATTTTAACTCAGGTCTTTCTGACTCTAGATCCAGTGCTCTGTGGATCGATCAAGTAGCCTTGAAGACTAGATGCACTAGAAACCCTGAATGGAAATTAAAGGGAATCTTTTGTTCTTGGTTTCCTGGAAACTTTTGATACAGAATTAAGGCCAATCATGATAATGAACTAACTTTATATCTTCTCTCCATTTTCTAAGGAGGATGAATTCTATTTTTTTCCCTAAGCACAATTCTTTCTTTTATATTTTGTCCCATTGGCATCCATACTTTTGACTGTCTTTCACTCCTAATCTACATAGAGTGGGGGTGGGGCAAGGAGATGGAACAAAAATGTTCCTAAAATAATAATCTTTCTTTTTTCCCTTTTTCTTTCCTTCCTCCCTCCCTACTTCCATCCTTTTCATCCCTCCCTCCCTCCCTTCCTTCCTTCCTTCCTTCCTTCCTTCCTTCCTTCCTTCCTTCCTTCCTTCCTTCCTTCTATCCTTTCCTTCCTGTTTTCCTTCCTGTTCAGCATTTGATAAGATGTACCTTGCTTTAGGCAAACCTGAATTAGGATACTGGGAATGATCATATAGTTTAGCCTAACTCCATAATTTTACTGTTAAGGAAAATGTTGTTCAGAGAGGTTAGGCAACATGCCAATCACATTACAAGTTAGCAGTGGAGACAGGCAGGACTAGCTATCTGTAGTTCATCGCTCTTATTTGTACAGCCAGTCACCATATCAAAGGTGTGCAGGATCCTTTTTACAGTCACAATAATTTATGGGTTCCAAAAATCTAAGTGTAGTTTTAATGTGCCAAAGCCTAAAACTGCAGGAGGTTTTTTGTGGCACTATTTCTTAAAATGAAAGCTGTACTGAAGTATTTAAAGTAAACATGTTTATTTGTTACTTTTAGAATACACAGATCCTATCCAAAGGAGGTCTACCTATATGCAAACTCATTTGTTATTCTCCTGCTTTTTAGAGGCCCACTTTAATGTGTCCATTTTAGATGCAGTCTGCATGAGAAAAGCGACTGCCTTTTATTTAATTATATTTTGCTGAGGCTATTGTCATAATGAAAACTTCAAAGAGTGGTCAGAAAGACATATGTGATCCTAGTTGAACAATGCAGTCATGAAATGGGGAAATTACTGACTTTTGTTTAAAAAATAGCCTAAAATTGTTTTAGGGTGATGGAGCTAACTTGTTGGTAACAGTATAAAGAAACAAAACTAAAGCACAACAAAACAAAAACAAATCATATGAAGATTCTAAAGTACATTATAAGGGGCAGCTGGGTGGTTCCCTGGATTGAGAACCAGAGGTCCTGGGTTCAAATTCAGTCTCAGACACTTCTACCTGTGTGACCCTGGGCAAGTCACTTAACCCCCATTGCTTAGCCTTTACCACTCTTCTGCCTTAGAACCAATACACAGTAGTGATTCTAAGATGGGAGTTAAGGGTTTTTGAAAAAAATAAAGTACATGATATAGAAACTTTGAAATTATTCTCTCACAGTAGTAGCAAGAAACTTAATAGGTTTAAGAGGCTCTCTAGTGCAAAACGAGCCTGGTAACTCCCTAAAGCTTTAAGTTACAGAGAAGATACCCACCTGTACTGTAGGGATGAGGGGCTCCCCATCCATCATTTCCTACTAACAATGAAATAAAATATTCAGTCTGTCTCTCTTTGTATTCAACACTACCTCTCCCCTACCAAAATCCAGAAGCACAGCATATGGAAATTGTGAAATTTTTCTCTTAGCATGTTAATATGAAATTCGCTAGAGTAAGAGAGAGTTTGATGATAAACTCTGAATTCCATAAACTAAAAGTAAAGGAAGAGAATTTAGAACACAAAAAGGAAACACATCCTGGGAAAGTAGAACCTGTGAGGAAAGGCTAAAAGTCCATGTAACCTAGAAGAGAAGAGATTATGTTTAAAGGGTCTGATTCAGCATTTTTAAAGAGATTTCTTCTTTTCCATTAGGCAGCAGGGAGACTAAATGAGCTCTTCAGTCACTTCTAACTAGTTAATTTAATCACTGTACATATAGGTTTGTTTTGCAAAAATCCGGTAATATATATGTCACTGTGCATGTGATGTAGATATAATCACAATGTATACATATTTATAACCACTAATGTTTCATCATCATCATCATCATTATCCTATCATAACTATGGATTTTAAGTCTTGCCAAGTATTTTTTCCTATTTTATCTCAATTGATCTTCACAACAGCCCTTTAAAATAGGAATTATTATTATGCCCATTTTACAGATGAATAAACTGAAGCTGAGTGAGGTGTTCCTGACACAGTATTCAAACTTAGTTTTTCCTGACTCTGTGTCCACCAGTCTATCCACTAAGATATTTAATGTATTGTACAGATGATGGCAGCATGGAATCCATGCAAAATACAACATAACATTAACTGCCTGCCTGAATTCATCGGTAGAGGTAGTTTCCTTATCAGAATTCTCTTTGCCAATGAAATGGGTATTATTTATTTAAAAAAGAAAAGTAGTATTTCATATACTTATAAATGCTTGAAGAATTATAAAGTACTTTCCTCACAACCTTCTTGTGAGATTCATATACTCTTAGGACCATGAATTTAGAACTATCAGGGAACTTAGAAGTTACTAGTCTGGCTCTTTATTTTATCAAGGAAGAAACCAAAAACAAGAAAGGTTAAATGACGTGTTCATCATCACTTAGGTATATGTATACCCGTATGAATGCATGGTTTATGTATGAATGCATGCACTGATATAGATTATAGGATCTTTGCAAAACTCTTAAATAGCAAGTGATACAAATTTAAAAGTGTACATCCATGACGTAATCTCAAAATTCCTAATTAATAGAGCACAATGGTTGGTCAAATTTACATTAACATCACCACATTGTTCTTTGTTTCTTCATATTTAAAATAAAGATGATAGAAGGATATAAACCCTTCTATAAGGATAGTCTATATGTGCCATTTTTAAAAGAAAATTTCCTAAAAAGTTTAACATATAACTTGGAATGAATGGCTTAAATCCTGACTCATAGTTTTTGAAGTCACAAATTTTACTGATGACCTATTTCATGCTCTGATTCAATACTGCACATTATAAAAAGTCGTTTAGTAAATGAAGTAATGATATGTTCATTGGTTTCACAACCAAGGAAAGAACGATGATCTCATTCTTGAGTGGGCAAAGAAATGAAAAAAAGCAAGGCATTTAACTTTTTTTCATTATTTGGAAACCAGTTCTAGGCCTTATCTCAAGAAAAAACAAACAACAACCCTCATTTTTATAGCATTGATAGAAACAGTCATTATTAAAGGTATACTGAACTTTAATATAGCCTTATTTCCTTATAGTATTTGTTAATGCATTCTGTGAATGTGGTATTTATGTGTTCTCAGTTCTAACATATAAAATAGTATACTATAATTTATTTAAAAATAAATAGAAAAACACATTTTTGTCATTTCAATTTGTGTTTTGAAAATGCTTCATAAGGACAACCAACATGGAATTTTTAAACTTCCTGGCTTGCACAATATTTGCCACAAAAATTTCCCTGAGGATTCTTGCTGTCTTTCTCTCTTTTTCTTTCTCCCTCCTTTCTCTTGCTCTCCCTCTTACTCTCTTTTCTTTCCTTTTACTTTCTTTCTTCCTCTTTCCCCCTCCCTCTTTTCCTTTTTCTCTCTCCTCTCCTTGTCTCTCCAAACAATGTCATTATTTCTTGTATTTCTTTTCCTCACAAAAGTAACATTAGACCCTGTCTTCAGAGAGTTTAACATAGTCTGTCTGTCTGTCTGTCTGTCTGTCTCTCTCTCTCTCTCTCTCTCTCTCTCTTTCCTTTTACTAGTACAAGATTAAGATAATCTGTAATAGAGGGGAAAAAGACAGATAGGAGAGTAGTTGCCAGGGTAAGTCACTTTGATACTGAAAGTTCCAGAAATTGATTTGGGGACATACAGGATAAGATTGGCCTACCCTATCCAGGAAAAATAGCAACATTGATTTAATCATGTTTCCAAAACTAGAGATTGAGAGAGAAAGGGCAACAAAGGAGTCTAAGATTTAGGAGTCTAAGATTTAGGAAGAAATGGATGGAGAATAGGAAATGAAATAATACATGGCATGGGCTTTCATACAACTAATAAGCAAAGAATAGTAGACAGTAGTTACCAATCAGGACAGTAAGACCTTGGGGGGAAGTTCTAGGGCTTGATCTATGGTGTGGGCTTCAGGAGAGGCATTGCCTGCTCTGGATTTTAAGGAAATATATTGAGGATATTGAGGAAATGGCAGGAGAATAGGGATTGAGATCAACAAATTGTTAGTAATGTTTGGTCCTCATGAAGTTCTTGGGGAACTATAAATTTAAATGGCTTACCTAGGGCATCATAGTCACATGTATTAAAGGAGGGGTTTGAACCCAGGTTTCCTTGAGTTTTTTCCCATTATTCCAGAAGGCCACAGCCTTTCTCTAACTTTTCATCATGAACTAGAATCACATAGGCACTCGGAATCCAGATTTGGAGCAGATGGAGAGCAACTCTGTCAATATTTAAAATGGAAAATCTATTTACAAGTGAGTTCCGTAATATATGAAGGTGTTTGAAAAATCAAGGTAGTCATGTATTATGGGGGTGAGGTTCCAAAACTGAAAATAAAGTGAAAACAAGATATAGTTAAATTTATCCTTGAAAATCCCTTAAGCCACTCATAAAAATGTATAATACTATATTATTAAAAAGTTGAAGGGGAAAGGAGCTGAGACCTCTAAAAGGAAGGCAACCTGTATTAGAAAACTATAGGTCTAATTTGTTTGTTATAAAAATTGAATATAAATTATATTTTTCACTAAACTCAGTTAATCTTGTTGGTCAAGATAGAAGGAAGAACTAATTTTCAAGTAGAAAGGGGAAAATATATAAAGACTTAACTGTTAGGAAAATTTTTAAGGGGAAAATAAGTGAAAGACTTTAATACATATGCTATAGATCAATGGTTCCCAAACTTTTCTGGCCTACTGTCCCCTTTCCAGAAAAAATATCACTTAGCCCCCTGGAAATTAATTTTTAAAAATTTTAATAACAATTAATAGGAAAGATAAATGCACCTGTGGCCATCACTGCCCCCTGGATCACTGCAGCATCCAATACCGCCACTTTGGGAATCACTGCTATAGATCTTGTACTTCCCATATCTATGAGAGTGGAATCCCATAACTACATAAAGTGTTACTCGTTCCCTGCTTCACTGTGAGGCAGAGAGCACCCTAGGAAACCAAAACAACACGACAGTGGCATTCTAGGTTACCAGGAATATAAAAAAGGCCAACTAAGGCTGTCCCTCTTATTAGCTGTTCTGCCCTAAGTAGAGGGTGGCTGGTGGCATAGTGGATAGAGCCCCAAGCCTGGAATTTGGAAAACTCACCTTCTTGAGATCAGATATTGCCTCAAACAATTACTAGCTGTGTTATGCTTGGTAAGTCACTTCACTTGTTTGCCTCAGTTTTCTCATCTGTAAAATGAGTTCAAGAAGGAAATGGCAACCCATTCCAGCATCTTTGCCAAAAAAAAACAAACCCAAATGGGGTCTCAAAGAGTTGGACACAACTGAAAAGACTGAACACAATAATCCTGAATTAGACTACCACATGAATTATATGCTGCCCATGAACAGCAGATATAGTTCTTCTATCTTGAGCTCAAATGGAGAGTTCTTGTCTGTATTATTTAAAGCACTACTTCTCTCTCTCTCTCTCTCTCTCTCTCTCTCTCTCTCTCTCTCTCTCTCTCTCTCTCTCTCTCTCTCTCTCTCTCTTCCTCTTCCCCTCCTTTCCTCTCATTCTCCCAAGTTTGTCTGTTTGTCTGTCTGTCTCTCTTTTACATGCACCCCTTCCATATATACATATATTTTACTAATATTGCTAAGCTTGTGATTCAAATCATGAAAGTTTCATATGGATATAATGTGAAACCAGTGTAGCTAATAAAAGACTGAAGATTAAGCATTTTTCTGGTTTAATTAAAACAAAGGGCAAAAGTGAGCTATTTCTCTTCAAATCGGATGAGTCTGGGTGGGTGCATGAGAAATACCCCCGCACCTCGTGAGTAATAAAGCAACATTTACAATAAGATTTGCATGCTCTTATACTGTAATGATTATCATTTTAAAACTAGCTTTTTGCCTTCGAGCTATCGGGGTAAAGACCTACAGGAAAATTACTGTCGAAATCCACGAGGGGAAGAAGGGGGACCTTGGTGCTTCACAAGCAATCCAGAGGTACGCCATGAAGTCTGTGACATTCCTCAGTGTTCAGAAGGTAAATGAACAACATTAACGCATGGTGGGATACTCTTGTTTCTTTTTAATGTGGAAGTCTAATCCTTATGATTGTAAATAGTAACTAATCAAATTACCACTGAACAGGGGCATTAGAAATGCTGTCCTGCTTATATGTGACTAATGTAGAGATTAACCTTTACGAGGATTGTTAAATATGGAGGGAATATAGCTCTAGTTCCAATGCAAAATAATGAACGTGGTTCTTTCCTGCAGGTGGCAATAGGAGCTGGCTGAGTTAAACCCCAGAGAGAGAGCCTTGAGGTAGCTTCAGGCATCCCTTCATGGGGAGAACAGGAGAGGGAGAAACTCTCTCCTTCAGGGGTATGCCCGTGTGCACACACACACACTCACACACATTGCTCCTCTTCGCTTCGGCCCCTTCCTTACAACTCCAGAGGGGCAGGTTAGGGAGTAGACCTGTTAGCCATGTATCAATTCCACTCACCAGACAGCTGCTTCTGTGGAAGCTTTGTCCTGGAAGACACCGGAGAAGAACATAGGATTGGGACAATGCAAGGTTTTTTACTCTGGGTGCTTTGGAGGACATGGTACAAGTGCTTTACTGGACATATGAGGAGCACTGAGCACAACACAGAATATTATCTGAGAGGTTACAGTAGTGGTTCCCAAGCTTTCTGTATTGAAGGCACCCTAAATCCATTTTGATTTTTTTTTACCTCCTCCCACAGCATAAATGAGCATTGTCTCAACTATTGCAGTGGAAAACCGAATGACTCACAAGATGGAAGAATAAGCATTTCAGCATTGTCTGTGGTTTTATTTACTTAGGTAAATCTGGCTGCTAAATAGTTGGAACCTTGAATTTTGTCAGAAATTCAACATTTAAAAAGTACATCCAAAACGTGAATTCTGTTGTATTAGGAATTCATTTTTTTAAGTACTCAGGGATTTACTGGAATGGTGCCTATGTTTTCTAGCAAGATGTCTCCTTCATTTGCTGTGAACCAAAGGCCTTGTTTGACAATTTCCCTCCACATGCATTCATTTGATATTAAGATAATTTGTGTCACTCTCATTGTTAGATAATTGTTATGGAGTAATTTTTTATTGTTCATTGATTTAAAAGTTAGATTTAACTTTGTGCTTGAGCCAGTTCCATCTCTGCTTTGTAAACTATTACTTTCTATTACATATCACATTCTGTTCATTATAACTTTCTCCATGTTTTCTTTTAAAAAAATAAACTTGTCTATGGTAACTATGAACAAGTCTGTTTTATATGAACAAGGGTATAACAAAACATTTGAAGTAAATTTACACATGAGAGAGAAGTTTCTATTTTTAGAGGGTCTCAGTTGCTACAGTTTATGTGGAAAAGTTCTGAGCTGTCCCCCAAATCTACTGACTTCAGTCAGATGACTGACTGACTGGCTGGCCGGCTGGCTGGTTGACTGACTGACTAACATAGTGTTAAGAGGGGAAGTGAAAGCAAAAAACAAAACAAAAGGAAAAAAAAAACCTGACCTTTTTCCAGCTTACTGTATCTTATTAGCCATTGAACTCTTGGTCTCTCTGGTCAACCCACTCAGAAAAAAAGGCTTAAAATTAGTAATGAGTAAAGAGCAGACTAAGCGATAACCCTTCTTCCCTGCTTCCCCCCAGAAGCAATATAGCTTACTATATTTGGAAATTATTCTAAATATGTATTGGAAATACAGTACAATATATGGGAGCTTGGACTAACACTATCTTTAAAGACTAATCAATTCTGTGTTTTAAAGGGGGAATTGCTGCTATTTAACAGTATTACAAAAAATGTTTAAAGAGAGTTGTAATGAAGTTCCATTTCTGAAAGGACATTCTAATTTATTTCTGTGAAAAAACCCAAAGATAGTCATTGTACAGAATATGCTTAGTAGGTAGGAAGAAAACTTCCAAATTAAAGGCATAGTACCTGGGGTGAAAGTTTTCTAAGTATGCAAATCATCATTATTATTATTTTACAAATAAATCAAAAAAATGGAACAAATCCAAAGACACCTGTTGCTCATTGCTGGAATTTGCAAGGTAGTTGTATCGTTATTTAAAATACAAGATTTGTATTTGTTTTATGTCTCTTAAATTGACCACCATCACCAAAATACTCAATTTCTAATGAGGAATACTTTTGAATTCACAAGATTGGTGCACATAGAAGACATAATCTGTCACTAGGACTATCCTTGAAATGAGGATCTGTCTGAGCTCACGAAATTTTTGATGGCTATAGCCCAGTGATAGGCAAACTTTTTAAAGAGGGGGCCAAAGGAAAGGAAATGCTCATCTGTCAGTCTATTTTTAAGGCAATTCTTTCGAAATTTCATTGTATCGTATCCTACTTATTATGTTCATCAGATTAAGAATACTGTCCCACATGGCTGGATAGAACATTTTAGGGGGATGCATCTGGTCTGCAGGCAGTAGTTTGCCAATCACTGCATAGCCTGTTAGTATACAAAGTGATTTTCAAATCATCACCTTCCACTAAACTCTTCTGGCACAATTGATGGCATATATCTTTTGCAATTTTAACTTCTAAGATGGTACTGACTAACCTATTAAATAAATAACCAACTAAAAGTTGTTTGAAATTTAAATGAAATCTGTTATAAGTTAGCTATTTAATAACAGATGCCAACTATTATTTCTTCTGAAATTTAAATCTTTCACAAATAACAAGTTCTATTAATTGAAATGACAGATGCTCTCTTTCAGAGAGCATTCAGAACTAAGTTACACAAAATGTAAAGAAAACAACTTTTAAGTAATTAACAATTTTACACTGAAAACTCAATTTGGAAAATAATTAAGGACTAAAAATATAATCAGCACAATTAAAGCATATATGTTTTAAAGTAGTTCAAAGGAAAGAGTTCAAACATTATCTGTTGTTCTGTATAAATCTTCCTTAAACCCCCTTCCCCAATGAATTCCTATTTATCCTTATTATATATGTTCCCTACTCAATTAGGTCATAGGCTATTTAAGCAAAGAAAAGTTAACTCTTCTTATATAAATATGTATGTGCGTGAAATTTGTGATGTAATGTTAACAATCCAGAAGAAGTTAATAAGGAAACTGGCATTAGCTTTATTTACATAAATAAACATCTCCTAGCACAACATAATAAATCTTCGTGAAGGGATTAAAAAATAGCATAGGCATATGCACAGAATAATTACAAATCATTCATTTAATGTGTAAACACAGATTCATCTGTGTTTTTATACTGGACAACTCATGGAACACAAAACAAATCTGTTCATTTTTTGTTTATTGCTGTCATCAGAAAGATTTTAAAGTTGCATCAGGCTTTATAGTTTTTTGTACTTTAATGGACATCACTTAGGTCATGTCTTTACCAAAGGAGGACTACTTAAAATAGAACATTTTATTTGGCTTGTATTTATGTGGCCAAGTCCAACATTTTATTTTGATCTTTTAAAGTGAAGGATTCATTGTAGCTGCTATAGAAATAATAAAGATTTTGCCCATGCTTTTAAGTTAGGATACTAAAACAAATAGAGCAGGACCAGTAGCAAAGTTAAAGGGCCATACTTATCCTTCTTTGTGCTATGTAAACTAGTAAACCTGCTGAAGTGTTTTAGGAGAAAGTCCTTTCAGAAAAGAGATTGTGCTGCCTGACCCATACCCTTACAGCCTGATTTGACTGAGAATTTGAAATTCTGAAAGTAATAAAGTGTGTGGACTTGGTTTGGCTTCTTCTTCTCTCATTTTCTTGCCACGCACTGGATTACTGAAGGTGGTCATCCTTTGCCTAACTAGAAACATGGATTAGGGAGAAAGATTTCTAAAGCACCATATAATTCAAGCAATCCAACTTGGGTAACATGATCAAACCATTCTTCCCATCTTCCTCCTATTCTTCTCTTTGACTCAGCCAGGTAAGTATCTAGAGGAAGAACCCATCACTATTTAGAAAGGGAAGGAGGGAAATGCTGAAGGGTGTGAATGATTACATTTAAAATTGAATTTTCTGATTGTGCGTATATGTATGTATATATATATGTATGTGTATTTTATATGTATGTATATGTGCGTATATGTATGTATATATATATGTATGTGTATTTTATATGTATGTATATGTGCATATATGTATGTATATATGTATGTATGTGTATTTTATATATATGTAACATAAATTTTCATAAATGTGTGTGGATGCAATTAGACCCTAGATCTCAGATAACCCATAGTGTGTTGTGCAAATTCCTTAATTTGACTTTTATGACTTTATTTTTTTAATCTGATACTACCCTGCCCAAACAATTGCATCTATAACTGTTGTCCCCTGAAATCCTCAACTATTAATCCTATCTGTTTATTCAGTAGGCTCACTCCCTTTACTCTCAGGGTTTTCTGCTCATTACTTTGATCATATTTTCTCCAGCTCTTCCCTCCTTCCTTTCCTCACCTGTATATCTGACTTCTCTCTGCTGTCCATATTCTAAAACCCATTCTAATTTCTATCTCCTCTATTACGCCTTTCCTGTTCTCAGTTGCCTGTTTTATCTTGTAGAACTTACCTTTATAACTTATTTTGCAATGAAGTCATAAACTTTTTTATGAACATACAATCACATATCATCTCCTATTATGTTTGTATATCTTGCTCCTCCAACTAGATTATGGATTCCTTAAATAAAGGAGTCTATATTTATATCTATTTTTACACCCTTTCCCCATAGTTCTTCTCCATCTCCCAAGTCACTTATTCTAATGCTGAGTACAAATAGCACTTTCAAGAAAAAATAATGAAATTAATAGCAATAGCCCACAGAGATACAGTGCTTTAGAGTTTACACAATGCATTATATTTATTATCTCGCTTAATCCTCATGATGATAATATAAGTGCTAATTCTTGTTATTGTGTTGAAAATATATCATTACAGAAAACTTACATCTGTAGAAGGAACACAAAGGAGACACAAATTTGAGTATGATGTGAACTTAGATTATATAGATATCACTACTTGTATGTGATCATGGAACTATCCATAGTCTTTCCTAGGAAAAGAACAAAGAGAATTTCATTTTATTTTGTATAAAAATACCCAGAAAATTACAGAAGGCTTAGAAACAAATAAGTGTGTGAATCAGGCATTTGGAAAGCTGACATGTGTTGACATCTGACCTATTTGAGGAGTATCAATGTGAAAATGAGCCATCTAGAGGACTTAGGTCAATCCAAATGCCTTCAGCAATGTGCTATTAGCCCCATTCATTTGCATCTTAGGTGCTTACAGAATGCAGGAAGCTGGGGCTTCTCAGTATCAGGGTAAAGGAAAGACTGAATCAGTGCTTTGTCTTGAGGTACAGATCAGTCAACAATGAAAGGAATGAGAGTGGAAAACAAAGTCGTTTTGTGTTTATAAAAATCAATATCTGAAGCACTATTGCAATAAAATAATAAATAGAAAGCTCATATATTGTTGTCTAGGCTTCCAGATTTACTTGTTAATCACTGGGGCAGATTAAATTTGGTCAAGTTCTTTCCAGACTAATATCAAGAGACTTAATTTACCTGAAATAATATCAATAGACCCCAAACAAATCATATAATGATTACAATCTAGTTTCCAGGAAAAATAAACACTGATGCTTTTCTTCTGTATGTATAAAATACCACAGTATCATCTAATCATTTGACGAATCCCCTGTTCAGTAAGGAATGGTCAAGACAGAACACCAGAATAGAGTGGGTTGAGAGTTCTCAGTATAATATTTGTGAAGCATATCCATTGCCCAGAACAGACATATTAGTTTGCCAGATAAGCTCTTTATGAGCAGGGATTGTTTCATTATTGGCCTTTTTATCACCAGCACCTAGCAAAACATCGTATCCACAGAAGGTGCTTAATAGATACTTGCTGACTGATTAATCATATATAAGATCCTAGCTCACAGGTTCAGTTTACATCTTTTAAGAGAAGACAATATAATGAATGAAACAGACCAATTTATATATTTGTAATAACAATTAAATTCAATATCTATATAGAAGAAAATTTTCAGAGAAATCCTATTTTTGGTCAACATTATTATGAATAGAATCTGTGGAGAAATGAGATCCTTATCCACACACACACACACACACACACACACACATTAGATAATACATAGTTTCTGAATCAAGATAAAATTCTGACTTTCTAGATTGGTTGGTTACCCTCCTGTGACCTCTACCTTGTGTCTGGCTTTCATTCTATCATAACCTATTGGGTCATTGTAGGCTGAGTAACTTACTCTTTCAGTAATTGAGATGGTACTGAAACCAATAGTTTTAGGACTTCTGGGAAAAAAGTAGCCTCTGGGAGAGGCTTAAATTCTCAAGCTTCTAGATGTTTTGTTTTTTTCCCCCATGGTGATTAAGTTCTTATTTTGTTCTTGATCTGATTGAAACAACCAAATCTTAGATAGCTAGTATTCACATTCTATCTTCAATATGTTTTAAATTTAAGATTTTAAATTTGATTTCATGACATGTCCTCTAATATTACATTATTCTGAAGCTGACTGATGGAAGATTTTCACATTAACATTAAGAAACAATTTTAAAAATCCTGACCTAAAGTACTAGATAAAAGTGTCATTAAAAAAAATCTCATGGATAAAAATATTGATGTTTTAAATAATAGTGTCTCATTTTGTGCTGTATTAAGTGTCTAACATGTTGTTTCCTTTTCTTTTCATAGTGGAATGTATGACCTGCAATGGGGAAAGTTACCGAGGTCCCATGGATCATACAGAATCAGGCAAGATATGTCAGCGCTGGGATCATCAGACACCACACCGACACAAATTCTTGCCAGAGAGGTAAAGATGCCTACTGATTTTGTGCTGTCTCTACTTTTGAAAGTTCTCCTTATATCATTAATTTAAATCCTTCAATAGTCCCCTTTTATAGATGATATGTGGACCAATAAGCATAGAGTTAGAATCCTCCTTTTGCTATGTATGATACTTTTGACACAGTTCTCAGGACCATCAGAGTTCTGGGAAAAGGAGTTCATGATGAGGACATAATTACAGAGTTATAGCTCCATCTGGCACTAGCTCAAACCCCCAGTGGTTAGAATTCTTGCCATGAGGATAGTTCTGAGGACAATATTATCGTGCAAAGTATGGGAGGACTATTTTATGACCCATTTTTCTAACCCTTGTATATCTTGGGGGAAGGAGTAGGTGTGGAAGAGGAAAATTCATTAACAGTTCTATAGGTCCAAAATACAAAACTAGGGAATAAAATTACTATTCCTACCAATTTTTGGCCTATATACTTCTTAATGGAGCAAACAGTGTGGACAAGTGAAAAGAATTCTGAATTTGGAGTCAGAGGAACTGAGTTTAAATCCCAATTTTACAATTTATTACCCGTGTGATCTTGGGCAAGTTACATCCTCTCTAGGTCTTGGTTTCCTTATATGTAAAATGAGGGGTTTGGATGAAAGGATTTTAAGGCCCCCTCTGCCTCCAAATCCATAATCCTATGAAATAGAAGTCTTTGTTAATATAGGCTATATCCCTACAGGTGACAAGAACTGAAGAATGAAAACAAAAGCAAAGCATCAGTGATCAGTTTTGATCAATTAGCCAGGCCTATGTTTGTGTGGAAATTGCCTAGTGAAAATAAATGCATCCAAACTCCCAATATTTTTTCCCCCAGTGAGACTTGGGTCCTGAATTTTCTGATAATTGTCTCCGTTCTTCATATCTGTGTGCCTTAAAGTTTTACATTTATTTTTTAAATAAGTCTGTTTCATTTTTACTATATGAACAAAAATGCAAACAAATAATTATAGGGAAACAATTTCTCCCCTTTTGTTTGGCATTTATTAGAGCATTTGTTTGGCCCTTTTAAAATTAAATTTCTGCTTAAAACAACAACAACAACAAAACCTCTTACTACACTTTTAGGTAATACCACAGGGAATGTGGTAACAATTAAAATCAAGCAATGATTTCAGATCCTGCTAAGTTAAATGTAGGAGAAAGCAAGGCATAAACATTTGTTTTTTACTACTGGGATGGTGAGGGCATGACCTAGAAATCCTCTATTAAAAGAATAGAGTTGTCATTAATAATAGAGCTATTGAAACATAATTTTCATTTTAAATTTAGAAAGATATCCTACAAAAGGACCAGTTTTCTTAAAGATCATTCTATGGCAGGTCATGTTTATATAATCCATTTTTAATTGGGTTCTATGAGATAGGGATTCAGTTTTGTCTCCGGTTCTGGGACACAAGGAAAGCCTTCAATAATTAGCAGATTTAACCCTATCTGGTGCCCCACACTTGACAGCACATGAATGTCAGCCTCACAGTTGATAGGTAGCAAATTCTAATAGGGCACAACCGCAACAAAACTTCTTTTTTTCCCTGGCTCACAGGATCTGTGCTTAGTTGAAAAGAACTCCTCAAACAGAATGCTGGGTGGTGTCTCCAGGCAGATTTACATGACACATTTCTTGGTGTGGTTTGCAGATATCCTGACAAGGGCTTTGATGATAATTATTGCCGCAATCCTGATGGCAAGCCGAGGCCATGGTGCTATACTCTTGACCCTGACACCCCTTGGGAGTACTGTGCAATTAAAACATGTGGTGAGTTAGAGACAAATTTATTACTTCCTTTTCCTCTTGAGGGCTGGGTCTAAGTGGACAATTATCCATGAAATAGGTTAACAGCTCATTCCACCCATTCTTTGAATTTTACAGGTTTTTTATATTTAAAAAAGTTTTTATTATAATATTCACTCTTTTAAATACATCATTATCATTCTTCTGAAAGTACTTTAGACATATGATTTCATAAGCAAGGTACAGAGACAGGCAACGTTCTTCATTGTATCAATTGGATGAACATATGGAGAGAAACGAAGGTTAATGGACCTGTTCAAGGTCTCAGAGTCAATGGAGAAGTGAAAACTGAGACCTCTGTTTTTCTACTTCTGGTTCTGCATGTTTTCTTTTAGAGAACATTTTCTCTCCAGAGAGAATTCATGTGCTGCCAGTACACCTTGGGGTCTCTCTTGATGAATGACATATATAGGAATTAAAGATAATAAGCATAATAGAAACTTCTAACACCTTCAGTGCACCACTAGCTAATCCCAGCCTAGCTGTCTGCTCTCATATGCACTTGGCACCACACAATTCCTGTTCAGCCTGCCTTTTTGCAGGCTCCCTTTCCTTTAACGTGCTTTTTCCTTCATATGAGTGAGTCTGCCCAGGCAGTCCATAACACAATTCATCAAAAAAAGAAAACATTCATTTAGTACTTGCTATGAACAAAGTTCTGTGATAAGCACTGGGATAAATAATAAGTAAGTACAATAATCACTTAAAACAGAAATGTCCTTAAAGGTGGGAGGATCGGGGAGAGGTGAGTTGTCTTCATCTGCCCTGGCAAGTATAATAAAAGGTAATTTTAGGAGGGAGAATTTCTGTAATAAACTACCTTCGTTTTTGTTTCTTAGCCCTGTCCCACTTTCTCTGATTTATTCTGCTAGTTATCTACTTCCTAAACAATCGATTCAATTTTAAAACACTAAATGTCTGCTATGTACAAGGTGAGAGGAAATGTATTATTATGGAAGGGCAGGCTTAAAGGCAAGAAGAACTAAGTTCATCTCTGCCTATGATACATAACAGCTATGTGCAAGTCACAGCCTTTAATTCTTTTTGTTGTTATTTAGTCATTTTCAATCATGTCTTACTCTTCAAAACCTCATTTAGGGTTTTCTTGGCAAAGTTACTGCAGTGGTTTGCCATTTTGACAACTGGACATTTCGACAACTGGCACAAACAGGGTTAAGTGACTTTGCCTGAGGTCACTTTTTTAGTGTCTGGGGTTGGATTTGAACTCAGCTCTTCCTGACCCTAGGCCCCATGCTCTTTCCACTGTGCCACCTATTTTCCCTTTTATTTCTTTAAGCTGATTATTTACAGATGAGTCAACTATCTACATTAGTGGAGGGAATTTCTATATAACGGAGATTCCAACATGGATGAAAGTACAGATCTAGATTCCTTTTTACCTTCCCCAGAAATGTGCTAGGCACTGTGGATATACACATGTGAGCACACACTTCCACATTCTTACACCTATAATACTTATGCAGGTATTACTTACTGGAGTTAGGGAGAGGCTAAGAAGCAATGACTCTAAACCCCAACCTCTTATTCTTCATCCACCTTAAACTTTCCCCTCTCATATCTCACTCTAACTCTGCCCATCTCTTTAATTGGATACTGTGGGATTCTGGTTCTATAATGAACAAATTTCCCTTAGTTTTGAACCTCTTTCTCTCAGAAAAGGTGTTTCCTGAATCTACCTGAACTTCCCAGCTGATAATATCTATTGTGATCCTCTTCATCACCACCTGTACCTTTTCCTTTATCTCCTATTACAGAAGTCATGAAGGGGAAAGATGATTACTTGTTATTCCTCATTGCCACTTCTATATTCTTCCTTTGCTCCTATTACTCTGCATCCTTCCTCCTTTTAAGTTCACTCCATTAAAAAAATTAACACAATAAAAGTGATAGTGGATTTTTTTACATGTCTCATTCTACCTCTCTTCCCTTTCAGAATAAGTTCATTAACTGTATCACTCTCTTCATCACCTTTCCAACTCCTATCCTTTTAGTGGGTTACTTCAGAATTCATGTTAATGATCCCCCAGAAATCTTAAGCCATTGTTTTTCATGGACTCCTCAAATCTACTCAAATCTAATGACTTACTCAATGTCACCTCATATATACAGAAAATGGACATACTTTATATCTCATCATTACCCACAATCATCCCGCTTCCATAATCAAAAACTAACATTCCTCTTTATAACTATAATCATCTTTGATTCTTTTTTCACTATGTCTTAGTTCTAAAAAGTTCTCTTTATACTTTTTTTCAAGCTCTAGTCCTATTTTCTGTAAAAAACCTTTTCTTGTTCTTACAACTAAAGCCTTTCCCCAAGACTGCTTTAACAAATGTAATTATATACATATAAATATATATGTATGTAAAATATAGGTATATGTGTGTATCTGCATCTGTATCTATATCTTCTTTGTACAATTTTTGTATGCTGTATCTTCTAATAGAATGTGAGCCCCTTGAGAGCAAAAATATTATTTTTATTTTTTTAATATTCTCATGGACTTAATAGAGTTCCTAGCACATTGAAAATGCATAATAAATGATTGTTAACTAAATGTCTGCCCAACTCCACTCTTCAGTACTTCTGCTGGCCACTACTAATACTCTGATATCCTCCACTTTTCTCACTTTCATTCTTTTAGTTAACTATTTCACCTCCACACTACCTACTACTTTGAATCCTTTGCTCCTTTGCCCTGTCAGCATATATCTTCCATGAAACTACATTGCTGGATTACTATTTACATGTTGTTAATAAATCCTGAAGGAAGTCATGTAACCAAGAATACAAATTGGTATCATGTAACTTCAATTGTGATTTCATTTCATTGTAGCAAGACAATCATTTTATTCCTTCCTAAGTGATTCTCTATTTCCTTCCCTACAGAATCTATTCCAAATCTTAACATCACTTCTCAAACCTCCCTATACTCTTGCAGCTAAGGACCTTGCCTCTTATTTTACTGAGAAAACTAAAGCAATTTTCTGTGAACTTCCTCGTCTCCTTTTCTTTTCAGATCTCTCTCTCTCTCTCTCTCTCTCTCTCTCTCTCTCTCTCTCTCTCCCCTTGCTCCATTTCATCAATCTCAAAAATAGATGGCTCTTTTTCTTTTCAAGACTAATCTCACTATGTAAGTTCTTGTTTCCATCTTTTCTTTTCCAATAGACTGTCCTACTACTATCCTTTCCTTTTTTTTCTTTGTAATTTTCAGTCTTTATCTACTAATTCCTTCCTTGGTACCTACAAACATGTCAAAGAGACCACAGATTTTGCTCTCCTTTTGGGCTGCTCTACTATATGTCCACTTCCCTTCTGAGAAAATACTATCTGTGCTCATTGTCTCTATTCCTCTTTTTACCAGTCCTCTCCCTTTTGTACTTTGGCTTCAGCCTAAATACTCAACTGAAACTTCTTCAAAGTCAACAAAAGTCAATATTTAGATGATTCTGTGATCTGGGTGATTTGGGAGTTCCTTCAAACAAAGCAAATCATATCCTATCTATGTGTTCTCTTATACTGTGAAATTCTTCTCTATGTTCTAAAATTTCACCTTGTAGGGTCTTTAACTTTCTCCCAGTATTATAGTTGTCGCAATCAAACACTGTCCACTTTTCCTCTCTTATTCATGTTACTTTCCCATCTTCTTTCTATCATACAATGCCTTGATGACATCCTTTATTTTTGTTCTTCAGAATTCTTCATTGATCATATTTTGCAGCCTTCTCACACCTACCATTAATTTTTCCATTGCTTTTTACACGTATTTAGTTTAAATTCTCAAGAGGCATTTGTGTACCCTGTCTTGCTGTCATTTAATATCAGTAAAATGTTAGTATTGAAAATATGGACTTTTTCATTCAGGGAAAGATTGGGGTCATTAAAAATAATCTGTGATTCCCAATGGCAAACTGGCCCACTCTATTCCTCCTTTTCATTTTTTTTGTTCAGTTTATTGACCATTTGTATTGTCTGTCCCAGATAAATATATTGTTGGACGACCTCTATAGTGTGTCAATCTGAAAGCATGTTGAATTCTGGTCAACCAACATTCTTCATTCCCTTGAATTTTACTCAGTGTACCCTCAGGCCATACTCCTTTAAATGTGTAGTGATATCTTCTAGGAGGATCTGGAGAGTTTTGTTTGCTGTGAAAATTTAGGCACCTGGCTTATGTTCTTGCTCAGATAAAGGGTCATCCATTAGCATCTCAAAATTGACCTCAGAAGTGGTTCTGAATAGGACCTATATTTTCCTTTAGAAAGAAGTTTTGAATTTCTTTCAGCCCTTAAACTAATATTTAGCTTGAAATTCAGAGTTATACAGGCAACATTGAAGAGAACTTTCTTTTGGCTTCTGGATTTGGAAGGAGAAGTTTTGGTTAGAGATAGAGAAGGAGTATTCACTTTCAAACAGGAGAATTCAAAGTTAAGCAAAATAGTGGTTTAAAGGAGAAGGTTGCAAAGCAAAAGATAAAGGAAGAAGGACAAAAAGATAGAAAGTCTGGGGAGAGAAAATGAGTGAGCCTATAAGATGTCAAAAAGGTGAAGTATTAGCTAGATGATAAGAATTCTCCAGAATTGAAGACTTATCACAGAGAGGCTAGAGCAATTCTCCATGAGAACTGTCCATAAGAACTATTCCAGTAATTAAGCCAAAGGATTTAAGAACCTTACTTCTGGTAAATATGGGGAGCAAGGAGAATAATATGGTAACAATAATAATATTAATAATAACAATAATGCTACATAGCATTTATTTTGGGATTTTAGACTTATAAAGTACTTTGCATGTTATTTCAATTGGTCCCAGCAACAACCTTGTGAGGATTTTTATAATAACCACTTCAGCAATGAGGAAACTGAGGCTGAAAGATGTTCAACAAGTAGACTGTGTCATGCCATGTTCATTTTTTTTTGCATGGCCAAAAAACTGCTCTTGATGTCCATATTCAATCAGGACTACTTCCTACAAAACAATGGAAAGTAGGAGGAGAAACACTTCTGTTCTCCAAGTTATCAGGGAGAAGGAAGTGTTCCTTAAAAAGGAAAAAGAGTTTCAATGTGTAAACAAAAAAAGAATAAAAGAAATGAAGATGCAGAGAAGAATCCTGAAAGGGGAAAAAGAGTCATTAAAGATTTTGAGTTAAGTAAAGATATGGGGCTCTTTTTAGGGAGAAGGGAGCTGTATCATTTCATCTAAAGAAGTAGGACTTGGCTCTATTCGGTCCAAGAAGTGAAAAATTATCCAGTAATGGCCAGAGAAGGAAGAGATAATTAGTGATAGCAAATGGTTTCCTTTTGAAATAGCATCTTTTTTGAACTGATAATAATAAAGAATACTGCTCTATTCTTGGAGGATGTCAATAAATCATTCAATTAGCATTTATTAGTGCAGGCAATGTTTTAGTCACTGCACTATGGCACTGGGAATAGAAAGGTTCAGTTGTATCTAACTCTTTATGACTTCATATGGAGTTTTCTTGGCAAAGATACTGGAGTAGTTTGCTATTTCCTTCTCCAGCTCATTTTGCAGATGAGGAAATCGAGTCAAACCTGATTAAGTAACTTGCCTGGGGATATACAGCTATTGTCTGAAGCCAAATTTGAACTCAGGAAGGTGACTTTAGGACCAGCATTCTGTCCATTGTACTACCTAGCTACTCAAAACAAATACAAAAAATGAAACAATTCCTGTAATTTGAATTTTTTTCTGCTGTTATTCTCTACTCTACTTCCTACCTAACAGCCACTATTCATGGTAGCTAGCTTAATATTAAAATATACTTTCCTTGTATTCAGACACTCAATAAAAAAATCTTTGCTTTCAAGGAGCTTTTTCTTTTTTCCTTTTAAGATTTTTTGCTTAGACTTTTTTGCAATACAAAAATTTGCAATACAAGAATACAAAACTCATACTAAATTTTATCTTTTTTTTGACTGACTCTTCTCTTAAAAAATATGCCCTTTCTTTGAAATCAGCCTTTCATTAGCTATACTGATCAAATATTTTCCTGTGTACCTAAAGTCTTTAATTTTTTGCCTGAAACTTTATAATTCTTAGAAATTTTTTTCTAGATTCTTTTTGGCAGTATCATATATTCTTACCTGAATTATCAGAAGTATGTAAAAATCATCAGACTAAAGAAACAATAGAGAATCTCAGAAAATCATGGGAGAAAATACCTAGGAGCCATGACTTCCGTTTTCTATACAAAGATATATCCAGTGCAGAAACAATGTAAGTAAGGCAATATTAGAAATGTTAAGTCAAGGAAATGAATTTGCAGTCATTTTCATTGGAATTTTATAGATTAGACCCATAACCAGCCTATGATTCTTAAAAGTTATATCTTACCAGAGTACTTAAAGAATTAGTCAATATAACTAATGTTTCTTTATTAGTAAACTTTTAAAGAGTTTGGTTAATTCTAGAGGTATTGAAAGTATGAAGAGAAGAAAATATTTCAAAAAGGAAAAATGAGTAGGGATAATAAATTAAAAATAAAATGTCTTGAGTTCATTTCTTAGTCAAATTTTAGAATTTATTATTTGAATAGAAGATTAGGAAATATCCAGAAAAAAATCAGCAGTATTCACAAAGAACCACCATTACTGTATTAAGAATAATTCCTGGGAGCATAAAAAAGCCATATTTTCCTTGAAGCCTCTTTCCCTGCTCCCATAGCTGCCTTCCCCTCAAAGGCTACACTCATGTAATTATTAGAATGTAAGCTCCCTGATAGCAGAAGTTATTTTGGATTTTCTTCATATCTCCAGTGCTTAGCACAGGGCTTAATAAAGTATGTGATAATTAGTAATTAAAGTTTTTAATGATTGATATAGAGCTGGAAAGGGGGCATAGAAGACATCAAAACCAACCCCTTAATTCTATAAATGAGTAAAGTGAGGCACAGCATTTAAAAGATTGATGACACAATGATTAAAGAAGTCAGGATTATAACCGGTTTTCTGACTCCAAAAACCAGTACTCTTTCTGTTGTACCACATTAGCCTAATTAGGTGTGTGTGTGTGTGTGTGTGTGTGTGTGTGTGTGTGTGTGTGTGTGTGTGTGTGTGTTTATTAGATTGGTTGATCAGGGGAATGATGATATGCTTTACCTAGATTATAGTAAACTATTTGACCAAGTCATGTTATTCTTGTAGCAACGCAAAATGTGGGGTATAGGATATATTAGTTGCATGAGTTCAGTACTGTTTAAATGGTCAGATACCAAAAATAATCATCAATGTCTAGATATCACCTTGTAGGAGGTCTGCAGTGAAGTGCCTTAGGTATCGGTTCAAAGACCTGTGCTATTTAATCATTTTAACTGATAACTTGAAATGAAGATCAGCATTGTTTATTAATTTCTTAAATGATGAAAAGTATGGAGGAGTAATAGAGTTAGGATTCAAGAAGAACTTGAGGTTCTAAAATAATTAGCAGAATATTGTTGTTCAGTAGCATAACTGACAATATGTAACCCCATTTAAGTTTTCCTTGGAAAAGGTACTGGGGTAGTTTGCCATTTCCTTCTCCAGCCCATTTTTCAGACGAGGAAGCTGAAGCAAATGGGGCTAAGTGACTTGCCCAGGGTCACAGAGTTAGTAAGTTTCAGAGACCAGATTTAAACTCAGGAAGATTAGTCTCCCTGATTTGAAGCCCAGTGTTCTAACCACTTTCCACCTAGCTGAGTGAGCTGAATCTACCCTGATGAATTATTAGGGATAGATATAAAGCCTTTCACTTGGTTTTAAAAAATAGCTTCACAAGTACAAATGAGGGAAACAAGGCTAGGTGTTTGAAAAAAA
Organism: Gracilinanus agilis; assembly: GCF_016433145.1. Taxonomy (NCBI): domain Eukaryota; kingdom Metazoa; phylum Chordata; class Mammalia; order Didelphimorphia; family Didelphidae; genus Gracilinanus; species Gracilinanus agilis. Next base: position 161,452,644 of record NC_058134.1, on the reverse strand, counting down.
GAGAAGCTAGATGTTTAGTGGAATATAGGTCCAAAATGAGCCAACAATGTGACATTAATAAAAAAAATTGATTTTAGGCTCCATTCAGGGAGGCAGGGGAGGTCTCGGATTATGTACTTGACAGCATCCTTGTACTCTGCCCTGGTCATTCCACACCTTGTACACTAAGTTCAGTTTCAGCAGTTACATTTTAGGACAAATACTGATGAGCGAGAGAGCATCCAGATGAGAAAAACAAGGACGTGGCAAAAAGCCTTGAGATCATGCCATTTGAAGGAACGTATCTTATTTTATCAGGGATGAACAGATTTAGGAGAAACAGAATAGATCTCTCCAAGTACTTTAAAGATTCTTTTCTGTTGATATATGAAGCAAGATAGGAGGCCAAATTTCCCCAGAATCCAAGCTCCTTAATAATGGAACGGGTTGCATCACGATTTGGTGAATTCCTCTTCCTTGGAGATCTCCCTATTGACTCTGGACAACATATGGCATGAACTTCATGTTCCAATGTAGGCTAGGCTAGTCTGACCCACTTTATATCTTTATTGCCTTGGTCACTGAAGCAACTTCCAAGATCCTTTGTCTCGAATAGGAATTCTTAACTAGGAGTCTCCAGACCTCATAAGTGGCTGTGGACTGATTTTAGGAGGTCCATGAACTTAAATGAGAAAAAAAAATCTTGAGTTTTCACTCACCTTGAACAAAAATTTAATATTTCTTCCAATTGTGAATTAAGAAAAATATTCTGAGTTTTTTACAGGTTTAAGAGCCCTAAGCTGAGAGTCAAAGTTGTTAAAATGAAAACTGATGACCACCAAAATACATGCTGTAGTACAGAGTGCCTTAGAGTCAGAAGACCTGAGCTTAAAACCAGACTCTCATGTAAATACCTTTGTGACCTCCATGTCTCAGATTCCTCTTCTGTGAAATTGGGAAAATGACACTCATGTTATGTAACATAGTTGTTGAAGTAATTTCTTAATAGTAGAACATCGTAAGTATACAAGAGGTTATGTGGTGTAGTGGACAGAGACCTGGCCTTGACACCAGGAAAACCAAGGTTCAAGTCCATCTTGTGACTTTGAAACTTTGGCATAGTCAGTAAAGTGCTAAGTACTGTAGACAATTTTCTAAGACTATAAGCTGTAGAGAACGTGCTGACCTGCATTAGTTGAAGGAATGTATTTATCTAGGAGTTTCCTAGTCATTAAGAATATGTCTAGTCTCTGTCTCTATGAACAGGAGCTATTAAAATGTCATATTAACCTCAATAATTCAAGAATCAACGATTTGATGAGTGTTGCACGGATGAACATTAAACTTTATTAAATGAACTTTGTTAGTTCACACAGGAGACAGATAAAAAATATCATGTGGTGTCCAGGTCCCTGGTAATGTGATAATAATAATAATAATAATAATAATAATAACTGCAATTTGTACTTTGCTTTAAGTTTTACAAACTGCTTTATTAACCTAAAATTTGCAAATTTATCCTCACTAAAAACTTTACATAGGAATTATTATCTCTGTTTGACAGATGAGCAAATTGTAGTTTGGTATGGTATGTCATATGACCAGGAAGGTTTAGTGGCAGGATTCCAACCCAGGTTTTTTCTAAACCCAAATTTACTTTCCCTTTCACTGTGACATGCTACTTCTCTATACTCAACACAAATTTTCCTTGGACAATAGACATCTAATCTATTAGGAGGCCAATACTTTAAGCCTTTCCAGTTTGGCTATATTGGACTTCTCCTGAAGAACTTGGATTCATATCTATTCCACAACAAGGCATCAGGGTAGGACTTTGTTAAGGTAAATATCCTAAATATAACGCAAAAACTCAGGTATCTATATCTATGCCCTTCCAGGAATGGGATTTAGACAGTTAAGTTTTCTGGAGATGTGATAATTGTCCACATTTTGATTTTTATTGTTTAATTGAAATTTTCTAAAGTTCATTCCAATTCATGAACTTGTTATTTTAGAAGCATCGATGTCTATATCAATATAATGAGTTTCCTTTAAAAATCCATGTATTTTGTTTTGGGCATTTAAACACATTTTTCTGAAAAGACCTCTATAGGATTCACTAGTCTGGCAAAGGGCCCATGACACAGAAAAGATTCAGAATCCCTGAATTAGGTATTACTTCCTACTTCTGGATGCTATGCCCCACTGAATGTGCAATTAGGTAGTTTACTGCATAGAATGCTGGACTTAGAGTCAAGAATAGTAGAAAACAACAAATCTTGCTTCAGGTACTTACTAGCCATGTGATCCTGGGCTTATCACTTAACATCTGCAAACCTCGGATTCTTCATCTATAAAGTAGGAATAATAATAATAATCATGATAATGATAATAATTACTTCACAAGGCTGTTGTAAGGATCAAATAAGATAACATATATAAAGCCTTTTGTAAACCTAAGAACTCTACACATTTATCATGTTATTTTTGTTATTGCATAGTTATTGATTCATCAAAAACTTGTGTTAGTGTCACCTTCTCATGGTTGCCAGATCATCTCAAACCACTTTGGTGGTTTCCCCCAAATTACCTTCAACCAGGTTCAGAGTAAAATAAAAATTAAAAAGACAAGAAAAATTAAAGTCATGGGAAAAAGTTTTATATCATCAGTATACACCAAAGATTTTTTTCTTCTTCCCCCATTGAGCCTCACTCAAAATCCTCTGCCATATGTTCCCCATCTGATTCCTATGTTTTCTTATGCAAGATATTTATCTTCTAAATTTACAATTCTACTTCACTTTCTTTTTTAAATAATGTTGACTTTGACCATGCTTTACTCTTCTAGAGTCATATTCCAGCCCTGAGATCACATTCTACCAAGTCTCAGTAATACTTAAGAGTGTGAACCAGTCTATCTCACTTGATGACCCTACCTATACTTCTAAAGATTTTAATTCTTTGTCTGAGATTTGATCCCTAATTCTATTTTTTCTGGAGGTATAATTTGCTCTCTCATTCATCATCATGCACTTTGGGTTTTATGATCCTCAGGGATTATCTAGCATATGCCAGATATAGAGCATGGGAAGATAACATCTTTCTAATTATATTTCTATGACATCGACAAGTAGCATGTTGGTACTACCCAAAGGGCATCACCAACTGCCCATATGTCTCTCTTACTTCCCACAAATAAGAAGCTATTTCTCCCCTATTTGGGTTAATTTCAGCCTCTATGAGAAGAGTTTGTTATCTCTCATATAAGAAATCAAGAAAAATTCAGTTTAAATCTTCCCTTAGATATTTACTATTTACTACCACTATTTATGTGAATCTGGGCAAGTCATTTAAGCCTCATTTTTCTTAGCTGAAAAATGGAGATGATAATAGCATCTACTTCACAGAGCTGAAAAAATCAGGATCAAATAATATGTTCAGTGCCTTGAAGCCCTTAAAATGCTGTTGTTAGCTATTATTGTTGTCATTGTTATTCCACAGTCCACTCTTCAGAAACAAGTGAAGATTTTCTTAAGGAAAAAATAAAAGGTCTCATTGAAGGTATAATCAGTGGCTTGAAATGTTTAAAGGGTTGTTATATTCCTTGGTAGTAGTAGTATTAGATGTATTATGCTTATTTACAGAGGATATAAGTAAGACTAGTGGATGAAAGTTTTGACTCAAAATAAGAGAGAACTTCTTAACAATTAAAGAAATTTAAAAATGGAATGAACTTCCTTATAAAGTCAGCAGCTACCCATCACTGGAGAGATTCCAGCTCAAGTTGGATAACTTATCCAAGATATTGTAGGACAGATTCTTCTTTCAGCTGATTTAGCTAAATGACCTCAAATGACCCATTAAACCTCAATATTTGGAGCTACTTGAGTTTGTTCTAGGGTAGTTTTGAAAAAAGTTATTCCAGAGCCTATAGATTCCTTGTCATCATAAAATGACATTTCTACAGGTGTGACACCAGGTCATGGTTTTTTTTAAAAGTGTTTGACTTTTAACAGAATGACAGGCATATGCAACACTAAAAAATGTGTTTTGATATGGTAATTAGATCAAAATATGTAATACATAATGGCTTCATGATGGATCAACTGTCTCAATGAATCTCTTTTTAACATTTCATATTCTAAATAATAACATATTGGTGTTTGTCCCTGAGTTGTATAGTACTCTTTAATAAAGTTCCTTAAAACAATCCTGTGAGGTAAGCCGTCTAAACATTATTATTGCCTTTTCTACAGATGAGAAAAATGAGCTGTAGTGTGGTTTGGGGAATTGTTTGTTTGAAGTCAGATAACTAGTGAGTTGTAGATCCAAGAATCCACCCCCTTCTTCTGACTCCAGAGTCAGTGCTCTTTCCATGGTCTTTTAGATGAATCAGTGAGTAATACAGCATACTATGGTCTACTGAGGGCTAGAAGGTACCCGAGTTCAGACCCTGCCTATGACATTTCTTAGCTAGGAGACTCAGGGTAATTCACTTGATTTTTCTGTGCATCAATTTCCTCATCTGCAAAAATGATCCACATTATGGAATTGGGGTGAGGCTCAATGAGAATTAGGTGGGCAAAGTGCTTTGCAAACCTTGAAGCACTATATAAATGTCAGTTATTATCATTAAAGATGGTGAACATATTACTAGACTCTAACCTTGTTCCCCCAGGGTGAGCTCTATAATTATCTAGGAAGAGAATAGCTGCTCCATGTCTGACATCTCTCTAGCATGTCATAGAATCATCCTTTTCAGGCAGCGAAAGCAGAGATAAACACTTGCTTAGCCTCTCCTCCCCTCAGGCTGCAAGCAGAGCTTTTCTATCTTTTGTCTCTTTACCTCTGGTTTTCTTCTCTCATTTCAACAGGTTTTCTTATTGTTGTTGGCATTGTGGCTTCTAATTGCCACCACCTGTACAGGGCTGTTGCTGATCTTCATGGCTGTTTTCTTTCCTCTTCTTCTCTATGGTTTTCTTTCTTTTTGTCTCCTCTGTCTCCTATCACTTCTCTCGTGCATTCTTCCCTTTGTCCAGAAAGGCTGGCTTCAAAATCGCTGAGTTCTCACTGAATACTTTTTCACTGTCAAAGATTTTGTTTCTGTAGGCTCCCCAGCCCCACCAACTTTAAAACCTAGACTCTTCTGGAAAAACTGAAATTTTCCAAAAGGCAGGTAACTATGTAGTTGAGAACTTTTCACTCCTCAGTTGCCATGCGTCCTTTATAGGATAACTTAAAGCACTTTTAATTATTATGTAGCATATTTAAATATATAAACCACCACTGAGAATTTGATGTAAAAATAATAAAGCTAATATTTAAAATTTTAAAAATTGTAGTTCATTCTACATGATTAAGAAAAGCAAATTAGATGAAGTTTTCATGTTTAAAGAAAAGTGATTGCATTTGCGCATTTTATACATTCAATAGAGAACATAAGTATGACACCAGTTGTCTACTTATATTCCAACTCAGAGAAACACAATGTTAACAGAGTGCCCTCCTGCCCGTACTGATCCCTAAGGAAATGAGAACATATTGAGAGGTCCTTTCAAAGCAATAGTCCAAATAATAAACCAATAGCATTGAAGACCCTTTAGGACAATCTTTTCTCCTGAGTTTTCCATATGAGCTTGGACAGAGTCCAGCGAACAATTCAGATATGAGTCTTGGCATCATATCCAAAGCAAACGTGCAAGCAATTTGAGGTTTGTGCATTAGAAGCTGTTACTACTTTCCCATGTCAATTTATAGTGAGAGGCATTTTAAATTTATAATGAAGCTCTATTCTGCCCTTTGTTACCAGGAGGTTACCAGTAAATTCACAAGAGAAAAGCATCACCACAGTCCTGGATTTCTCCAGGGACTACAACAGAGAAAGAACGAGGTTTAATTTTCTATGCAATGGCTGGAAGTCAGTCAGACTATCCCCATAAAAACAATCAGGTATTTGCCCAGTGACCTATGGAGTAATCTGCAATTTTCTAGGTTGGGAGTAGAAATTGAATTCATTCCTTAAAAAAATCTGTCTAGCTGGTTTGAGTGTCTTACTTTATGAAGCCCATTCAACCCTGAGGGTGATCCAGGTTGAGAATCACAAATGTGAGTAGACCTCATCAGAGAAATATGCTTACATAAATGAGTTAACTAAACATGGACACAGTTTTTTGATAAATATGTAAATAGACACTGCTGGGGGGATATTGGCATGATATTTTATTAATATTTATTATCTAGATATGATTACTTAGAATGAATTTTCTATGTAATTAACAAATCTTAAGCTCATTTTATTCCTTAGATTATTTCTAGCAATTAACCTTCCATATATATTTTTAAATTTTTTATTTTGAATTTTTTCCCATGGTTACATGATTCATATTCTTTCCCTCTTCCCCATACTCCCCCACCCTCCATAGAAGATGCACAATTCCACTGAGTTTTACATGCATCATTGATTAAGACTTAATTCCATAGTATTGATAGTTGGACTAGAGTTATTGTTTAGTGTCTATATCCCCAATAATATCCCCATCAGCCCATGTGTTCAAATAGTTGTTTTTTCTTCTGTGTTTCTCCTCCCACAGTTCTTCCTCTGGATGTGGCTGGTTTTCTTTCTCATAAGTCCCTCAGCCTTGCTCTGGATCCTTACATTGCTGCTAGTAGAGAAGTCCCTTATGTTCAATTGTACCACAGTGTATCGGTCTCTGTGTACAAGGTTCTCCTGGATCTGCTCCTTTCACTCTGCATCAATTTCTGGAGGTCTTTCCAGTTCACATGAATTCAGTTCTTTGAGCACAATAGTATTCCATCACCAACAGATACCACAATTTGTTCAGCCATTCCTCAATCGAAGGACATACCCTCATTTTCAAATTTTTTGCCACCACCAAGAGCGCATCTATAAATATTTTTATACAAGTCATTTTATCTATGATCTCTTTGGGGTACAAACCCAGCAATGCTATGGCTGGATCAAAAGGCAGATAGTCTTTTAGCACTCTCTGGGAAAAGTTCCAAATTGCCAGCCAGAATGGTTGGATCAGTTCACAGCTCCACCAGCAATGCATTAATGTCCCAATTTCACCACGTCCCCTCCAGCATTCATTACTCTCCCCTTCTTTCATTTTAGCCAATCTGCTAGGTGTGAGGTGAAACCTCAGAGTTGTTTTGATTTGCATTTCTCTAATTATTAGAGATTTAGAACACTTTTTCATGTGCTTATTGATAGTTTTGATTTCTTTATCTAAAAATTGTCTATTCATGTCCCTTGCCCATATATCAATTGGGGAATTAGCCTTCCATATTAAAATCCATCAAGAATGAAAGCATATATTGACAGAATTTGTTACTGAGTTGTTTATAGACATTTTCTATCTCAATTTCTGCATTAGTTATTAGTGTATAACCTGTATTTGTTTTCATAGAAATCTTTTTTGTGAGTATTCATCATGAGTCCTTCAATGAGATGATCAAATATCTCAAATTAAGATATCTATCACTTCATCTTAAAGTGATATTTATTATTGCCTTTAGACACATAATAAAACAAAATCTATGAACTATTTTATTTGTTTCTTTAAGGTGAACAAATTAGCTTTCTTTAATTTAGATACAACTTCTATAGATTTTGTGGTTTCATTTGACTAGAGCACTGTATCTGGAATCAAGAAAATCTGAGCTGAAATAACACATCAAAAATTTACTGGATATGTAGCCCTAGACTAGTCACATAACCTGTCTACTTCAGTTACTTAATCTGTAAAACAGAGGTAATAATAGCACCTAGCTCCCACAGTTGTTCTGATGATGAGATGATGAAATAACATTTATAAAGTGTTTTGAAAAAATCTAAAAATGCTATATAAATGCGAGCTATTATTATTTTTAGCAAGAACACAAAGACTGATACTGCAGTTCCTCCAAAAGGAAGTCTCTATGTTGGTCAAAAGATTTCCCATTTACAATGACTAAAGCTCAATGTGTATTCATACTCAATATCTAAACTGTGATTTTCCACACTTCTGTCCCCTTTTCTGCCACTCTGTCACTGTCATGGAAACAGAAGGGAGCCATAGTGGACTAAGGACCATTTTGTATTTTTCTTTGTTTCCAGGTCTTAAAATAATCAAAGAATTCATCATCAACTATCTAGATTGCCCTTAATGAATAACTAGTCTGGTCTTTGTAAAGCAAACATTTCTTTTTTCAGGTCCCCACTTAAAATCTTCCTAACATATATAACTTCTTTTTTACTAGTAAAATCTTTGATAATCCAGGGTCACCTCCATACCATTGATGTAGGACAAATGTCTAATGTTTCATTCAAGAAATATTAAATGCAATGTATAATACAATGTGCTAAGTGTTTAATATGCAAAAAGGAATATAAAGGACCATTTCTTTCCATTTGTATGCAGTCTATAAAACAGATAGGAAGCTTGAAAAGTGCAAAAGAGAAGTTAGAACAAATTAATATGAAAGATTTGAGCTCTCACTTCTAGTTAAAAGCTTTGCAGAGGAGATGATACTTGAGATGGGTTTTGGAATTTCTGGAATTTCAGGGAGGAATTTCAAATGGAGATAACATGAATATAGGAAGAAAGACAGGAGTGGGTAGGATAATGCAAGGAAAATAGCAAGTAACAAGGCCAATTGGGTTGGAGCATAGAGTATGCAGAGAAGACAGTTTAAAACAGGGCTGAAAAAAGTTGGTTGGAGCCATATTGCGTAGTCTTGAATACTAGTTTAAGAGTTGGCATTTAAATTGTTTGGGAAGAAAGGGATTAGAAAAACATTTTAAGTAGAGAAATGATGCAATCAGAGATGCACTTTAGGAGATAGCAACATAGTGAAGGTTAGAATATAGCAGCAAAAAGCTAAAGGCAGGGTGACTAGGTACAAAATTCCAGGAGAGAGGTGATAAGGGCCTGGACTATGTGGTGGCTGTTTGATTAAAAATTAGGGGTTATAAAAAAAAGCAAGGCAACCAAGATTAAAAGGCAAACAATGAACTGGGGAAAAATTTTCAAAGCAAGTTTCTCTGACAAAGGCTTCATCTCTCAAATGTATAGAGAAGTAAGTCAAATTTATAAGAATGCAAAGTATTTCCCAACTGACAAGTAGTCAAGGATATGAAAGTCAATTCTCAGATGAAGAAATCAAAACTAACTTTAGTATATTAAAAAAAATACTCCAAATCACTATTGATTAGAGAAATTCAAATTAAAACGACTCTGAAGTACCATCTCACACCCATCAGATGGGCTAATATGACAAAATATGACAAAAAAGGAAAATGATAAATGTTGGAAGGAATGTGGAAAAATATGCTGCTGAAGGAGTTGTAAACTAATAGAACCATTCAGGAGAGTAATCTGGAACCATGCCCAAAATACCAACAAATGTGATTATTCTTTAACCCAGCAAAATCAATATTAGGTCTTTATCCCAAAGTAATTAAAGAATAGGGGAAAAGAAGCTACCTGTACAAAAATATTAATAGCAGCTCTTTTTGTGATGGCAAAGAACTAGAAACTGAAGGGATGTCCATTAATTGGAGAATGGTTGAGCAAGTAGTATATGCTTATAGTGGAATATTATTGTGCCATAATAAATGACAAACAAGATGATAAAAAAAACCTGGAAAGATTTATATGAAGTGATTCAAAGCAAAATGAGCAGAACCAAGAGAATGTCATACATAGCATCAACAAAATTTTTGATGATAAGCTATGAATGACTTAACTATTTTCAACAAAACATGGATTCAGGACAACACCAAGAGACTCATGACAGGAAAAAAAAAAAAGAATATCCACTGCCATTGAAGGAACAGAGACTGATTGCAAATAAAAAAATACCATCCTTTAATTTTTCTCTAGTGTAAGCAATATTCTTTCACAACATGGCAAACATGGAAATATGTATTATATTACACTATATGTACAACAACCTATATCATATTATCTGCCATATATATATGCCATATATATATATACCATATATATCTTGGGGAGTTGGAAAGAGAGAGAACATGGATTGCAAAATATTGGAAAATGGGTGTTAAGCAATTGTAGATGTAATCTGGAAAAAAGAATTCAAGAAAAAAGAAAATTAGAGGACAGATATGAAAGCTATTTTAGAGACTATATCATTATATCTTGGCAATTTATGAATATGGAGAATGAAGGAAGGAGAAAATTAAACATCGTGCCAAAGTTTTGAAAAGGGGTAGGACAGAGGTTGGTAGTTCTCGTAACAGATGTAGGGAAGTTAAGGTCCTCAGGCTTTGAGGGAAGTGCTTCTTCCACTGTTTTCTTTATAAACCGTGGGACCTGGAATGATTGTTTCAGGAATTCAGATTTACTTAATTCTTCCTTCTCTGGTACTAGCATTCCCTCCATCACAAGCCTTTGACCTGACTTTCAAATACTATATTTGGTCTTTGAAATAGGACGCATCTAGGCAAAATTAAATTGATGTTCCAAGAAGCACTTAATTTGATCATGTTTTAATAGCCTGGGGAGAGGTCTCAATAGCAAATGTTATTTTCCTAAAAAACATTTCCAAACAGAAAAGTTTGTTTGAATCATCAGAGGAAAGCATTCTTTTGCTCTTAGGCCAGTTGAGTTTCATATAATAATGCCTTTGCATCTGTTTCAAAAGGGTGGCTGACATTGACACCCCCCCTCATCAAATTGTTCAGTTTGTGAGAAACTCTCCAAAGAATGCTCATTGTTTTCGGGATGGGCCTGGTGTATCTGTCTTCAAAAAGCTCTTTGCATGTGGTGAAGCAGTGTTTTAAAAACATGCTTATTTGGCTAAAGTCGATCAGCTTCAGCTGATTTTCAGGGATATTTGTTTGGCAGCTAAAGATGAGTCGCTTGTTTAGTCCACTAATTCAATGAACTTCTCCAAAGAAGCAGTGTTCCCAACATTTTATATCCCCTCCCAAGTTGATTGGCGTGAAACATTTGTTTTCTTTTTGCACCAAGTCTCTGGGATATAGTTGGCAACTCATAGTAAAACAGCAGAATAAGTCTACTTTTTAAAATACTTCAGGAAGAATTAATCCTGCTTTAATAACAAATAACAAATTAGAAGAAGCAACATGTTACCCTTCAATTGTCAGTAGGCTGATCATGCATTATCATCAAGAAAAATTGATATTTTTGGATATTATTTTTAAGATTGTATGCAGGGGTTCAGTGGTAAATTTTTAATTTGTTCGCCAGAAAAAAGAAAAAAAAACTATGAGCATATATGTATACACACATGCACACATACATATGTATGTCAGGCATTAAATGCAGTATAATCTGTATTAACATTTTCCCCTTCATTTTCTTAAGCCTTAAACAATCAATATAATAAACTGAGCTTCGATTTCTACCATTTGCAAATTCTGAGCTGTAAAATGCTCACAATGAAAATGTAATGATCATCTATCCTGAGCTGGCTCCAGCACACTTCTTGGGAAACTTTCATTGTCAAAAAAATCATGCTAATTGCTATTTGTTTTTCTTACAAATAAATATGTTCTCAGCTATACTGCTTTTCCTATAAATAGACAATGGAATTATGTATTCTGGAGCATTTAAAACATATCATTCCTGGGAACTGAGGACCAAAAAGTATGTATATAACTTGATCAACTTCAGAAGGAGATTATTTTGTTTTGCACAAGGAGAGAATATAGTAAAAGACCAATGGTTCATAGGTATATTCAGGGAGAAGTAGTTTCACAGAACTAACAACAGAAAAAAAGTAAAACTGTTTAAAGATTGAAAATTACAGTGTTTTGTTTTTTTTAAGATAAGGATGTTTATATTGCCAGTTAGAAAATACAAATGTTAAATACTTGAGAAAACTTTATATGCCGATGAAGCCCTTAATAAGACAATGATATTGTACTATTATCAAATAGTATCATTTTCACTCAGGTTTGTGCTCTTCTAAATTTTCATCATCTAAAGAATTTTTACAAATTTCCCTCTTCCTCACCTCTTCTGCCCTCTTTCAATCGGAAATATGTGAGTTAGGCTAGTTTTTTCACTTGTTTACATTTGTGTGGTTTAGGGATTTTTGCTTTTACTTTTAGATTTTTGTTATTTTTTTTCCCTTAAGGATTCAGTGGCTATTTCAACAACCACTGTGAAAAGTTTAGGGCAAACACATGCTGAAAAGAAGCAATTAAGTCAAAAGAAAGTGAAGCAAATGACCCAAATTATTATCTCATTAAAGTTCCTGAAACTTTATATATATATATATGTATGTATATCTTTCATGATTTAAATCTGCCCTGGATCATCTCAATACCATAATCAACATCTAGTTTTCTCCCCCAAGTGATTTGTATAGACCTTGTCAGCATTTTACAGGTTACATTTTTAATACAGATGGTTAAATCGCCTCAGTCTGAAGCACTTAAAAATTTTTTTTTCAATATAAAGGATTCATTCTTTGACTTAAGATCTGAATAACATGTTAGGTCAATTTTTATCTATTATCTACTTCAAAAAGAGAACCATAACCATTGTAGTTAACATATGGAAAATATCAGTGGACATTAATATTTGAATTCTATGATTTCCCTTCAGATAGCCTCATGTTAGCAAATAATTTCTTCTCTGGTAATTTTTACTAAACAGACATGAATTTGAAAGAGAAAAATTTTTTTCATGATGATTGTTATTTTCTTTAATTATATCCCTTCAGATAATATTTAGATAATAATAATTCACATAATATTTCATTAGATTCCCTTCAGATAATAATTTAATCATATCCCTTTAGATCATATCAATATGCTAATTTAAGAGGCAGACACAGTGAATAGAGAACTGGCCTCAATTAAAGGAGCACTTGGGTTCAGGTTCTGCTTTTTCATGTATTGGCACTAAAATTTAGAAGATTCCTTAATCTTTCAGTAGTCTACCAACTTTCTAAGATTATCAGCTGAAGAAAACATGTCAACCTGCATTGTTAGAAGGAATTTCCTAATCCCTCTACAAATGAAATCTCAGGACTGGTCCCTAATAATCAGAATATAAAGTGAGTTTGATGATCTAGCATTAGTCATTCAAGTTAGCTAGTAAACCTTTATTAAGTGCCCACTATGTGCCAGACACTATACTAAGCAATGGGAATACAAAGAAAGACAAAACACAATACCTGCTCTCAGTCCAACAGGGGACAATGTGCTTAGAGAATTATACTCAAGGAAGATATATACTAGTTATAAAAGAAATAGTTGACAGAGAAAAGACCCTAAAAATAAAAAGGAAGGGGAAATAGAAGTTGGGCTTTAAGGAAGCCAAGAAAGCCAGATGGTAGAGATTTTGTTGTTGTTGTTTTAATGAAAGTAGACTTTATCATAGCAACAACTGAGTCCCACAGCCCCAAGGACCAAATTGCAGCACCTTCCCACCTCCCCAGACCAGTCCTCCCTAGTAGAATTGTGGCATCAGAGACAAGAAGGATGAGCATTCCAGGTTTGGGGGACAATCAGTGAAAATGAACTTTCTTGTTCAAGGAATACAAGTGGGCCAGTTTCACTGGATTAGAGTACACAGAAGGGAATAAGATAGAAGAAAACTGGAAGGGGCTAGGGAGCCACTGTAAATTACTGATAGTGGGTTGATATGGTAAGATCTGCATTTTAGGGAGAACTTGTTGATAGCTAAAAGGAGTTTGGACTGGAGTGAGGAAAGAATACAGGTAGGAGGACAATATATTATTATAATAGTCTAGGTCTGAGGTTGATGAGGGCCTGCATCAGGGTACGGGCAGTGTCAGAGGAAAGATGGGGTCCTATAGGAGAAATGTTAAGAAATCAAAATCAGTATTTATGGAAGTAATAATTTATATTTGAGTGTGCATACTGACTTACCTTTTTGCTTCCATCTGAATATATAAGATACCCTGGATGTGGATGGAGAGAACATTTCTTTACCTACTTTGAGATTTGGAATCTTATACCAAGTTTATAGCCACTGCTCACCACAGAATTATCTGACAATAGTTCTTTTTTATATGGCACTAAGTGGTACCTGACAAATGTTCCTATTATACATGCGAAAAATGAGAGTGATGGGATCCCTAAGGAAAGGTTCCTAAAACCAGTGAATAAGTTTCAAAGCATCCCAGGTGAGCATGCTCAAAATCTTTGGCTTTTCTCTTTTTTTACCTTTGCCCCTCACTGAAGGAGTCTAGATCCTAGACTGAGCTCCAAGTATGCTGCAGAGCAGTCAGTACATTAAGGGATAAATATTTAAAAATGATGCTGTTAAAAATTTAAACAAGTTAAACGATGGATTTCAATGGTAATTAATTTTTTTCTTGTTCCTATAATTCAAGACTAGCAGTAAATGTTTTTATATAATCTTGAATGTGTAACTTCTTTGTGTTCTCAACTTATAAAATTCTACCATGTATTTTCCCTATTTCATCAAATCATAGGTGTATAGATCAAGTACCTAGATCTAAGGAACTTAGAGGTAATCTACTCTACTTTGTGTCATTTGGAATTATCATAAGCCCTGGGAGACTACATCTCCCAGGACTCTCTGCCCCAACTTCCCCTGACACCTCCCACCTTTGTGGGAGGTGTCAGAGAAAGTATAAAATAGAGAGTTTGGCACCTTTTCTCTCTTTTTCTCTACCCTGGAGCTTTCTCTCTACCCTGGAGGCTGAACCCTGCAGCACTCTCTCTCAGCACATTTTTCCCTTTCTTTCACCTCCTAGTTTTTCCTAGACCTTCCCTTTTCTAATTTAAATAAAACCCAGCTATTCTAAACCTAAAGTTGCTCTCTGATCTTTAATTTGAGCCCCTGAAGGGCTCTGGTCAATTTTCCCCTGCTGGGGCTGGGGACCTGCTACCTTCTTTTCCCTTCCTCTACATTCCTCTCTCCTTTCTCTCATTCCTCCAATCCTCCTACCTTCATCCCCTCACCCCGATCAGTTTATGGTGACCTTCAGATGACAAAGACTAAATTATTTTTTATAAATGTGTGTGTGTGTATATATATATATATATATATATATATATATNTCTTTTTCTCTACCCTGGAGCTTTCTCTCTACCCTGGAGGCTGAACCCTGCAGCACTCTCTCTCAGCACATTTTTCCCTTTCTTTCACCTCCTAGTTTTTCCTAGACCTTCCCTTTTCTAATTTAAATAAAACCCAGCTATTCTAAACCTAAAGTTGCGCTCTGATCTTTAATTTGAGCCCCTGAAGGGCTCTGGTCAATTTTCCCCTGCTGGGGCTGGGGACCCACTACCTTCTTTTCCCTTCCTCTACATTCCTCTCTCCTTTCTCTCATTCCTCCAATCCTCTACCTTTATCCCTTCACCCCGATCAGTTTATGGCAACCTTCAGATGACAAAGACTAAATTATTTTTTTATAAATGTGTGTGTGTGTGTGTGTGTATGTATGTGTGTGTATATGTATATATATATATATATATATATATATATATATATATATATATCCTAATTTATACTGGTAGTAAGTATCAGAAATGGGTTGGTTCATACCTCTTCCCATTGAATCATGCTACTTCTTAAATTCATTTGTAACTTATTTAAGGCATCAAGAATGTAGTGTCTATTGGGTTACCTTTGAAGATTATCTATATCTATATCTATATATTTCAGTTCTCCTGACAATAATGTTTTTGTTGTTCAGTCATTTTTAATCATGTCTGAGGCTTTGTGACTCCCTTTGGGGTTTTCTTGGCAAAGATGCTGGAGTGGTTTATCATTTCCTTCTCATTTTATAGATGAGGAACTGAAGTAAACAGGGTTAAGTGACTTGTCTAGGGTCACACAGCTAGTGAGTGCTTGAGGCCAGATTTGAACTTAGGAAGAAAAGACTTCCTGATGCATAGAGATCCACTGTGCTACCTACCTGCCTCTGACAATAGTACTCTCCAAAACATCACTGGACAACAGCACTGAACTCATTGTGCAGCAAACTGACCAAAGTCAAACATGTATGCCACTTACAGAGACACCACCATTCATATTCCTCCATTTGCTTGTTTTGCATCATTTGCATCCTGGGACTGAGTTCCATGTACAACCAGTTCTTAAACTTATTTGTCAATTATGTGATCACTATCTCTGTCAATTAACAGATTATTTTAAATACCAAAGTTGCATTCTTCTCTCTGATACATATGTTACTCTGCTATAAGGTGGTGTGTGGGTGGGAATTGTAAACCAATTTTAGCATCAGACATAAAACTAAATAACGCATTTCCTTGCACAATAAAAGTGATTTTGTTCTATCAGTCAGTCTCAGATTTAAAAAAAAAATTAAACTCATTTTCTATTTAAAACTTCAGTTAATTCCAATAAATCCACAAGCATTAATTAAGCACCTACTATTTATCCAGTACTGTGTTAAGTTCTGGGGATATAAAGACAAGAATGAAATAGTCTATGTCCTCTATAAGCTTACCTCCTGTTAGAAGAGATGTGCCTATGGGGCAGGTGGGTAACAGAGTGGAAAGAATGCCAGGTTTGGAGTCAGGAGGATCTGGGTTCAAATCCTGAAGATTTCTATCAGGATAAAACATAAAATCATTACTTTTGCTTTTTAAAGCATACTTTGGACGTTTCCAACATTTCTAGGTTTCTTATTCTTTATCCCCCTTTCATGGACTCTGTCATTCAGTGACACTGGACTCCTTGCTGTTCCTCTCAGAAGCTACTCCATATCCTTAACCTGTGCCCTTTCACTGGATTTTTCACAGTGGACTTCCCATTCCTGGAATGCTTTCCCTTCCCACATCTGCCTCCTGGTTTTTTTCTTTAAAAACAAAAAACAAAAACAAAAACAAAAAACCCTTACCTTCAATCTTAGAATCAATACTGTGTATTGTTTCCAAGGCAGAAGAGTGGTAAGGGGTAGGCAATGGGGGTTAAATGACTTGTCCAGGGTCACACAGCTGGGAAGTGTCTGAGGTCAAATTTGAACTCAGGACTTTCCATTTCTAGGCCTGGATCTCAATCTACTGAGTCAATGATTAGCCTCATCCTGGATTTTTTCAAGTCTCAGATCAAATCCCACCTTTTATAAGAATTTTCTAGTTCTTCTTCTTAACATTAGTGTCTTTCCTCTGTGATTTTCTCCAATTTATCCTGTTTATGTAATTGTTTTCCATGTTGTCTCCATTATAAACTTGAGAACAAGACTTGTGTTTGTATTCATCATAGCACTGTGCTTGGCATACAAAAAGTACTATACTTGTTGGCTTGACTTGACTAATAGAATTTATTGACAATGACTGCTCTCTAGGAATATCGCCTTAGCTTCTTGGTGTGTGTATCAGGGGCTAGCAGATGGACTATAGAGGGAGAGTCTAGACAGAGGGAGACCAAGATGATGATGATGATCCAGATGCAAGTTAATGAAGAGTACATGAGTAGAGAGAAAGGATAAAATGAAATAGCTGCAGATTTGGCAGCTGAATGGCTATATGTGGTGACTAAAGGTAAGGACTCAAAGAGAGTGCTTATAGTGGACATTTAGGTAGTGTTGACTTGTGAGAAGAATCCCCCCAAATTGTCAGCCAACACAGAAATGAATAAAAATGACATGGTGGAGCTGTAGCCCGTAAATGTTTAAGCAAAAAAAAAAATGTTCTGTATCGATTAGTCAGTGAACCAGTATTTTTTAGCAGCCTTCTTAGTCAAAGAGTGCTAACAATGGGGCAAAGAAAGTTAAAACAAAAATGAAAGTTTCTGAACTCAAGGAGATTATATTATACTTCATCAGGTGGGGGCAAAAAGCCAATAACAAGGCAGAGCCATTTCAGTTCTACATTGCTGAAGCCAGATTTCATTTTGGCTTTTCTCTTTTTATTTTGGCAATTGTGGTCCAGAATTGGAGAACCAATTTGTGATTCTGATGCAGAATATCCCCATGGGTTCTCCACTTAGCTCTCATCCAGAAGACTATGGAGAAGCAGAGTTCATTGGGATTTTAACCTGTTCTATTAAGTTTGACTTAGATTCCTGCATTCTGCTGGCAACATTTGTGCCCTGGCATTCAAAAAAGAAAACGTGTTGGAGTTAGGGAAAATACATAAATATATATAGTTTTGGAACAAAGAATGGCAAATATCCTAGAGTGGATAGATTTAAGTAGAGTTCATAAATAATAATTTGGGAATATAGTTCTATAATTTTAAAATCATATTTTCAGTCGTAGGCAGCCAATTTTTTAATGATCTGAATCAATATAGTGGCAAAAATTAAGGCTATATATTATAGTAGAAATTGAATTTTACTCATTTTTATTCACTTGGTGAGTTTCCTAACCTTCCAGAAAAGTGGTAAGTACTGTGGAAGATCTTGGAAGGAGACAGAAGAAATTAATGTTAGCAGATACAGCAGTTTAAAATGCCAAAAATATGAATAAAAGGAACATTTAAAGTGTTCTATTTAAAACACTGGCCAAAAATTACATTAGCACTTTGTTAATGATGAATTTCCATGGAGGTATGGACTATATTAATTATTTGGTTAGAGGCAAGATCATGGTTAAACATGGTATAAACATCTTTATTTTAGAGCATTGGAGAAATAATGTTAGTACCGTAGAACTTCTAAACAAAGGTATATGTATATGGGCATATACACATATACACACATATATAAATACATACAAATATCCTTCAGAAAAGTATTTAATAACAAGCCATCTATAATTTGGATCATGGGAAAACATGAACACAAGATACTACATATAATTATGTGATATGAAACAAATCAAAGACGTTAAAACTTTCTAAAGTGACAGGAATTTATTAACAATGTAAATGGATGGAAAATGACTTAGACAATGCTGTATAATAAAGAATACTTTCCTTTTTCCTTCTATCTTGTATTAAATAGCTCATAGCACTGTGAATAACAGTGAGATTCCTATGGAAACAACCCATTGTATCAGAGGTCAAGGAGAAGGTTATCGAGGTACTGTGAACACAATATGGAATGGAATTCCGTGCCAGCGCTGGGACTCACAGTATCCCCATCAGCATGACATAACTCCTGAGAACTTCAAATGCAAGTAAGTACAATTTGATGAAAAATATTATGGGCTTGTCCTTTGAGCAGGAAGAGACAAGGTAGTCAATTCTAATATCTGGGTCATAAACCATTTTTTTCCCTCCCTGATGCACATTTTGGCAACAACTTTATCAAAATTCTAAATTTTAAGTGTTTCCTTAAGTTTGTAAATTGATTTTGGAGGGGAGTATTTTTTTCTTTTTTTTTCCCTCAAAAGGGAATGCAGCTCTCTTTTTTCAGATATAATTTTGTAGCATGGGAAGCATTTTCCTTTGAGAACTATGCTAAAAATTAAATATATATATATAAATACTTAAATATATTTCCCAAATAAATTTCCTAGAGTAAATCCAAGCAAGTCACTTTAAGCAGGACACTAAAGCAATTCTCTGAATGATTTAAGCCAAAGAAACCTATTAGTACTATAAATTCGATATAATATTAATTGAAATTAGATGCCCCTGTATTTCACTTGTGATATGTTACTAATACTGTCTTCTCCTCACTAAATATGATACTAGTAAGAAATGTTCTTTGACTTCATTGTAATTGAAATTTGATTAAGAATACTTTGATTTATTTCTTAAATGTTCTGGATGCATTTTAAATTCTAATATTTCAAGAAATAGATTGAACTAAAATTGGCAGGTTTAAGTAGCAGAGATGTTACAAGTAATTTAGTCAATTGGCTATTTTAAAAAAAAGTTTGCCTATATATACTATAGAGCTCCTGCTAGGCTTATTACTTTATTGTTGTTAACTGTTAGTGGCCATTGCCTTTCCCCAATCTTTCCCCTACTTTATATCTATGTAACAAATCATTCATTATAATTGATCAAGATGACCCAAAATTAAAAGCTAAATTCTAAATGAGAAGATACAAAGATATTTATAAAAAGAGAAAAAAAATTAAGATTATGCCAGAATAATGTTAGATTATGATGTATATATATTTAAAAATTATGATATAGTTAAACATTTAACTGACTTTTCTTTCAGAGAAAATAGAATGAGCCTATGAATTGAATCCATATATTTCATACTCATATAGATTATCAAGACTTACATAGTAATTGATGTCTTAGAAATTCAAGTCATATTCTTTTCCTTTGTATTATTATTTCATGAAGAATTTAGCCTTTAAATTATTAAGTGCAAACGAAAATATTAAAATAAAGAATGAAAGCCACATTGTGTAGCCTAAGATTTTGCCATGGAGTATATTCATGAGTTCATCTGGTAGTAGTGTGTTGGCCTGGCAGAATGTGGCACATTGGTAAGTTTCTTATTATTTTTGAAATAGCTGACATCAAATTTCAGTGCCATTAAAGTGCTCTTTCTTCCAGATGCTGAATCTTTTCTTTAAATGAGAACTTTGCCAAGGTGTATTGTTTAATGATACT
The DNA here is from genome assembly GCF_016433145.1 of Gracilinanus agilis. Taxonomy (NCBI): domain Eukaryota; kingdom Metazoa; phylum Chordata; class Mammalia; order Didelphimorphia; family Didelphidae; genus Gracilinanus; species Gracilinanus agilis. The sequence goes on along the minus strand of NC_058134.1, from coordinate 161,432,174 downwards.
ACCTGTGATGAAACAATATCAATCACATAAATTACCTCTTCCCTTTATTCCCACTTCATTAGCAGCCATAAACAATTCATGTTTCAATAGAGAGGAAAGAATTCAGGAAAAAATATTAGGGTGAGTCTACTTTTCCTTTCTACTTAAACCCCAATTAATGAGGTGTTTCCGGATTTAGACACTCACCTCAGACACTGCAAAATTTGGCACTAGCAAACTATGCACCCAATGCTTTCATTTAGTTATTTTGGGTCACATTTTTTTTTAAATAAAGCTTACTTCACTGTAAACCAAGCACATTTTATGTGAAATTTAATATATACATTTGTGCTCACACATAATTTGTCAAAATGTAAGTATTCGGTGTCACAGAGAAAGAGACTTTTACTCTTATTAATTTTTTCTTAATAATTGGCTTTTTCATAAGATCTAGAATGACCAAAGGTTTGAATTTGGTCTCAAATTATGAACACATGCCATTCAATGAGTTTGAAACTTTGGCAATCAATGTTCTTATATTCTTAAATGAAACAGTCTGTGCTAAGACTTAAGGCAGTCAGAGAAATGAAATGAGAGATGTAGTAGGAGTCACTGCCAACCTGAAACTGGGTTGATGATATGGAAGCTTCACTGTTGTATATTTTAGGTAGTTCCACATTCTTTCCTTTAAAATATTCTTGATTTCTGGTTGGCCTCTTAGGCGTAAATAAGTGATTATGCTACATAAAGCCCCTTAAATTTTCAAAAATCATATTTTGTAATAAACTTTGTACTTCTGAATTATTTTATTTTGTAATAAAATATATGAACCCTTACAATTTATGAGTGCAAAGAAACAGGAAAATTATCCAAGAGGGTACTTTTTTAAAACAATATTTGGTTGCTGAGCATTTAATTACAAATTTGAAAACTTTTTTAAAAATTATCTAAAATAATATTAAACCTCTTAGGATTTTAGTACACTTCCTATACTTATGACAGTATCTACTTTATTAAATAAATTACTGATAAGATAAAGGGAAGAGCATACAACCAAATTTTTTTTAAGTAGCTGCCATGTGAGAGGTGACAAGGAGAGATGACTTCCTCTAAACTCTCTCTATAAACATTCACCAGAATCATGCTGGAGTTTGTGCACAAAACCCAGATAATAGAAATTCCCTTTTGATTTTAAGGTTTTCTAGATGCTCTATTGATTCCACAGAGCTCTGAAGCTCTCTAGGTTCTCATAAATTAATTCCACAGTCACTTAAGAGAGATGGGCAAGCCATGCATACTAGAAAACAGAAAACAAATATTGTTGAATTTATGACAACTGGTACTCCACTGAATTAATACAGAAGTATATGTATAAGGGCGGGTATGTAATGAAGAATGTAGAGATGGCCATGAGTTCATCCCAAAATTGGATGAGCAGAAGAGAGTGACCAAATTCCATTTTGGAAAATGTAGAGCGCTTTTAATGATGCCAAGCTCCTCTTTCCTATGGAAGCCCAAGTGGTAATAATAGGAATTAAGCATTAAAAAAAATCTTCTACCTCTAGTCACTGGTCGATCTGGTTATTGTCCTTTTGTAGGGTTATTTTTCATTAAATAGAGAGAAAGGGTATCTTTCTTTCTCTGAGCAGAGACAAGAGACTGAGGTCTTCCAGCCTGCCTTGCTTTAGCCCCTGCCCCACCTAAAAAAATCCTGGCCGGAAGCCCTGCCCCTGAGAGGCGGAGCTACCCAGAAATCCACATCCTGTCCAGAGATACACATTCTGCCTATGACAGCGGGAGAGTGGGGTGCTGGGAAATGTAGTCCTGGGACGCAAAATTCCACTTGCACTCCTTCATACTCAAAAAGGACCAAAATGACATTACTATGTCAGGGGGTACAGTATGTATGACTATGGGTTCTGGTTGATCAGACAAATACAAACTGAAAAGGGTCTACCACTGGTCAGGCACAAATATTTTGCACAAGTATTTGGGACGTAGATAATTACTAGCACATCTCACAATGTGAAGCACTTTAATGTATATTATCTTATTTGATCCTCAAAATAACTCTGTGAAAGGTAGGTGCTATTATCATGCACATTTTATGGGGGGGGGAACTGAGACAGGGGGAGGATAAGTAACTTGCTCAAGGCCAAACGGCTAATATTTATCTTAGACCATATTGGAACTCAGATCTTCCTGATTTGGAGCCTAAGGCTCTATCTTTTATAGGACCAGAATCTAACCATTAATTTCACATTATAAATGCTGAAAAGGACTAAGTTCATCTAGTTTAATCAATTCCTTTATTTTCTCTAAGTAATAGAAAACCATAATCTCAGAAGCATCAAAATTGTATGAGCCCCAAAGAGTAATGAAATGATGCCTGGTAGACACAAGCAGACCTATCACCAATGATGGCTTGCATATGCTCTATATCAGGGGTTGGCAATGTATGGCTCTCAGAGCCATATCTGGCTCCACCTCCCCACCGGCCAGTCCGGACAGAGCCCCAGGATGTGCCCCAGGGGGACCCTTCAGCCCCCGCCCCATATTCCAGCGCCTCCCGCCTTCATCCTCCTCCTTCCGCAGGCGATTATGGTTCTCACGGCCAGAAAGGTTGCTGACCTTTGCTCTATATGGTATAAACATGTCTTTGCAGATATGTATGATCAGAAGAAATGGTGGCCTTATCATGTAGTCAAAATATGGACAGTGCGAATGTTATTATTGGCCTCCATTAAGTAGTTAGAAAATATGGAAGACATCCAGCCTATTGGGTAGATCCTATAAAGAGCTTTTACAGAGTGATAGAATCAAGATTCTATTTCATTCATAGATCCATCAAAGTTTAACTATAGGCAAGACATTGAAAATAGAAAAATAAATGCCCATAAGGATCTTATAGTTTCATGGGAGATTAAAACATGCACCAAAGTATAATACAAATTAAACTTTGATAACTTTACAGGCAAAAAAAAAAGATGCATATGGGTTTCAAAAAAATAGAATCACTTCTGTTTGAAAGAATTAGAAAGACTTCATGGAGGAGGTGACACATTAACTGGTCTTTAAAAAAAGCTATGGAAAGAATCCTCTAGGTATGAGAGTAAGTCTGTGAAAATGTACAGAAGTTGAAAGGGGAAAATTATGTATGTTCTCTCATATATTCATTAAATTTATTTTGTTATATTTAGGTTGCCATTTTTGAAACTTTCATAATTCAAAAGTCTCTACTAATTCTAGAATAGAAGAATTAATTTTGTTACTGGATGACAGCACTAAAGTAAAAAATAAGTAAAATAGGAAAGAAAAAGAAATTCAAGAAAGAAGTAATCCCCTTTATTTAGACAGAATATATTTGAGGGTCATCTGCTAAAGACATATTTCAGTGATTCATCACAGTATGAATTTTACCCTGAATTTCTATGGGTTATGCCAGTATAGCACAAACTCTGGCAGGTTCTATAAAGATTTTAAATATGGATGCAGTGATACTCTGTCTTTTTATTTTGGAGATTAGATCAATCTAGCTAAGTTTGAAGAGGCTCATCACAGAAAAAGTATCAGATCAGTTTTCTATCCTCACAGCTTGTCTTGCTCTTCTTGCCGTCTGTATCTCTCCTTTATCATCCCAAAATAGTTACATGATTCTTTTTGATCAACTACTGATACTACTTATTATCTCAGAGATAAAGGAATGTACAAGACTGTCTTATGAGACTTTATTCATTGCTTTGATTTCATGAATTCTTTACACATTGGACTTCATTTACCCATTACATAAATTCTGTATTTTTAGAAGTATTATAGTATTGATTTCATGAATATGAAACTTCCAATTTACATTAACATGATTATCTTTTATCAGAGATCTAAGAGAAAATTACTGTCGAAATCCAGATGGGGCCGAATCACCTTGGTGTTTTACAACAGATCCAAATATTCGGATTGGCTATTGTTCCCAGATTCCAAAGTGTGATGTTTCAAGTCAACAAGGTATAGAATCATGATGTGTTTTCCGCATAACTAAATTAGGGAAGAGCTAGTAAGTTGAGGACAAGATTGATGACAGGTACTTCAACATATCTATTTACACAAATATGTGTGTACATGTTTGTCTATATTTTATATGAACCTTTCTCTACTTGTATACCTATCATTTCTCTGTCTGTAGTTTTCTATCTATAGGATAGGATAGTGCATAGAATGACAGCTTAGAAGCCAGGAAGATTCTAGGTTCAATCTCCACACCGGTCATATGGCCTTAAGTAAATGCCTCAGTATTCTAGGCAACTCTTCGATTACAATTACAAAGAAGCTATCACAAGGTATTGGAAAAAGGGTTCTTCCCTTCTTGAGACTTCCTTATATCAATAAATTCAGAGGTACAGTCCTCAATCCTATCTACCTATGGTATATATTTTTGCATGCATAATTATACATCTATTTCTGTCTAAAGATAGCTATATAGATAAATGAACAAATATGTGATGGTATAATCATATCTGAATCCTCCAGGATATAACCAAGATTAGTTTATGGAATTTACCTCAATGCTTTCTACTGTTTTTGCATGAGACTTGTATATTTATTGGGTTGCTTTAGGGCATATGTCCAGTGTATTCAGTTCAATTTGACCAATATCTATTAAGCTTTTACTGTTCTCAAGGCACTGGGAATACAAGGAGAAGAATGGCAGTCATTGCTTTTGCCAATGCTTCTCCCACCTTCTCTCATCCTTTTATCAGTCATTGCTTACTTGCAGCAGTAAAAGGAGGATTCGTGAATGGGAAAGCAGTTGGATCTCTAGTTGGTTTTACTGTTCATTAGATGTTCTTGTATAGGAAGTTAAAAGCAATTTTTAAAAGGAGGTTTGATGACGTCTATGTTTTCTATTTATTTTTGTTATTCACATAGATTGGTTTTGAAGTGGAGCTAGTAGTTAGAGGATAAAATTAGTATTATTCCTATATGAGCCCAGGATTTGTATTAAAACTACATTAGGGCATAAATGCAGTGTATCCATTTCAACTTGATCAATACTTAGAAGCCTTTACTTTTATCAAAGGACTGTATTAAGTCCAAGGAATAAAAAGATGTATATAAAATATATTGTATATATAATAATTATGCATATAATAATAATACATAAATAAAATACATATTAAAATATATAAAACCAGAGTTGTTACTTTCAGGGCATTTACAGAATAATTGATGAGATGGACATTGAGGGATATGATCTGGTACACATGAATCCATAAAGTATGTATGATGGCGGCTAATAAGAGCATGGAAAATGCTTGGAGAGATCTGCAGAGGCATTACTCATTCTCACTTGGAGGAGAGGGAAGGCTTCATGAATGAAGTGATTATGAATTGGGTATTGAGGAAGAAATGGACTTCAACAGAGATAGAAAGCTGGGATGAGAGAAAGCGTCTGAGCTAGGCATGAAAGGTGATATGGGAAAGTGTCAGAACAGGAGAAGGGATGGAGAGCAGGCTTTTGGCTAGAATGCAAAATACTGGAAGGGAAATAAAAAGATAAAGTTTGGTGAAATGTTAGAGCCAGCTTTGGGAGAACCAGAAGCAGGAGTATAAATTTTCTTTTGTAAACAATAGCTAGTCATTGAAGGGTTTTTACTAGCTGTAAAATAATCATAGAGGTGCCTATGGCAGATCAATTACTCAGGTACTGATGGACTGCAAAGGAGTTAGAAAACTAGTGTAACAATCTAGGTGAGCAAAAGTAAGAGCGTGAAATGGCATAGTTTCAGTGGGAAATGTAGAGGATAGAAACAACAGGATTTAGCAGCACATTTGATGGATTGGCTAAAAGAGACAGAAAAGCAAAAGGTAATTCAAAAGTTATAAGCCTGGGAAAATTGGAGGATTGTGGTAGAAAGGCAGTTTGGAGTTGGAGGTGAGGAGTTCACTTTTTAAATACCTTTACAGTCTGTCTATATCAATGCTGAGTATCAGTTCTAAGTTAGAAGAGCAGAAAGGGCTAGGCAACTGGGGTTAAATGACTTGTCCAGGATCACAAAGCTAGGAAGTATCTGAGACCAGATTTGAAACTAGGACCTCCAGTTCATAGATGTGACTCTCTATCTAGTGAGCCACCCAGCTGTTCCAGGAGTTCACTTTTAGTTATGTTGAGTTTGAATGTGCCAACAGAATAAACAAGTGAAATCATTCAACAGGAAATTGAAAATGGGGGGTACTTTCCATCAGCATTCATCTTGTATGGTCTGATTTAGATATAATCTGACTTCTTTGACTTTTTGCTTTGCTTTGTATATCCAGGGCTCAACCCAGGACCTGGAACATAGCAGATACTTAATAGATGGTTGTTGATTGATTATTTGAATAACTAACTGGAACTTTTAGTAAAATGTTGGGGAAGGAAATATTTCATATGGAAATTAAGATATATTTAGAGGTGCTAGAGACATGCATTGTCTCCTGATTATTGTCAGTAGAATTTACACTATAAAAATATAATAAATAATGTTATTTTCTATTATATGAAAATTTATTTTTATATGAATATAATATAAATTATTTTATATTATATGAATTTATATAAATATAAATTATAAATAAAAATAAAACTATAAAATTATATTATATGAAAAATTTTTCCTTAATATTAAAATTGATTATTTTTTATTATTTAGCATGTCCCCAAATAAGATCTGTAAAAAAAATTTATTTTTGGCTCAGAAACTATTTAAACAGTTTTCTGGTAGAAAAAAGACATTTGTTTTCCAAATTTCTGTCATATTGATGGGGAATTATCTTAAAAAGCTTTGTGAATAACTATCAGTGAGTCGAGTTTACACACTTAAACTTTTTTAGTATTCCAAACAGAAAAAAATAGAGGGTAGAGAAAATTTGGAGAACTCATTACAAAATTTAGAAATGCTTATCTCCTATAAATTTATATCTAATTATAATCAAAATATTTTCAGTAAAAAGAAAATAAATTGACAATTAGTGATTTTTAAAAAATCATCATATGTCCTAGAATTAGTAGAAATTGATTTCATTGTCTCTGATTTTGAAATATATATAATGATAGTTCATTTTCAAATGATAACTGTAAGGCACTCAAGGCCATCTTAATTCAAGAGTAGATTGTTTTTATATATGCAGCTATTTTAATAATATATTTATGAAGATTTTTCAATAATATAGTAGAAAAAAGTTAGACTTCAGTTAAATGGAACCCAATTTCCCAAAACAGTCATATAAATTTTTATTCTCATATTGAATGTCTAACTAAGCATAGCACGTGGACTGATAGACATGGAGACATAGAGCTTTACACATATATGATACATGTTTTTTACAAGTTAATTATCTAAAAAAGTTTCTAGAAAAACAGAAAAGCATATTAAAAATAAAGAGATCAATTTCTGGGAAAATATCATATTCCACCAATACTTACGAAGTAGCTACTCTGTGCAAAGCACTGCTAGAGGCTGGAGATACAAATTAAAAAAAAATTAGTCTTTGCCTTCATTCTACATAGTAGGGCAGAGTGGATAAGTACACAGACAAGTAAATATAAGATAAAGAATAGATTTCATGTGGCTTAGTGGATAATGTGTTGAGTCTAAAGTTTTCTTAAACTTGACTTCAAATTTGTTCTCTGATACTTCCTGGCTGTTTGACCCTGGGCAGTTCATTTACCTTCTTTTTGCCTCAAGTTTCTGTATCTGTAAAATGGGCAGAGCAGTAGCTACCTCCTAAGATTGCCATGAGGATGAAACTGGATATTTTTGAAACACTGAGCACAGTGCCCGTCATATAGCAGACATTACATTAGTGTTAGCTATTGTTAATTTGATTATTAATCAAATAATCAGAAAATTTGCATTCAGCAATTAATTGGGGAAAAATACAGTATCTGAGATAAAAAGACCCTGAAGACATATTCCCTTCCTCTGAAGAGCTTACAACCTAGTTGGGGATTTGCACATATAAAAAGTTAACTAACAATGAGTGGATTAAGATAAATGTCCAGACAGGTACTGAAACTTAACATGTCACTCAACTAAAAATGTTAGAGAAATACCTTAGGACTATTGGCATTTGAAGGGACATTAAAGATGATATAGATGAGAAGTTCTTTGACTGATGTCCATAGTCCCCCATGTCCTTTGCAGGGTCGTCTATGAATGAACTGTGTGTGTGTGTGTGTGTGTGTGTGTGTGTGTGTGAAATTGGATAGTGAAAAATACATACATATATACATATATATATATATATGTATATATACATGTACCCAGACTTTGGTATTCTCTTTATTTTCACTAGCTACTAATGAAGCATTAGCATTTTGTTCAGTTATGGCTTTTTTCTTAAAAACATTCATCTAAGAAGGAGCACCTAGGATCTATGACACATGCAAAAAATGATTAAAAATCTATCTGCAAATTTTGGAGATGAAGGAACTAAGTGCAAGCTGCTGAAGGTTGCCCAAAGAATTAATGACAGAGACAGGACAAGAGCCCTCTTATCTGGATTCCTTGTCTGGTGCTCTTTTTACAGGCTCTCCAAATTCTTAATATAATGAGATTTTCAAAAATGCATGCTAGAAAATCCTATTTTTTATTACTGCTATAGTTTTAAAATGAATAATTTCTTATTTATTTTTAATATAAAAATCATTGAACTTATTTAGTGTCTCAATGTAGCTTTTAAAAAAAGAGGCATAAAATTGTTCCAGATTGAAGGTCTTTGGCCTTAATTAGGAATTTTATATTCTGCATTATATATAGTAGACTTTATTTGTAAATAGGTTTTTTATAGCATTTTGTTGATTTAATTTTAGTACTTTTAAAAGAATTTTCCTTACATTGTGCTATACATTTTTTCAATGATTATCTTTCTGTACTTTTTATTTTTATTTTTTTTAATTTAGACTGTTATCGTGGGAATGGCAAGAATTATATGGGAAATTTATCCAGGACAAGATTTGGGCTTACCTGTTCTATGTGGGACAAGAATATGGAAGACTTACACCGGTGAGTAAATTTTACTTAGGAAGTAATCGACATATGGCCATAGTAGAAACATGGATTTATCTATATTATGACTGACTGTACTTTGAAATGAGACAAGTATAGATGTTGAGGCAGTAGGACCAAGTGAAAAAAAAGCTGTATTTAGAGTCAAATGGGCTGAGTTTCAGGACCAGCTCTGCTACTTACTATGTGACTGACATTTTCCCATTGCCATGAAAATTAGCTAATGGCATTCCTTGGGTACATAGGATAGAGACTCTACATAAGAATATCATGGGATATCAAACATCAGGAATGTGGGACAAAGAAGAATGGAAGGAGAAGGAGCATACTTAGGATAGGAAATTGATTTATGACTTTATCAGAAGATACTTGTTGGTGTCTTTGAGGTCCTGCCAGGTACTGTTCCAGTTATAGAAATAAAAGGACAAAAGTGGAAATAGAGACTGCCTTCAAGTAGTTCACATTCTAGAATGGGGAAGGGAGTGAAAATATGATAACAACTGGGAGGAAAAAGGAAAGGTCTAATGTAGGATCTGGCACTTCAATTCAGTCTTTAATGTAATTATATATTCCAAGAGAAGGGAAAGCATTCCAGGCATGGAAAAACCTGGACAAAGACACAAAATGGAAGAATGTCATGTTAAGTAGCAGCAAGTAAAACAATTTGTCTGAAATGTAGACTCAGTTAGGGGGACTGATGTGAACTTGGTCTGGAAATATAAGTTGAAGACAGACCAAAGAATTGCCGACACAAAACAAAGGAATTTGTATTTTATCCTACGATTTTTGTTGTTATTGTTCAGCCACTTTCATCATGTCTGACTCTGCATGACCCCATTTGGGATTTTCCTGGCAAAGATACTGGAGTGGTTTACCATTTCCTTCTCCAACTCATTTTACAGATGAGGAAACTGAGGCAAACAGGGTTAAGTGACTTACCCATGATCACACATCTAGTAAGTGTCTGAGCTGGTTTTGAACTTGGGAACACAAGTCTTTCTGACTCTAGGCTCTTCATTGTATCCACCAAGCTGTCTAACTCTAAAGACAATAGAGAGCCATTAAACCTCTTAGAACAAGAGAGAGAGAGAGTCATGAAATGCCTTTTTACTGACTACCTCCAATAACTAGAATGATCTTTTTCACCTCTAACTCCTGGCTTCCTTTAAGACTCAGTTCAAACACTACCTTCTCCAGGGGGCCTTTTCTTCTTTCTTACCTCATTGCTAGTGCCTTTCTCTTGAGACTATTTTCCATTTGCACTGTGTAGATCCTGTATGTGCAGTATTTTTCATGTTATTTCCTCCCTTTGAACAAGTGTTCCTTGAGAACAGAGGCAATGCTTTTTGCTTTTAATTGTATACTTAGCACCGTGCTTAACACTTAATAAGTACGTAATTAATGATTTTTTTACTAGCTGACAGCTATGATGAAAATGGATTGGGGAAGGGAGAAACTGGTGAGAAGAACAATTCGGAGGCTATTTCAGTAATCTAGAGAAGAGCTGAGGAGGTCCTGAACGAATAAGATGGACACAAGAGTGGAGGGAGAGGGGTGCTATGGAGATAAAATTAACAAGACTCAGACACAGTGGATATCAGGGATCAGTAAGAAGAGGAAAGGGTTGAGCATAGGACAACCCCTAGATTTTTGTTTTTAAGAGAGTAGACATTTGATCCTTCTTTCCTCACTTCATTGGTGACTTTGGCAAGTGAAGTTTCAATGGAATTGAGAAGTGGGAGGTGAAAGTAGAGGTGATGAATGTAGACTGTCTTTTCAGGTGTTTGGAAAAAGAGAGATTTATAGAATACATTCAAGAGTTGATAGGATCCAGTGAAAGCTTCTTAAAGGTTGGGAAGACATGGGGAAGTTTGTACATAGCAGGGAAGGAAGCAGTGGATAAGGAAAGGATGAAAATTTAGGACATAACTAATGCTTGAAGAGGCAAGCTATTGGAGGGCATATGTATCAAATTACTTTTTCAATAATGTTCCGAAGCTCAACACACCATTAGAAATAAGTCTAATAAAATACATATGTAAAAATCTTACTCAATAACACTTTGCATTAGGTCTTCCCATACTTCTCAGTAGTATTGTATCTATGAACATTAAGGAATACAAAATAATTAAATATTAGTATGATGCTTATATTTCCCCTTGTATTGTATGATTTGATTTTTGTAATTTGATTTCTCTAAGGCTAGATCTCAGTGTCTATTAATACTTTTAGTCCACATTATTTGGATAGCTGCAAATGATGCAAAATCTAAACACATTTGCATAGTTATAGATAACTGTACATTCATATGCGGACTTAACCATGAAAATGGGCTTAAAAATAAAATCTTTTTTTTCTTCCTTTGAAGATTTCTGTCTTTTGGAAGCCTTTACTCTCTTCACTTCAGAGGAGAAAGTTATAGAATAAAGAGCAAAACAAACAAGTAAAAATTGCGTATTTGTCCTACATTTTTTATATCTCTGACAAAACTATTTTAGTTCAAGAGAAAAGGATTCTATTTATAAAAAATGAAAGTTTGTGAATTCTTTATGTCCTTAATTTAAATTGGAAGTTTCTAAAGAAAGGGTTCATTCACACACACACTTTTATAAGTGGTGAAAGTGTAAGATCTGAAATGCAAACTATATGCTGTCTTCTTTGTAATATTTTATTTTCTTGGAGGGAACAGCTTATGATGTATGTAACATGCTTTTGTGCAGGCATACTTTCTGGGAACCAGATGCTAGCAAGCTGAATAAGAATTATTGCCGTAATCCGGATGATGATGCCCATGGGCCCTGGTGTTACACAGGCAATCCGCTTGTTCCTTGGGATTACTGCCCAATCTCTCGCTGTAAGTGTGCTTGCTTCTAATGTTTTTCAGATGAAATATTTTAACTATATTGTGTCCATTTATTGTAGTAGTAATTATTCATGTAATTTTTCACATTCTCTGCCCCTGTTCCATCACTCTACCACTGTGTAGCAGAAGTAGAAGGGAGATTGTTCAGGCCTGGTAATTATTTTGGAGTTTTCTTGCATATTGATTGCCATGGCACCAAGATTTATCACCAAGGTCCAGCCTACTTATTGATAGATACTCAAGTCAGCGGGTCTTTGGAAAACTGACAGTCTTTTGGTAGGAATACACCCCGAAACTTCCATAGCTTGAGTTGTCCTGGGATAGCTTTCTGTAATTCAGGATTGCTTTCGTGTAAAAATCTTCAAAAAAAAGTCTCAAGGACTTTTTTTTTTTTTGTGATGCTGTTGAGAGTCTTAAGGGGCAGGAAGCTATGGACAGTTTGTAACTTGCCTTGTTGAATAATTATGCACACAAATGTAATTCTGACAGTATGTTACTCAAAAATAATTTATTAAGTGCCTATTTGGTGGACTCTGGGTTAAGTGCTCCAGATACAAAGAAAGACCAGATGAATTATAAATAACCCAACAAAACAAAATGTTCCATATTTCACAACCTTGCGGTTAAAAAAGAAAGGAAAATTAAACAAACAAACAAAAAAGACAAGACTCATAAACTTAAGATTTGTGGGCTGTTTTAAAAAACATGTTAACAGATATTATAAAGATGATTAAAATTATTAGCGGATCTGAACCCATTTTTAGGAGCATTTCTTCTATAAATTACATTTTTGGGATTCATCTTAAATGTAACTGAACTAAGTATGTTGTGTTTGCAAAAAGAATCAAAATTCCATTCTGTCAGTATTAATAAAAATTTTATGACATTCTAATGACATTTGTCAGTTTAAAACCAGTTTCCATTTTTTCTTTTGCTCATTCTTCCTTCTGATATATTTTCATCTCCCTACCCTTATTCCTTTTTTATTTTCTTCTTTTTCCACATCTAACTTGAATATGATATCTAGATAATGACACAGGGCAGCTGGTGGCACAGTGGACAGAATGCCAGATGTAACATCAGGAAGACCTGAGTTCAAATCTGGCATCAAATAGATACATACTGGCTGTTTCACTCTGGGCAAATCATTTAAACCTGCTTGTTAGTTTGCTCATCTCTAAAATGAAATGGACAACTTTAGTATCTTGTTTAAAAAAAACTCCAAAAGCGTCATAAAGAATCGTGTGTGTGACTGAAAACAACAACAGATGTATCATAATCCAGACATCTCTAGCTACAGAGGAATTTCCCAGATGTACTTCCATTGACACAGATGATATACAGATACCTGGTACCCTACTGCCCTTCACTCTAAGTCTTTCTCCTGTGTTTGATGAAATTTAGACTCCTAGATATTTATGAAAAGAAGTTGTGCTTCCCTGGCCTCATAGTCACTTGTGTGCTCTGTCTTCCTCTGAGCTATTAATTCCTGAAGGATTTTACACATCCTTCCTTGTAAAACATACAACATGACCTCATAAAACAAATGCCTGTGTGTATCATGGAAAACTGATTTTTTGGAAGGAAAAAATGTCATCTATAAAAGGAATATCTAATTATCTCTTATATTTCCTTGCTTGTTGTGCCCCAGGCAGTTCTCTACCCACACTCTCTATTATCTCTGCCTGGATAGAAGATAGGAATTAGACCTGTGATTTCATTGGTATAGGGAACTGGCAGATGAAGCAACTCTGTGCAAGTTCAGATCAGCACTATTTTTGTAATAACTTTGTAGCAACTTTGAGAGTTTCTTAGAGCAATGAGATCTTAAGTGACTGGGTTATACAGAATAATATTGCCAGGATACATGCCAGAAGTAGGACTTCAGCCTTGGTTTACCTGGTTCTGAGCCTGGCTCTTAGACCAGTATAACAAATCTGTTTTGCTTTGCATCACCCTAGTTTGGCTGCTGTGAACTAAGGAGCCTTTCCCTTAGGTGATTTGTTCATAGAAAATGAAAAACACTAAAAATAAATTATGTATGCTATATAGTCATTTCTTCTGCCATTTTGAGAAAAACAAAATAAATGTTGATTGTGAATGTTATTAGATAATGATAGATTTGAATGAAAAATCTATGTTTATGACTAAGTCTAAAAATTAAAAAAATTATCATTTAAATAATTGTTTAATTTTTAAGGTAATATGATAAATGGCTAAGAATTCTGATGTTAACCATCAGAAATTAGGTTGATATCCTGGATCTACCAATATTTTCTCTGTATCGCATTCTCTTTATCTATAAAGTAAGGAGACTATACTATGATACTTTTAAGGCCACTTTGAACTCTGAAACTGTGATCTATCGATAAATATTCTTAAAAACATTTTTTCAAGTTTCTAAAATAATATGAGTAATAGGTGAAAAATTTAGGATAGACAAATTATAATGTCCTAGGTAACTCTGGAAATATTTCATTTGTAAGTCTAATGAGTTTGTTGAAATCTAACTATGCTTTTTAGAATTTGTGGGATATTTGTAAAACGACAATAGTAACCATGATTTGGGACCAAAAAATAATAATGAAAAGTATATCAATCAGTTTATCAATGAGTCAACATGCATTTATTGAAAATGTGGACTATTTTAGGTGCTCAGCATCTAATATGTTTTTCATTTATTCAAGTATGTCAACTTAACAATTATTTATTAGACTTCACTGAATGAATGAATCAAGAAATGAATTAAAAAACATTTATCGATCATTATGTGCCAATCACTGTGTTTACTTCCAGGAATAAAATACAAAATTTAAGTCAGTTCCTTTACTTCTAAGTTTCTTATTTGTTTTTCTATTCTTTTTTTTTTTTTTTTTTTTTGGATCTCTCCTAGAGGTTCATTTTGGTATTGATATTTTTGCACATCTTCCTTTTAGGCTTCACATGTTTTCATTTTTGTGTTGCCATCCTCTTCTGAGTTTGCATTTTGGTCATTTCTCTTGTTAAAAATATTTTTCTAGGGGGGGGCAGCTGGGTAGCTCAGTGAATTGAGAGTCAGGCCTAGAGACGGGAGATCCTAGGTTCAAATCCAGCCTCAGACACTTCCCAGATGTGTGACCCTGGGCAAGTCACTTGACTCCCATTGCCTACCCTTACCACTCTTCCACCTAGGAGCCAATACACAAAAGTTAAGGGCTTAAAAAATATATTTTTCTAGGGTCAGATTTATTTGCTGTCTTTTGCTCATTTTGAGGTTATTTTTCTCTTGATTTTATCTACATGTTGAAATTTCACACTATGCCTGGGTTTGGTGTAGCAGCTTGGTTGGTCTGATGTGGGGAGGTTTGTAGCTATTCAATCCAGATGGTTTGAGTTGGGTTCTTCCCAATCTCATGGAGGCTAGACCTTGTTGGGCTGAGTTTCTCCCATTGCTGGTTGGACTCGGCCATTTTGGGCCTTTGTTCTGACTGGACTATGCAGGGCTATGTTTTCCCTACTGTTGCATGTTCTGTATTTGTTTCTGCTCTTCTTCTTCTGAGGCTGAAACAAGCTGGCAGTGCTCTTCTTTTGCGTGTGCTATATTGTGTCCCAGTTCCACCGAGGCTTGCTCAGAGCACTCACCCCACCCCAGGGAGATGAATCCTCCTTACTGTCTCTTGACATTTTTCTGGGCTAGAGCACGATTCGCTCCTTCTTCTATTGGTTCTACCACTCAAATATTCTTTTTGAGGTACCTTTGTTCTTTTGTGGGTCTTTGGAGGGTGGTTGATGGGCTTCTTGCCATCTTGGCCTCATCTCTTCAGTATTCTCCAAGGCAGTCACTAGGGTAATGGGCAGCTCCTGACACCACCACTACCTCCCAACAGATATTTCTGTTCAGTTCCATTACCATAAGAGCTTTCATCCTAATGAAACAGTGACATCTAGGAAAGCAAGTTATGGTCTTAGAAATAGGAAACACAGTGAGAGAGAAACAATGAGTCAGTTAAATGACAATACTTTCCAGGGACAATAGTTTTGATGATTTCATTATAGTTCACAAGAAAAAGGTGGGAAGTAGGGGAGGGATGGGATAGATACAGGTTGCAGAGTGCCGGAGCTTGCTCAAGAACCACTTATTGACACCAACTGTTGCATTTACCCTATGAGTATTTCTTTCTTGGAAATTGCAAAAGTTACAAATTAAGATTCTATTTTTTGTTAATTTTTAATCTTAATAAAGTGGTGAACAAAATGTTAAGAAGAGAGATTCAGTTAAATGTGTATAGTACAAATATTTGATAGTCCATGTGTTAAGTGTTTATCAGAACATCCTCAGGTGTTGGGGTGGACATTGGCCTGCATGAAGTCGAGGTTTCATAGTTTGAGGGAGGTAGGGACCCCGTAGTGACTTTCCTCTTTCTAAACTTGGTCCCTGTGGGTCTGGTTTAGTGGGTGGAGCAGAGGCAAGGTAGGAGGTGGGAGGGTTTGAAATGACAGGGCAGAAAATGTCTAGTGTGAAGATGATTCTACATGGTCTCCCGTAAAGCTGAGAATACATAATTCATTTCAGAACTTCTATTGTAACATGAAGAGAACCTTCAGACTTTTATATTCTAAATGACCTCCAAAACAATGATCTATATAGCTTTTAAACTATCAAAAATTTTAAATATCGTATATGTAGAATCATATTACTTAGATTATAAGATTTGAATAATTTTTAAAGCATTATCAATTACTAAGCTTAAATCAAAAGTCAATTAATACTTGAGGGTCCAAAAGGTGTGCAAGTGTCTGAATTAATAGCTAAGATTTTACTTTGGCATTTTGGAAAGAGACATGTCATATTCTCATTACTAAGAAGTAAATTGTTTGGCATATATTTTTGCACTCTTTTCTTTAAGAAGAGCAATCTAACTCTTCATAGACTTATTATTGTTACTCAAATAAAAGAATTAAATTAAACAAGTACATCAACTAACGCTTCTTTCTATATTTTAAAATATTTTTGCCAACCTCAATAATGAAGCACAGGCTTTGCAAATTACATCTTCACAAGATGCTAGCAGTAGCATTCTGTTGTCTTGCGGTCTTTCACATCAAAGCAGCCAAGGGAGCATAAAGCTATTCATTTTAAAAAATTACAAGTAATTGACTTGGGCGGAGAAACCAATAACCTTGATGTTTTAATTTCCCTAGCCTGCACCTCTCCCAATTTTAGACCTCCTATCCATACCAACTAATAAGCTGTCAGCAGCTGACTCAAAGACAAAACCCACCTCAAAATAAGCTTAAGGGAAACTGGAAGGGGAAGGAAAAGGGAATATGATGAAATTCATATTCTTACGCTATTACCAATCTTTACTCTTATGTTTCTAAATTAAATATGTTAGATAATAAATCCTTCATAAGACCTAATTGCCTAGAAATACCCCAAAATAAATAACTGTCAAATTTGCATCCTTGAAAAGGAAATCCATATGTCTCCCTCCCCATTGCTAATGTATTTGTGTTCAGGGCACTTCCAGAGATTAACCGCCAGCTAGTGTTAATTGTGCCTGACTGCACTATAGGCCATCAATTCTGAACAGCTAGTCATTTAGCTCCAGGAAATGTCTTGTGCCTCATTCATTACTGCTTAATTATTCCCTCTCCCAGGCATCTTCCTGGCCTGTCTCTATTGCAGCATTTAACCCCTGGTAGGGGGTTTGTAAAAAGGAGTGTCTTTTGAAATTGAAATTAATGTTCCATACAGTTACCAAGCAGATCCCCACCCTCTCACCATTTTGTACCATTCTATCCTTGAAATAAAATATGAAATGGAGCATTGAATTTCCACTTAGCTCAGATTCAGAACCATTGGCATTTCTTATACACATATATGTGGTATGTTCATTTCCTATAGTTCTTCACCTTTGTTAAAAATTCAATATAAATAAAAAAGATTTTTTAAGGGGAAAATCATGAACAGTAAGATTGAAATAGTCTATCTTAATAACTAAAACCAATGCAGGCAAGAACAGTTCAGTGTTATCTATGTTTTTCCACCACAATAACTTAGTTCTATACAAGATAATATATTACACATTACTGGATAATTTTTGGCATCTCAATAGAAATTAATAGCTATTTAATGTTAGTAATGTAATTGAAACTGCCATTAATTCAATTGCCAAATGGTACAAAAGCCCAAACCTGATAGCCTACCAAAGAGTTCTAAAAGAAACAATGAATGCATAAACATCATCTAGTATTAATATGTACAACAATCTAATTTCTTCCAATATAAATAATTTATAATAACCTTGAAGAATTCTGCTTTAGTTCTTAAAGTCTGGAGACATCATACATTTACATATATATCTGTCTGCTAGACAGTTGTATTTTTTACACACACTTATATTTTTGGTGTATTTATGTATAAAGGGGGAGGAATGGAAGGAGTAAGAGAAGGGAGAGGGAGAGGGGGTTAGAGGAATAGGAGAGACAGACAGACAGACAGACAGAGACAGAGAGAGGGAAACACACACACACACACAGACCGAGAGAGAGAGAGAGAGAGGGAGAGAGAGAGAGAGAGAAGGGAAAACAGACAGACAGAGAGACAGACACACACACTCACAGAGACAGAGTCACAGAGAGAGACAGAGACTGAGAGATAGAAAGAAAGAGAGGGAGCTGAGAGAGAAGTTACAGCAATACACATGATGAAACATTTTCTTTCCTTTATATATAGCTACTTATTTTAGGGCTTTTTCAGGTCATTTCTCATGAATTTTAATACATTTTGTTTACTTTTACAGGTGAAGGGGATACTACACCTACAATAGTCAATTTAGATAGTAAGTAATGCTATATAAGCACTTACTATATATATATATATATATATATATTTCCTTTGTGCCATGATTTGCTTAAGTTTTCATCCTAAGACTTTTAAGTATTGTCAAGTATTTATAATTCTTCAATATCATGTAATAGGGAAAAATAAATTTTCTTTAATTTCTATTCTTTCTAATTTTATTGGAGGATTATTATATGTGTATGTAAGGGAAAGAGGCTGGCAAATAGGTCATGTAAAGTTAAGTAATATTTGGTTTTGGACATGTGTTTTTGCATTTGAATCTTAATGAATACTAGACTATCAGCTTTACGAGGGTCAGCATCTGTCTTAGTTTATGTCTCCCACTGGAGATATAAAGTAATATAATTAGCATAATATTCTTGCCATTATAGGGATTTAATATATACTTATTGTGTTGATTTCGTTATTAGCATAACTGAACTTATGAAAATATGAATTCATGGAGGCATGAGAAAAAATCATTTAACAATTCCAATTAACATTCTTCCCCCCCCCAGGTTAAAATATTATCCTTATCTATTTTCTACTTTATTCAGATTTATTTATATAGTTTTGAAAGGGTCTACTTAGCATCAACCTAAACTAAGCTGTTGAAATCCTCAACATTTTTATACCTTCCATAGATTGAAGGAGGCAAAGAATGATTTCAATTTTATAAGCCAAATGAAGCATGCCAGTGTACTTGGGGAAAATATAAATACCTGGGTCATTGTAGATGTTTAATAAACATAAAAACAACAATGAATACAGAGATATAGCATGGTTTTAGATTTTTACCTCATTTAAATTCACTATGAATACAGATTTTAATCTCCTTGAGATCAACTTTTGTCATATTTTGTATTCTCAGTGTTTAGCACGCTGCTTGACATACACAGTAGGTAGTTAATAAGTGTTTATTGAATTTAACTGAACTTTTAAATGATCACACAAGAATAACAATTTTAGAGTAGAAATGGATCTCACAAGTCATCTAACCTAATGCTACATTATGAGAATTGACCACATTATGGAGAAAACATTAAAGAGTTATTGTAGCATTGTTTAGATGAACCATTATGTCATACTGTTCATAATTCTTCTCTGCTCTTCATCTTTAGAAGGAGGCAATATACTCTTTGGGGCCATCTCTGTTGGGATCCAACCCAATAAATGATCGTCAAAAATAATTTAATTGATTTAATCTCTCTCCCATGTAATGGTACCTCATGTTTAAATATAGAAAGTGTGGCCCTCTAAATCTCTTCTTAGACAAAAATGCACAGTTCACTTAAGCAGTCAGCAAATGATATTGATTCAACTCTTCATCATCTTGATTCCTGTCTTGTAGAAATGCTTCATTTTGCTGCTATTGTATGTATTTCATGGTGCCTCAAATGAAATGCAGTACTCGAGTGATCAGCCACTGGAATACATTACTTGTTCTTTTCAAAGTTTAAGAAAAAATATCTTAAAAATAGTTATCTTCTTATATCTCTATGGAAATGTATTTCCAGTGATTTAATTATTATTCACATTTTAAAATCATGAAAATGATTAAATTAACAGAAAGAAAATAGTCTTAATACATTTTGAGCTTTGGGAGTTTCCATCTGAAGGAACCAGCTAGGAGAAGTGCAAGGGTCACTGACTTGCAGTCAAGGACAGTACTGGTTCATAACCTGTCTCTCACAGTCACTACATGTGTGACCCTGAACAAGTCATTTGACATTTACTGCTCCATTTTCTTCATCTGTAAAATGAGAGGGTGGGATTCTATGCCCACTGCCAAGTCTTTATCTATCATCCTATGAAATTCTGATGGATCTTGAATTCAGAGCAAATGCCGTAACAGAATGTCCTGAGCAGTAAAGTGACTTTTCAATCTTTCCCCTGCCTCAGCCCTTACCTAATGGTGAGAGGGGGTCAGACAATGTTGAATCCTTGATGGTTTGGAGTAGAGTTTCTTGGTACCATTGCTCATGATGATTGAATTTTCCTTCCCTCACTGACCTTATTGCTTTGGAATTGCTGGATTATTTGTCACTAATTTCATAATCCAAGCAAATTTTTGTTTGCATGAAGAACTACTCACCCTCCCCCCACCCTGGTCTATGCTTGGAGATTCTCTCCATTTCCTCTTCTCCCTTACCATTTCCTACTAGTTGGAACATCCCCTTCTTCTGTACCCAAATCCTTATGCCTTTCCTCCCTTTAAAACTGGTTAAGAATGAAAGCATAAGAAATAGGACCGATACTCATAAAGGGAAAGGAAGGAAGGAAGGAAGGAAGGAAGGAAGGAAGGAAGGAAGGAAGGAAGGAAGGAAGGAAGGAAGGAAGGAAGGAAGGAAGGAA